>NC_063340.1:32221453-32231888 GCF_021869965.1 Rhincodon typus | reverse complement strand
TTGTTATCTCAGATTCTCCAGCATCGGCAGTTCCCACTGTCTCGGAATATTAACTAGTTGTGCTGTTGTTACCGTTATTATTTAGATGGTGCTTTCTCTAAAACATACAGGAGACTGTGAGAGCCGACGATTCTGTCTTGACAGGTGAGGGCTGTTAGCTCGGGCAGATGGCAGCTAGCTCTGGGGTCCTTGTCCAACTGCCCCCTTCTTTTTACACCCTTGATGACATATAAATATTACTTATAATAGGATTTGTCCTATGTGGTCAAAGCCATCAGACTTAAATTTAATAGGATTTTGGTATCTAAGTACCTAGTTCAAATTGATTGGTTAAATTCAAAAGCTTGGTTAAAAGCTTGGCCTGCTAACTGTGTGGCCTTTCGATATAAATGTTTCAATTCAGGCGCTGTCTGTGTACTTATAAACTTTCAAGCTTTTGCTCACAGACATCCATTTTAAACATCTAAGCATAAAAGAAGCACATGATCTTTTAAAGGAACCATACAATGCTTTTCCCTTTACCATTTTACAAACACGAAATTCTAACTTCCTGCCTCCCAATCCACTAATGCTCTACCCAACTTCGCAACTAGCGGCAAAGATGGTGTACTGCCTTTTGTTTATTATCACACCTGTTCTAGGAAAAGAAGTGGCTAAATTAAGTAACACAGATAAGGCTTCTTTAGTGTAGAATTTTTGTTTGTGTGTTTTCCATACCTTGTTCTAGGATTATTTTATTAGATTAGGGGTATCCTTTAGCACTAATAAACTGCCTTTTTAAAAGCAGAGCTGTCCTTGGCCATTTGTAAACAGGTAATTTTATTTGAAATAGATAGAGGGGTAGAG
This sequence comes from Rhincodon typus, assembly GCF_021869965.1. Taxonomy (NCBI): domain Eukaryota; kingdom Metazoa; phylum Chordata; class Chondrichthyes; order Orectolobiformes; family Rhincodontidae; genus Rhincodon; species Rhincodon typus. The sequence continues at coordinate 32,231,042 of NC_063340.1, read as the reverse complement.
TACTTACAGATGTTTCTTGCTGCTTTTGAGGTATGCTTCAGCACAGGTTAGAACCTTCAATTTTATTGTAATTGTAACTTCAGCTCTGAACTTGACAGATTGACTGTTAGGAAAAGGATCTTTTGCAACCGCCACACTGTTGTCACTATTTCAGCCTTTATTAAGATCCACTTACTGCCAATAGCTAGCAATCACCACAAGCTTTTAGTGCTCACTAGCTGCTACCATCACTGTCAACATGTTGCACTTTAGTTTTCTATATGTTAGCCCATGTAGCATATACGACAGAGTCAGTTTCTAGTTGAAACAGTTGTCTTGAAGTTTATTTAACATCCCAACCAATCTCAGTACACATGTAGGAGGGGATTTCACGTTTATAACATGCAGTGCACACAGACCAGACTGGTCACAAACCCACCTGATTCCAGACTCCATAGAGTAGACCTTGGAGATCCTGGGTGTGGAGGTTATTATGATGGGTCAGACCCTGAAATATTTATAGACAATTTTCACTTTGAATTCTGAAATGTATTGTTTTTGAAAGGATTGTTGCAGAAATAATGTGCCAGTTCGGTGACTGTCAATGGAATGTCACACACGTCAGTGAAACTCCAAAATGGGAGAAACTTTTCAAGAAGAGATAATGAGGGGCCGCCTGTCCCTACACTCATGGCAGAAAACTACCTCTTGCAGACATGAATTGTTTTACCCTCCAGAGCTAAACAGAAAAGATGTTTAAAAGCCTGTTTCAAGTATTTGCATGCTGTTTAGCCTAGTCAAAAAACTAGTTACCCCAGTGTTGCAGGTAACTACCCAGGCTTAACTCCATCTGCTGCAATCCTGCTAAAAAGGAACCAGGACAACAAAGGACTCTCTCTCACCCTGAATGCTGGAATTCAATCACAGTTGAAAGGCACTGGGACTTCAACAAGCCTACAAACCCAAGCATCACAAAATAATGACTGTTCAATTATCAGCACCAAGTCTACTTGTAACCTTCTACTGCAACAACAGCAATGCTCAACTATCCACTCTTAGCCAACAACTCAGATGCTGATATGTATTTCTGTGTGTGTCTTTTTAAAAAAACTTTTATTTCTAATCCTTGTGTATTTATATCTTGTGTTACTAATTCTACCCACATTTAGTATTTAATAAATTAAAATTTGTTAATTCATTTAAGTCTGGTTAAATTTAAATTGGCTCCTTTTTAAAACATAAGTTTATTTGCTTCTGGAAGAAAACTTGTTACAACCAACCACGGGGATGGGTAAATAAAGAAAGGGGACTAGTTTATCCCTCCTCACCAGGGAGCTTAACAGTTTGGATATCCTGTCTAGACCCACAGGAATTGATGAGACTTACCCCAGTCTGATTGTAACAAGTTAATTGTGAAAGTCAGTGAGCATCATTGTTTTTCAATATTTTTCCTCTTTCCTACACATTTGTTCCTTCACACACACATTTATTGCAATATAATGTTTTGCATTGTACTGCCATGTGGGTGTCACCAACATTTTTGCAGCTGCTGACCTCTTGACAGCTTCCTTGAGCCAAGTAAAGGTATTTTGCATGTGGATATGCTCAGTAGATTGTGTTGAATTTACCATTAAACCCATCCTATATACTTTCTTCACTATAATACTGAATGAGACCCCATTGAACTATTATTAAACATTTCATGGCTTTTATATAGAGTGATTTTGCACTGTTTTAATCTTTCTCCATGTTTTCAAATTAAACAGGTTGCCTCTAACAACTTTATGGCTTTGTGCCAAATCAGGTAATCATTCAGCAAATATTCTTGTGCTGACAGATATATTTCTCCATTGGAATGCCAGATATAGATTTGACATGTTGCTGAATGACAATGAATGATGGATAGATCAACACGTTGGCACAATCTACTTGAAGTGACCAGTGAATGTTAAACTAACTATTTCGGTTTCAGTCCAAGTTTTAGTTGAATATTTGAGTTGGAAACTTTGTTCATATTTTACATTGTGCTGAGTAGAAAATACCTTTGCTGAATAGCACCCGGAGTGCTATTTATTATCAACGTTACAGTAAAAACACTCATCAATCTGACTCATTGCTTAATAATGTTTCAGGTATCTTATAACAGTATCTGAATCAAACGCCTGCAGTTCCAAACTCAATAAACCTGTTAATTCAGTTACTGTATAACAAAGGCCTCTGCCTAAGATGTTCAGACAGTTGCCTCCATAATTTTATCCTGTCTGAGTCAGTTGCAGAAACATAAAGATCTGTTGGCATTGTTGCTTACTTTTTTGCTGACTGATTTCTTTTTTTCAAATTTCTTATTTCTCCCAGCATCTTTGATTGCTTGTTGGCAATACATTACCTATGACTGAGCATCTATATAACTAAGTTTAGAAAAAGCACTCTTATGGTGCAGTGATGGTGTCCCTTCCTCTGAGCCAGACATCCTGGATTCAAGTCCCACCTGCTTCAGAGGCATGTTACAACTTGGCTGAACAGGTTTATTAAAATATCTAGAAAAAGCACGATGTGTAGGTTTCAATCTGTGACATCCATTTCTGTAGGTTTTTTTAATATTCCCAAGAATCCATAAAATATAAAAATGGCTAGGTTTTGCAACACAAGCTTTGAAAACATAGAGAACAAATCATCCCCCTTTTGACACAACTTTCCTTGATATATTTCAGGAAGCTGGTTATCAAAGGATAATATTGAAGTCAGTCTTTACTAAGTCTTAGGTTTACAGAGTTGAATATTACAAGCAGGCACCTCTTAACTCAATAACCATAGTTTCAATATGTATCCCTCCATTTGTGCTCAATTGAAACTCCAATTAATGCCTACAACCTGCATAAAATTAAACCAATTAAAGGAGGTTGGTGTATTTGCCGAGTTGGGAGATTTGATAGCAGACATTTCATCCCCTGCTAGGTGACACCCTCAGTGCTGTGGAGCCTCCTGTGAAATGCTGTTGTCTTGTGCTGGTTCGAATTTATATGGTCTGGTGTTTGTTGCTTCTGGTAGGTGTTGGTTCTGGCTGTGCCTTGTAATGGTCAGTATATCAGGTCTGATTCAATGTGTTCGTTGATGGAGTTTGTGGATGAATGCCAAGTCTCCAAGAATTCCCTGGCTGTCCTCAGTTTGGCTTGTCCTATGATAGTAGTGTTGTCCCACTTGAAAGTGTGGTTTGTTTCTTCTTCAACTACTAAGCCAGGAGACATGGGTTTTAATAGAATCCCTACAGTGTGGAAACAGGCCATTCAGATCAACAGGTCCACACTGACTCTCCGAAGAGCATCCCACCCAGACTTACTCCCCTATCCTATCCCTGTAACCCTACATTTCCTGTGGCTAATCCAACTAATTTACACATCCCTGGACAGTATGGGCAATTTGGCATGGCCAATCCAACCAACATGCACATCGTTGGACTGTGGAAAGAAAGGGGAGTATCCAGAGGAAACCCATGGGGAGAATGTCCAAACTCCACACAGACAGTCGCCCAAGGCTTGAATCAAACCTGGGTCCCTGGCGCTGTGAGGCAGCATTGGTGACCACTGATTCAGTGTGCCACCTGCTCTACAGTGTGTAATAAAGTATCTTAATAGATTGTTTAGAAAATATCTGCAATTAACAGATTCCCTTCTCTCTTTAAGCAAAAATTAGAGTTAATATACATAATCAAAATTTCAAAACAAATGAAATTAAAATCTCCACATTTGTACAAAGTGATACATTGTGAGATTCACCTCACTTCTAAGACTTCTCATAATTTTTTTTGTACTATTGCATCCTGCTGTGGTAGCCCATTGGAAATCAGGCCCCAATATTCCCGGAGTCATCATAAAAATTAAAGATTTTGTAAAAATATGTAAAATTCCCTGATTTATTTGTCTTTTAGATCCAGGTTGGTAGAAAGCACAGACCAGGTTTCTGTGCTTAACAAGAATTACTATTAATCACAAATAAATAGATACTAACTGCAGAAACAATTATGAACTATCAACATGTAACTCTAGTAGTGAAAACTCCAACCTCCTTATAAGCATTCCTCAACAAAAATGCACAGACAGACACAGACTGGGAAAAAAAAATGAGTGTAATTACTGGAGGGAAAGACTTGGAAGGCAGTTCAGTGGTCCCTGCTCACAGATTTGCTGAGATGGTCCTTTAGGCTTATAAGGCTATGTTACTCCATTATTCTCCTTTTCTAGATATTCCACTTGCTTGCAAAAGCTACAAGGTGGTTGGTTCATTCTTATAAAATCTCTTAAAAGCCACAACTTGCAGAAACTGCTGAAGGAAAAATAAAACTGGCTACTTTTAAACTTCAGATGCTTATTGTTGCAGAGTAGAAACACAGCTCCTTTCATTGCAGAGGTTCAATTGCTTCTGACTCAAACATTCATAGCCACAAGCTGTTCAGCTACCTAGGAGCCAAGTGGATATGTGTTGGTAGAAGGCAGAAGGCCGAAGGCCTTTGTCAGTAAGAACTGGTCATTTGTTCACAAACCAATCAGCTACTTGTTTCTGGCCAAATCTTTATTTGTACCCAGCCCCTTAGCCCCAGTTTGTCTGTAACCAGATTTCCATTACTGCTTGAACAGAATCATAGAATCCCTGCAGAAACAGGCCATTTGGCCCAACAAGTCCACACTACCCCACCGAAGAGCATCCCACCCAGACCTATTCCCCTACCCCTACATTTCCCATATCTAACCCACCTAACCTAAATATCTCTGAACACTATGGGCAATTTAGCATGGCCAATCCACCTAACCTGCACAACTTTGGACTGTGGGAGGAAACCGGAACCTGTGGAGCAAACCCACACAGACATGGGGAGAATGCGCAATCTCCACACAGACCGTTGCCTGAGGCTGGAGTCAAACCTAGGCCCCTGGCGCTGTGAGGCAGCAGTGCTAACCACTGAACCACCGTGCCACTCAACAAATAGCTGTGCAAACAGCACTAACAATGAGTGTCTGGTTACTTGCTTTTAAAAAGTGCAACAATCCTTCAACAATCCTTGACTTTTAAACGTGTTCTTTCCAATGTCAGTTTGCAATCAAAAATACAGATATCAATAAAGAAAAGGTATGGGGAGTCTTTACAGTAGAAAAAGATTTTTTTTTACAAAACAGATTGTTAATCACTTTCATATTCATTTAATTTTAGAGATTACTTTCTGTTCAATATTTATTTCAAGGTTAGTCTGTAATTATCTTTCTCACCTTTTCCCTAGAATGTGCATAACCCCAATGAATGATTATCAACATAACATTTAATGGATTTCTAATCTTCAATATGCCCTTCAATAGAGTCTCACTTGAAATATTTGACAACCTAAAATATATATGCCCTGCCAGTACACGAGCCAGTGTTTCAGCAGTTACATTACTTCTAACAACTCTTTTTATTTTCAAAGTTCCCTAAGCTAAAAGGCACCACTCCTATTTTCATCCATTCGAAAAATTACAAAGACAGCTGGACTAGAATTGCCATCAGGAAGGTATGCAAAGAATCACTAAAAATGACTGGTTCCACGTTCTTCGGATCACCTAAGGATATTAACTAAAACATATATTTCCACTGATTTATATTTTTATATGTAACCCAACTTCACAATCATAAGAACTTTCGTTTCTATTTTGATTCAGAGACTGTCCTGCAGCTTTCATTCTCTAATCAATTGAAGCTACAGCTTCTACTCATTTTTTAATGTCAGGATTGTGAGACCTCCCTTCTTTACTATGAAGGGTTATGTCTTTATTGCTTATTTATGTCTGAAGCAAAAGTCACTTCTGGACTTGCTATCAGCACTTGTACTGTGCTTTCATACTCTTCCCCCTTACCCATTCTGACAGTCACTGGAACTCACTTTTTGGCCATCATACCGAACAATCAACTAATGTTTATCTTGTCAATAGTATTTCCTGCACAATTATCGTTTCTAACCATTCACTTTACCTCTTTGGAACATATGTGACATACAATACAGTACAGGAACTGGCCCTTCAGCCCACCAAGCTTGCACTGATTCCTATTCCTTATTTATTGTTGTCCATACGCGGTTTCAATCCCTCTGTTCACCTCCTGTTCATGTGTCTATCAAGACATACCTTAAATGTTGCTAATGTGCCTGCTTCCACCACCTCCACAGGCAGTCCATTCTAGGTACCCACCAACCTCTGTGTGAAAAATTTTCCCTACACATCTCCCGTAAACTTTTCCGCTTTTACCTTGTACCTGTGCCCTCTGGTAGTTGACCTTTCCACCCTGGGAAAAAGCTTCTGACTATCCACCCTATCTACACCTCTCAAAATTTTGTAGACCTCTATCAGCTTGCCCCTCAGCCTCCGTCTTTCCAATGAAAACAATCTGAGTTTATCCAGCTGCTCCTCAAAACTAAAAACCTCCAGACCAGGCAACATCCTAGTAAACTGTCTGTGCACTCTCTCCAAAGCATCTATGTTCTCTTGCAGTGTGGTGCCCAGAACTTCACACAATATTCCAAATGTGGCCTAACTAAAGTTTTATATAGCTGCAACATAACTTGCCAGCTTTTATATTTGATGCCCCAGCTGATGAAGGAAAGTGTGCTGTATGCCTTCTTGACCACCTTATCCACCTGTGTTGTCACTTTCAGGGATCTGTATGTCAATATTCTTAAGGGTCCTGCAATTTATTGTACAATTTGTGCCTGAATTTGGTCTTCCTAAATGGATCACCTTGCATTTGTCAGAGTAAACGCTATCTGCCATTTCTCCATTCTGAAAAAGCACCTTTCCACTGCTACTGTCTGTCTTCTATGACCAAGATAGTTTTGTAACCATCTAGCCAGCTCATCCAGATTCCTTGAGACTCTACCTTTTGTACCAGCCTGCCAGGAGGCACCTTATCAAATGCTTTACTAAAGTCCATGTAGACAACGTCCACTGTCCTTTCCTCATCAATCATTCTTGTCACCTCCTCAAAAAACTCAGTCAAGTTCATGAGACATGACCTTATTCACACAACCCATGCTGCCTATCACTAACAAGTCCATTCGCTTCCAAATGTGAATATATCCTGTCTGTCAGTATCTTCTCCGCTGGCAAGTAGGGATAGGAAACAATTGCTGGCCCAAGCAGTAAGGTCCTCATTCCATGAATGATTTTTTTAAAACTAGGAATTCAGAGGCAAGATCAAATTTCATCCCTGCAGCATTGGATTGGAATTTAGTTAGTAAATCTAGAATATAAAAGCTAGACTCAAAAAACTGACTATGATAACTGGTCTTAAAAATACATCTGGTTCACTGATTCCTTTAGGGAAGGAAATCTGCCAGTCCTTACCTGGCCATACTGTGTATGACTCCAGGCCAGCTCCACACCTCCAGTGTGATTGACTCATAATTACCCTCTGAAATGGCCTAGCACTTTAGTCAGTTCAAGGGTAATTAAGAATGGGCAACAAATGTTGGACTTGCCAGCAATGCCCCCATCCCAGGAAAGAATAAAGAACATGAAACTTCATTCCTCATGATTAATCAAGATTAATTACAAAATCTCAGTCTTTGAACAACTCTTAGAAGCAAATAAGGCACTTTGAGCCCCTAATAATCTGTGAAAAAACCTCGAGGAACAGAATGTAATGGATCAAGAGGTCAAGTGGTAGCATGAATGGTCATTAAACACTGGAAAAATGATAACACATGAAGGAACGGTTTAGGTGCACTTATAGTGACCATAATTTTGAAAGTTTTTGGATGTTTATGGAAAGGAATAAGAGTGAACCTCCAATGAAGGTGTTAAATTGGGTGAAGGCCAACTATAATTGAATTTGGCAAGAATTGGAGAATGTGGATTGGGAGAAGCTGTTTGAGGGTAAATCCACATCTGACATGTGGGAGTCTTTTAAAGACCAGTTGATTAGAATGCAGGTCAGGTGTGTTCCTGTGAAAATGAAGGACTGGAATGGCAGGATTCGGGAACCTTGGATGACAGGGGAAATTATCAGCTTAATCAAAAAGAAAAGGAAGCATACCTAATGTCTAGGCAACTAAAAGCAGACAAAGTCTTTGAAGAGGATAGAAAAAGTAGGAAGGAGCTCAAACGGGGTGTTAGGAGGGCTAAAAGGAGCTATGAAATGTCCTTAGCCAGCACAGTTATAGAGAATCCCAAGGCATTTTAGACATATATTAGGAGCAAAATGGTATCTTGGCCCTACTTGCCAGTGATATTACCATTATGCCAGGAATCTCCACATTTTATTCTATGTTTTAAGTACTGAGATCATCATGACCTAATACCTTACCAGAACCATTCCATTCCCTTTGACTCTTTATTTTATAATACACTAGATCTCCTGAAATAAATTATGTCCTAGATTGATTGATTGCTGATACAATGTCTCTGAATCTTCCATGTTTTCCTCATGACATTAGACTTAGATGGACATTTCTCTCCCTGCATGTAACGTATTCAAATGTGCAGGAAAATAGGCCTAATAGTAGCAGTTTCTATAGGAGAGCCTATTTCGCATCACAGAAGGCAATTTGGGATTTCACACATAGATCAATTGTTATAAACATACTCTCCAACTATCTGGAATGAATTGCATGGTTGTCAACATGCAATTTGGTTATCAGCTAAAATTGTCATAGCATTTTGTTGATCACTATACATGATTCCTTTCAAACAGCCCACTACTGAAAAAAATGTTTAGCTGTGGTAATCATGATGATGATGTTAACCTTTTCAAAAATGGTTCTGAGTTTATCAGGTGGAAAATTCCCTTCCATTGTCAATTTGAGGCAGAGATCAATCAGTTGGTTGTTACCCCAATTCCTTCTCTATCCATTTCATAGAATTCCTACAGTGTAGAAGAAGGCTATTTGGCCCATGACGTCCATACCAACCCTCCCACCCATACCCACTCCATCCTATTCCATCCCCGTAACCCTGCGTTCCCCATGGTTAATCCACCTAATCTGCACATCACTGGATATTATGGGCAATTTAACACAGCCAATCCACCAAACCTGCACATCTTTGGACTGTGGGAAGAAATCAGAGCATCTGGAGGAAGCCCATGCAAAATGGAGAGAATATACTAACTACACACAGACAGTTGCCTGAGGGTGAGATTGAACCCAGGTCCCTGGTGCTATGTGGCAGCAGTGCTGACTGCTGAGCCACCATGCTGCCCCAATTTTGCCCCAATTTCTCCACAATTTATCTATGATCACTGTTTTTAAAGTTTGTACTAACCATTATCAGAGAAAGGGTAAATCTAGTTGCCAGATGTACAGAATGTATAACAAGAACAATTTAAGGCTGAATCTTATAGAGGTCTGAGCAATGTGGCTACAGTGAGGTTTATGGCAGAATCGAATGAGAAATGTGGTGTGGCCAATTTCAATATTGAGATCATCTGGCTTCATCTTTTGCCCTTTTCATATGCTTTGTGGTGAAATACTCACCAGACAATGGCAAAGCTTCTTGTTGACAACTCAACTCGCTTCATCTAATTTCAGCATCCGATATCACCAAACTGACCCAACAAACTAGAAGTTGGAAAACTCGACATGGAAATCAAAGGA
>NC_063340.1:32207285-32220953 GCF_021869965.1 Rhincodon typus | reverse complement strand
TGCTGCTTGGCCTGCTGTGTTCATCCAGCCCTGCACCTTGTTGTCTCGGATTCTCCAGCATCTGCAGTTCCTACTATCTCTGATTCAATTGTAAGATCAGGATCCTGGTTTACGAGGCCTGTGTTCAAACACCTTGTTGGGTTGCTCTGAAATCTGGATGACTTAAAGCAATCAAGAAAGGAAACTCAACTTCAGTTTTGCTACTTGTAACATATTCTGGCAATCTCCTGGAAGAATGCTGCAAATGCTGCAGCTCCCAAGTTTGTTGGCTTTTATCAAGCTGAGGTGACTTCACTGGTTTGGACACATTTACAAAATGAAAGATGGTCACATACCTAAGGATTTCCTGCATAGTACAGTAGCTGGAGCCAGACAGTAAATAGAATGCCCAAAACATGGGAGACATCATTTGGCAGCATTACATGTGGACTAGTACACACTACCATAACAAACAGTGGTCACTGCAGTTTGGAAATAAGTGCCAAGACCGGACAACTCTCTTGCAACATTTGTAGCAGAAGCTGCCCCTCACAAACTGATGTCTTCAGCCATCAACAGAAGTGCACCATAAGAATCCACTTCATCTCTAATAGTTTGTTGCATGACCATCATCTTGTGTAAATGTCAAGGAAACAATATCATCAGGCTGTATCATAGAATCATATAGCTCAGAAGAGGCCCTTCAGCCCATCAAATCTGTACTGACATCCCACTTTCCCACATTAGGTCCATAGCCTTTTGTTATGATACTTATTGTGGCCATCCAATTGCTTTTTTTAAAGGATGTGAGGTTTCCTAGCTTAGCTATCCTCTCAGACAGTGTATTCTGGACCCCCACTAACCTCAGGGTGAAAATGTTTTTCCAAAATTCCTTCTAAACCTCCTGCTTTTCACTTTAAAATTATGTTTCCTTGTTATTGACCCTTCTGAGGGGAACAGCTGCTTTTTATTCACCCTATCCATGACCCTCACAATCTTATACAACTCTGTCAGGGCCCCCTTCAAACTGCTCTGCTCCAAAGAAAACAATCCGAGTTTATGTAGCCTCTCCTCATAGCTAGATTGCTCCATCCATGCAAAATCCTGATGAATCTCATCTGCTCCATCTCTAGTGCAAACATATTCTCCCTATAGTGTGTTAACCAGAACTGTACACATTACTCTAGCTGTGGCCTAACCAAAGTTCTGTTCAGCTTCAACATAATATCCAAGCTCTTAGAAGCTATACCATGACTGATAAAGACAAGTGTTCCATCTGCCTTCTTAACTACCTTACTAACCTGTCCTGCCACCTTCAGGGATCTATGGACAAGCACTCCAAGGTCCCCAGTTCCTCTGAGCTTCGTAGTGTCTTGCCATTTATTGAGTACTCCCTTGTCTTGTTCCTTATTCCAAAGTGCATCACCTCACATTTATCAAGGTTAAATAAACATTGATCTGCCCATCCGCCCATGGGGACAGCACGGTGGATCTGTGGTTAGCACTGCTGCCTCACAGCAGGGAACCTCCACGTGGTAATTTAAAAAATTATATGATTAACCAGAGTCAGCATATATTTCTGAAGGGAAATCATGAACCTGTTAGAATTTTTAAAGGTTCCAACCTGTTGGACGGATAAGGGGAAATTAGTGAATGTGGAATATTTGGATTTTCAGAAAGCATTTGATAAGGTGTTATGTAAGCAGTTGTTATCCAAAATTTAAGACTCAAGGAATATATTAGCATGAATTGAGGTTTGGTTAATAGACAGAAATATGCAATTAAAATAAATGGACATATTTGGGTTGGCAGACTGCAACAGTCAGTTACTATAAATGTCAATACTTGGGCCTCAGGTGTTTACAATCCATATTAATGACTTAAATGAAGAGTCTGAGAATATTGTACACAGATTGGGTGACAATACAAATTTGAGTGGGAACGTAAACTGTGGGCAGAAAGCAGAGACTACAGAGAGACATAGACAGTTTAGTAATTGGTAGTAAGATGACAGATTGTGTATAAATGTGGATGAGTATGTTTATGATCAATGAAATTTAGATATATTCATATACAATAGTTAGCATGGAGTCATAGCAAGCAATCAGAAAGCTCTTCGATATAAGCACACCAATCATACACCAGGACTGGTGAAAAAAATGTTGGCTCTCTATATGAAAATAAAGCAATATATAAATAGAACTAAAGTTATAATGTCAGCCACTGAGGTGATTCAGATGTCATTGTGTTTCACTGCCTTTGACAACCACTGTGCATGCTGTAGATGACTGATCCTTCCATGCCAGTGGGCCTCTGAGCACTGAACCTCTGGAAGGCACAACATAAATTATTTGGAGTGAATTTTTGTAACAATACTTGAATGCAATGGATCCCAAGGATGAAATCTCTGAGCCATTATGTATGGTGAGATTGGCAATGGTCTCTTGCTACTTCTGTGGATGCATACATTTTATTGTACAAAGTGGAAGGACAGTCTGACTGGTATCCAGATTTGCATTTAGGTTACACTGTCTGTTCATATGTGAGGATTTAATCTGGATGGTGGCAAAAATTATTTTGGGAGTACCATGCCAATACATTTTTTAATGCTCACCATGCTGAAAATTGACTCATTTTTTGTGTCAATGATATGGTCATCATCATCATCATCATCTGACTGTATAGATTGGTTAGGCAGTTAATGGATCTTGTATTGGCACACAGTTTTGATTGTTTAGAATTCTGTACCAGTCCGTCCTCTTTTTGTGGCTTGTAGTTGAAGCCAAACCACTTTTTCCAGGCTTTGTTTTCTGCATTGATTATTCCAGTGTCCTCTGTTGCCATTTGCTTTGCACATTGTGCTAAAGGCTGAGTGCACATATGAGACTGCATCTCTCACATTGCTTGCTAGGCTTGCTTATACTGTATGTCATGCCAATTGTGGATGAATGGCACCCAGTAGTGTAAATTTATATTAGCAGTTGTATCAGAGGTGGTAACAGAATACTATTATTGGAGTAGATGCTGTCATAAGCTTCATTATTTTGTTGGCTAACTCTGCTGACGTGGAACTGGGGACATGAATTCCAAATGGAATATATTTAGAAATTGAGCTTCGCACATAATTGATCATTGAGATTTTTCTCAATCATTCACAGCACATGGGTGTCACTGGTTAGGCTAGCATTTATTACCTGTCCTTAATTGCATATTGCCATGGCTCTGGAGTCACAAGTAAGCCAGACCAGTTAAGGATAGCAGGTTCCTCTCCTAAATAACACTAGTGAACTTGATGAGTTTTTCCAATAATTGACAATGATTTCATGGGCATCATTAGACTCTTAATTCCAGAACTTTTTTTAATTGAATTCAAATTCTACCACCTACCATGGCAGGATTCAAACCTGGACTGCTGTGGTTCAAGAAGGCAGCTCACCACCAGCTTCTCAAATAGGATAATAAATGCTGCCCGGCCAGTGATGATCTCTTCCCATGAGTGAAAATAAAGGTCCCACATCTTTACCTCGGTCTCTCAATTAATAGTTTTGTGATAATAACACCAGGCCATCATCTCCCTGATATTTTCTTACAATTTTTAAGATGGTTGATGGGGAGGCTTTTATTGCAGTAGCAATTTTAATCTTAAGGACTATTTCCAAGGTAGACCAATATTGAATGCTATCCGTGCAGACAAGAGAAAAAATACAGTTTGAGTATTTAAATTTTGATTTTGCAGACTACATTCTCTTGAGAAAGGCACTCTCATTCATAAGTAGACAGTTTGACAACTCTTGACACTCTTGTTGACACTTCTGGATGGGTCTTGATAGGTTTGATACTTCCAAGGAGTTTTTGCATCTTTTATATCGAATCTTCTCCATAGTTAACAATCCGAAATGGCACCTGACCTCTTCAAAGTATCTCTGATCCACATCTCCGTTATCCTGGGACCATATCCACAGGTACCTCAGTGCTCCAATAGAAATGCACTGAGGAAACACCAGGAGGAGAGATATTTGCATGGGGGTGGATTAGATTTTTCATGTGATTACGCACTTCTCAGCTCATTACATATCAATTTATGTGTAAAAAGCCAAATTTTATAAGTGGACAGGCAGAAAATTCTGAAGTCTTCTAGGACCTTCTGGTCTCCAGCATTCAGCCACCGTATTCAAAAGGCAACCAGAGAGCACTTTATTCCAGGCAAAAAGATCTGCTCTGCTGGATACCTATGCTCATCACCAAAGACCAGGCAAAAAGCAGCACTATGTTTTAGCAAAGCCTCCCTAGAGGTTATCTTGAAGGGTGTCCAGCAGAGAAATGAATTTTTTTTTTTCCTGGATGACAACAAGAGGCCAGCCTAACTGTCAACTGCATGGTGAACAAGGAAGCAGAGGCAATCAACATTTGTGAGTGGCTCAAGAGTATTTGGCCCCAGTACCACAAAGGGATGAATGATCTGCTGTACTCTGCCAAGCTATGTACCACTGTTTATTCCATGCTAATACTTAATTGCAGCTACCAATGTAGCATTACTGGTGTAGCAATGGTACTGGTGTAGCAATGGTACCGCCTCACACAAGTCTGTCAGGATTCAGACAAGAAACATAAAAGAAGCTACCAACCTCAGAACCCAGGAGGAAAATATCTTCTTTTGTCACAGCTAAGAGAACATAAACATCACCAAAGTATTTCACTGGACAAGGAAATAACCACAAAAGATGACTTTTTGAGTTGAGGTCCCTTTTGAGATTAGCATGGTTTCCTGGCCTGGTCAGATTTGCTGACATCAGTCAGTGTAACTGCCTTGCTGGGCAGGCTTTTTGATCTGGTCAGACTTCACCCTCAAAACTGTAAGCATTTAACAATAACACACAAGGCTGTGTATAACTGAGATTTCTCATGAATTAATATGGAGAACCTTCACCTCTAATACCTTAACATTTTTTCTAAAAAACACCTCAGTTGTGAGAGAGCTGTGTACTGAAGTAGTTTGTGCTCATCAGAGCTTGGAGGAAAACGTTTCCCTCTGCAGGTACATTTCTCATACAATTAGCTAAGTTTGTGAAGATATGTGTTTCCATTTATGGTTAACAAAATTGCACCCACAATCTTAATTCCAGTAGCCTGCAGTATTGAGGACATGCTAATGAATGCAAAAGAGGTTACCAAACCATACTAATCCATCTAAAAGATTCCAAGAACTTAAGAGCAATATATTAACCCACCATTGGGAAACTGTAACTTTCCCTTTCACCCGATGAAGTTCCCTTGCCTGTCATTTTAAAAGTTCCTGCAGGCATGGAAAATTCCATCACTTCTATGTCATTTATACAAGTGTTATCACTCCATGAATATATGAAATGGCTATGTATTAATGACTTTTTAAAGTCCTGTCATGCCATCCTGTACACAACAAAGAGCAATAACATAATGACGAATTAATCATCTTGTGTGATATTAATACAGGGGTAAATTTTGGGCAGTGAGGAAATTCCTTGAACTCTTCACCAAAATGTTATGACATCTTTTTGCTAAACTTTAGGAAGCAGAAAAATTGGTGAATGTAATGTAAACTAATTACAGCCACTGAAATCAGTTAATTTTTTGAAGCAGTGCAAAATGAGTGAGAATGAATCAGTGTTCCATTAAAGACGTGCCAAAATCATTTTCCACTGACTTCAAACATGAGAAACCAGCAAACAGAAAATGTAAGTGGAGACAAATTGAATGTTCAAGACTTTGAGGAACAGGGGCCAGAGTTCAGGGTCCTTTTGCACCAGGGGTACCGGTTTACTAGCTCTATTTTATTCACTTTATTAAATAAAGTTAGAAGTCACATGACACTGGGTTATAGTCCAACAGGTTTATTTGAAATCACAAGCTTTCGAAGTGTAGCCCCTTCACCTGACGAAACGGCTACACTCTGAAAGCTTGTGATTTCAAATAAACCTCTTGGTCTATAACCTGGTGTCGTGTGACTTCTGAAATTGTCCACCCCAGTCTAACACCGGCACATCCACATCTTGGCTACCATTTAATTAAATAAACTGAAACTGGTTTACTGTTGCTGATAATTTGTACAAACTCTTGCTGGTCTTTTCAATTGCAGAGTAAAAATGAACCCTTACGCTATAAAGAACTTACATTGTTCCCATATGACATTGGACTGTGTTATGTCGTAATTTCCTTATTTTAAAGCCAATAAAAATTTAAACTGAAACAAATTGCCCCCAGTTAAAAGTGGATGTTGCCATCACAACCAGCTACCTATGACTCCTCAAAATTGCTTAATGCAGTCTATGCCTGGAAGCTTTCAAATTCTAGTTGCAATTTTTACCATATGATTAAATTTTTAATCTCATGTAGATATTAACACCATATTGATGGTGTCCACTTTAAATGTAGATTCAATCCATTGTAATTTATGTAAAATGTAATAATACCTAAAAAGCATTTATTGACCGCAGAATGGTTTCCCTGCATATGAATTCCATTCATAAAAGCGTAGAAGTTAATTTGGAAATTTAAAAAATGTCAATTCAAATTAATTCAATTCAAAGAGAAAGAATTGTAAATATGTAACATATCAAGTAATGTCAAGAAAGAAGGATGAGTTCAAATTCCAGCTGTATTCTTCATTAGACTAATGTCTAACTAAGGTTCTGCATGGTAGACTGGTTAGCAAGGTTAGATCACATAGAATACAGGAAGAGCTAGCCATTTGGGTACAAAATTAGTTTGAAGGTAGGAGATGGATGGTGGTGGTGAAGGCTTGCTTTTCAGACTGAGGCCCGTGACCAGCGGTGTGTAACAAGAATCGGTACTGGGTCCACTGTTTTTTGTCATTTATATAAATGATTTGGATGTGAATATAGGAGATATGGTTATTAAGTTTGCAGGTGACACCAAAATTGGTGATGTAGTGGACACTGAAGAAGGTTATCTCAGAGTACAACCTTGATCAGATGAGCCAATGGGCTGAAGAGTGGCAGATGGAGTTTAATTTAGATAAATTAAGATTATTTTTTAGGGGCAGCACAGTGGCTCAGTGATTAGCACTGCTGCTTCACAGCATTAGGGAACCGTGTTTGATTTCAGCTTTGGGCAACTATCTGTGTGGAGTTTGCACATTTTCTCCATGTCCACATAGGTTTCCTCCAGGTGCTCTGGGTTCCTTCCACAGTCCAAAGATGTGTAGGTTAGGTGGATTGGCCATGTTAAGTAGCCCATAGTGTCTAGGGTGGGAAGTTCAGGGATAAGATAGGATATGGTAGGGGGTGAGTCTGGGTGGGATGCTCTTCAGAGGGTCAGTGTTACCTTAATGGGCCAATGGGCCAACTTCCACACTGTAGGGATTCTGCATATAAATGAGAGGTGCTGCATTTTGATAAGGCAAATCAGGGCAGGACTTGTACACTTAATGGTAAGGTCGTAGGGAGTGTTGCCAACCAAAGAGACCTTGAGGTGCAGGTTCATTGTTCCTTGAAAGTGGAGTCACAGGTAGACAGGGTAGTGAAGAAGGCATTGGGTACACTTGCCTTTGTTGGTCAGTGCATTGAGCATAGGAGTTGCGAGGTCATGTTGTGACTGTACAGGACATTGGTTAGGCCACTTTTGGAATATTGCATTCACTTCTGGTCTCCCTGCTATAGGAAAGATGCTATGAAACTTGAAAGTTTTCAGAAAAGATTTACAAGAATATTGCTGGGGTTGGAGCATTTGAGCTAGGGGAGAGGCTGAATAGGCTAGGGTTATTTTCCCTTGGAGTCTCAAAAACTGAGGGATAACCTTATTGAGGTTTACAAGATCATGAGTGGCATGGATAGGGTGAATAGCCAAGGTCTTTTTCCAAGGTAAGGGAGGCCAAAACTAGAAGGCATAGGTTTCAGGTGAAAGGGGAACCTAAGGGGCAACATTTTTCATGCAGAAGGTGGTGCATATATGGAATGAGCTACCATAGGAGGTGGTGGAAGTTTTTATCATTACAACATTTGAAAGGCATCTGGATGGGCACATAAATAGGAAGTGTTTAGAGGGATATGGGCCAATTGCAGGCAAATGAGACTAGATTTATTTAGGATATCTGGTCGGCATGGACAAGTTGAACCGAAGGGCCTGTTTCCATGCTGTATATCCCTATGACTAGAAAATTTCCAATTGTTTTCCTTTATAGAAACTGCAAATAACATCAATGCCTCATAGTACCAAGAAAGAACATACCATTTAACCTTGCCTGTACTATCGTGTCATAATATCTGGAGATTCGGAGATCAGAAAATTACTTATGACACTATGGATGTCAGTCCAAGAAAATGTTTGCCTTATTGATGCAGAGTCACAAATGTGTGTGAGCAGCTGCAAGAAACTCTGAGGAAGTTTTTCTTCGGTACCAATCTTCATTTCTTTGTGGGATGGATGTAGTCCCAGCAAAGCGAGGACTGATTTTTGGTGCTGCTGGGAATACAAAGCTGCTAACCAATCATATTTGTTGGTATCTGTCGACAGTGAGATTTCCTGTCCCTGAGGGTGCAAAGGTCACATTCATTCCAATTAATGCTGGTCCCAGTGTACGATTGCATAGGGTAACCAGTTTTCATGTCAGCAAAGTGCTGACTGACTTTTAGTTTGGGGGCGGTGGGCAATCCTTCCACTTCTTGTTTGGAGCAGCGGGAGCGCAAGCCAGGGTGCCGACGGGAAGGTAAGGTTGTTTTTTTTCCTTTTAAAAACTTACCTCATGCAGCAGCGGCCTTCTTGTTTGGAGCAGCAGGTTTGTGGAGAGAACGCGAGCCAGGAAGGAACTAATATATTCGGGCATTGGCTAAGCCATTGCATGTTCCTCTTGTAGGATGTGGGAGGTAAGGGTCACTGTTAGTGTCCCCTCTGACTTCACCTGCGAGAAGTGCACCCAACTCCAGCTCCTCACAAACTGCGTTAGGGAACGGAGTTGGATGAACTCCGGATCATTCAGGAGGCTGAGGGGGTGATAGAGAGAATTATAAGGAGGTGGTCACACCCAAGGTACAGGAAAAAGGTGGCTGGGTGACTGTCAGGAAGGGGAAAGGGAATAGGCAGATAGTGCAGGGATCCCCTGTGGCCGTTCCCCTCAGTAATAAGTATACCATTTTGGATATTGTTGCGGTGGGGGGTGGACCTACCAGGGGAAGGCCATAGCGGACAGGT
Organism: Rhincodon typus; assembly: GCF_021869965.1. Classification (NCBI taxonomy): domain Eukaryota; kingdom Metazoa; phylum Chordata; class Chondrichthyes; order Orectolobiformes; family Rhincodontidae; genus Rhincodon; species Rhincodon typus. The sequence continues at coordinate 32,211,791 of NC_063340.1, read as the reverse complement.
CTCTGGCACTGAGCCTGACCCTGTGGTAAAGGGGGGAGAATAGGAGAGCAATTGTAGTGAGGGCTTCAATAGTAAGAGGCATAGACAGGCGGTTCTGTGGATACGAACGAGATGAAAGGATGGTATGTTGCCTCCCGGGTGGCAGGGTCCATGATGTCTCAGATCGTGCCTTCAAGATCCTTAAGGGGGAGGGTGAGCAACCAGCAGTCATGGTACACATCGGTACCAATTACATAGATAGAAAAAGGACAGAGAATGTGGAAAACGAGTACAGGGAGTTAGGTTAGAAGCTGAAGTCCAGGACAAACAGGGTAGTTATCTCTGGATTACTACCAGTGCCACGTGATAACGAGGTAAGAAATAGAGAGAGAGTGCAGCTAAACACGTGGCTACAGGGCTGGTATGGGAGAGAGGGCTTCCATTACGTGGATAATTGGAGCACATTCAGGGGAAGGTGGGACCTGTACAGTAAGGACGGGTTGCACCTGAACCAGAAGGTCACAAATATCTGGGAGGGAGGTTTGCTCGAGCTATACGGGATGGTTTAAACTAGATTGGCAGGGGGTGGGGAACCAGATTTGTAATTCAGAGGATGAGGTATTCAGCCTTCCAACAGACACAACAGGGAGTGAGGTTGTTCATAAAGAAATGCGGTCGATGGAGCATAATTGTGGACACAGGGATGGTTTGAGGTGTGTATACTTCGATACTAGAAGTATCGGAAATAAGGCAGATGAACTTAGAGCATGGGTCAGTACTTGGAACTACGATGTTGTAGCCATTACAGAAACTTGGGTAACTCAGGGACAGGAATGGCTGTTGAAAGTTTGGGGATTTAGATGCTTTAAAATAAATAGGGAGGGTGGAAAAAGAGGCGGGGGACTGGTATTGCTAGTCAGGGCAAGTAGAACAGCTACTGAAAGGCAGTTCGAGAATGATATGTCTACAGAGTCAGTTTGGGTTGAGGTCAGGAACAAGAAAGGAGCAGTCACTTTGTTGGGGTTTTTTTTACAGACCCCCTAAATAGTTGCAGAGAGGTGGAGGAGCGCACTGGGAGGCAGATACTGGAAAGGTGCAGAAGTCACAGGGTTGTAGTCATGGGTGACTTCAACTTTCGAAATATTGATTGGAAATTTTTTAGTTGTATTAGTTTAGATGGAGCGGATTTTGTCCAGTGTGTTCAGGAAGGATTCCTGACACAGTACGTAGATAGACCAATAGGAGGAGAGGCCACTTTGGATTTGGTGCTTGGCAATGAACCGGGCCAAGTGTTAGACCTGTTGGTAGGAGAGCATTTTAGCGATAGTGATCATAACTCTGCTACTTTTACAATAGTCATGGAAAAAGATAGGTACATACAGCAGGGTAAAGTTTATAATTGGGGGAAGGGTAATTACAATTCTGTTAGGCAAGAACTGGGTAACATAAAATGGGCGAGTACTATTGAAATGTGGAGATTGTTTAAGGAATGCATACTGTGTGTGCTCGATATGTTTGTCCCTAGCAGGCAAGGAAGATGCGATCGAGTGAGGGAGCCTTGGTTCTCAAGAGAGGTCGAACGACTGGTTAAGAGGAAGAAGGATGCTTATATAAGGTTTAGGAAACAAGGAACAGAAAAGGCTCTAGAGGGATACAAGTTATCCAGGAAGGACCTAAGAAAGGGCTTAGGAGAGCTATGAGAGGGCATGAGAAAACTTTGACAGATAGGATCAAGGAAAACTCCAAGGCTTTTTACACATACGTGAGGAATAAGAGATAGACATGAGAAAGGGTAGGGCTGATCAAGGATTGTAAAGGGAATTTGTGCACGGAGCCTAAAGAGATAGGAGAGGTCCTTAATGAATACTTTTCTTTGGTATTCACAACTGAGAGGGTCCTAGTTGTAGAGGAGGACAGTGTGAGGAGTACCAGGAGGCTGGTAGGCTAGAGGAGGTCGATTTTAGTAAGGAAGATGTACTAGGAATTTTGAGGAACTTGAAGATAGATAAGTCCCCTGGGCCTGATGGGATTTATCCAAGGATTCTATGGGAAGGGAGGGAAGAGATCGCAGGGCCTTTGGCGATGATCTTTTCGTCCTCACTGTCCACGGGTATAGTGCCAGAAGATTGGAGAGAGGCAAACGTCATTCCCTTGTTCAAAAAAGGGCATAGGGATAACCCCGGAAATCACAGGCCAGTTAGTCTTACTTCAGTGGTGGGCAAATTATTGGAAAGGGCTTTGAGAGATAGGATTTATGATCACTTGGAAAGGCACAGTTTGATTTGTGATAGTCAGCATGGATTTGTGAGGGGTAGATCATGCCTCACAAACCTTATCGAATTCTTTGAAGACGTAACCAAACACGTGGATGAAGGTAGAGCAGTGGATGTGGTATACATGGATTTAAGTAAGGCGTTTGATAAGGTAGGCTTATGCAGAAGGTAAGGAGGCATGGGATAGGGGGAGATGTGGCAGATTGGATTCAGAATTGGCTGACCCTTAGAAAACAAAGTGTGGTAGTGGACAGAAAATATTCAACATGGTGCTCAGTTACGAGTGGTGTACCACAAGGATCTGTTCTGGGTCCTCTTCTATTTGTGATTTTTGTAAATGATTTGGATAAAGGAGTGGAAGAGTGGATTAGCAAGTTCGCAAACGATATGAAGGTGGGTCACGTTGTGGACAGTGCAGAGGGCTGTTCTAGGTTACAAAGGGACATTGATAGAATGCAGAGCTGGGCTGAGAAGTGGCAGATGGAGTTTAACCCTGAAAAGTGTGAGGTGATTCATTTTGGAAGGACAAAGTTGAAAGCAGAATACAGGGTTAACGGAAAGATTCTTGGCAGTGTGGAGGAGCAAAGAGATCTTGGGATTCATGTCCACCGTTCCCTGAAAGCTGCCACCCTGGTGGATAGAGTTGTTAAGAAGGCGTATGGTGTGTTAGCTTTCATTAATAGAGGTATTGAGTTCAAGAGCCGTAAGGTTATGCTCCAGCTATACAAAAGCCTGGTTCGGCCACATCTGGAGTATTGTGTCCAGTTCTGGCCGCCTCATTACAGGAAAGATGTGGAAGTGTTGGAAAAGATGCAGAGGAGATTTACCAGGATGTTGCCTGGAATGGAGGGAAGGTCTTACGAGGAAAGGTTGAGAGAGATAGGGCTTTTCTCTTTAGAACGACAAAGGATGAGAGGTGACTTGATAGAGGTGTACAAAATGATCAGAGGTATAGATAGAGTGGACAGCCAGAGACTTTTTCCTAGGGTGGAGGTAGCTATTAGGAGGGGGCATAGCTTTAAAGTGAGTGGAGGTAGATATAGAGGAGATGTCAGAGGTAGGTTCTTCACTCAGAGAGTGGTAGGGGCATAGAATGCATTGCCGGAGAGGGTAGTGGAGTCGGCCTCATTAAGGGCATTTAAGCGGCTATTAGATAGGCATATGGATGACAGTATAAGGTAAGGGTGGAGGTTAGATAGACCTTAGGATTAAGGTAAAAGTTTGGCACAACCTTGTGGGCCGAAGGGCCTGTACTGTACTGTACTGTTCTATGTTCTATGTTCTATGTATGATAAAATCTACCGTCTTTGAGCAGTATTACATAGTTGGTCGTTTGTCTCAGCTGGTAACTTCCTCAGGACAAATTTGAGGCTCGATCTGATTCACATGATGCATGACATGATTCCCCTCTAGTGATGTATACAGACAACACAGACTCCCTCACTTAAATTCTTGCCACAATATCTCCCCATTTTCCAAAGTGCATCTCATTGCAACTAAAGCATTTAAATGCATGGAAAGCGTATTTACAATTTACAAGCTAAGAAATTTGCAAATTAATAAGTCTATGAAGCAGTCATCTGATTATGTTCCTTGATTTGTTAACTGTAAAATCCCCGTAACCCTGCGTTCCCCATGGCTAATCCACCTAATCTGCACATCACTGGATATTATGGGCAATTTAACACAGCCAATCCACCAAACCTTCACAGCTTTGGACTGTGGGAATAAATCAGAGCATCTGGAGGAAGCCCATGCAAAATGGAGAGAATATACTAACTACACACAGACAGTTGCCTGAGGGTGAGATTGAACCCAGGTCCCTGGTGCTATGTGGCAGCAGTGCTGACTGCTGAGCCACCATGCTGCCCCAATTTCTCCACAATTTATCTATGATCACTGTTTTTAAAGTTTGTACTAACCATTATCAGAGAAAGAGTAAATCTAGTTGCCAGATGTACAGAATGTATAACAAGAACAATTTAAGGCTGAATCTTATAGAGGTCTGAGCAATGTGGCTACAGTGAGGTTTATGGCAGAATCGAATGTGAAATGTGGTGTGGCCAATTTCAATATTGAGATCATCTGGCTTCATCTTTTGCCCTTTTCATATGCTTTGTGGTGAAATACTCACCAGACAATGGCAAAGCTTCTTGTTGACAACTCAACTCACTTCATCTAATTTCAGCATCCGATATCACCAAACCGACCCAACAAACTAGAAGTTGGAAAACTCGACATGGAAATCAAAGGA
>NC_063340.1:32190111-32206785 GCF_021869965.1 Rhincodon typus | reverse complement strand
ACTCAGAGAGTAGTAAGGGCGTGGAATGCCCTGCCTGCAAAAATAGTTGACTCGCCAACTTTAAGGGCATTTAAATGATCATTGGATAAACATATGGATGATAATGGAATAGTTTAGGTTAGATGGGCTTCAGATTGGTTTCACAGGTCGGCGCAACATCGAGGGCCGAAAGGCCTGTACTGCGCTGTAATGTTCTATGTTCTATGTACAATTGCTCTCCTATTCTCCCTGCTTCCCTTCTGAGCCACAGAGCCAGACCCTGTACCAGAGACCCAGTCCCTGTGGCTTACCCCTGGCAGGTCCTTCCCCCCAACAGTATCCAAAACAAAATACCGATTGTTGAGGGGAACGACCACAGGGGATCCCTGCACTGACTGTTTCCTTCCCTTCCCTTTCCTTACTGTCACCCAACTGCCTTCGTTCTTAGGGGTAACGAAGAACCGCCCAAACTATATTTCCCAGGGGTCCTCTCGCTCCCGGTCTCCTCCTCCACCGCCAAAAATGAAGGCCCCGAAGCACTAATGGTAAGTTATTATACTCGCCGCTTACTTTCCCAGCAGTCCCCTCAGGCTCTCTCCCAACTCCAATCACTGAACAAATGGAGGCTGCAGACTCACGAAGTAAGTCTTTTAAACTAAAAAGCTTACCTTCCCAGCAGTCCCCTCGCGCTCTCTCCCGACTCCCGCTGCTGAACAAGTGGAATCATACTCCCACCACTGAACAAAAAGCGCCATACTTTCCACTGTATCCATGCCATTCACAATCTTGTAAACTTTTATCAGGTAGCCCCTCAACCTCCTGCGGCCCAGTCTATCTAACCTCACTTCATAGCTAAAATGCCCTACACCAGGCAACATCTTGGTAAACCTTTTCTGTACCCTCTCTAAAGCATCCACATCCTTCTGGTAGTTTAGTGAACAGAACTGTACATAATATTCTAAGTGTGGCCTAACTAAAGTTCTATCAAGCTGAGCACAACTTGTTTATCCTCATACTCAATGCCCCTTCCAATGAAGGCTTACATGCTGTAGGCCTTTTCTTTTTTATCACTTTATCTACCTGTGCTGCTGCCTTCAGTGATCTTTGGACCTGCACACTCAGATCCCTCTGTATATTAATAGCCCTAAGGGTTCTGCTATTCACTGTGTAATTTCCACCTATATATGAACTTCCAAAATGCATTACCTCGCATTTGCCCAGATTAAAAGACATTTGCCATTTTTCTGTCCATGCCTCCAAATGATCTATATCCTGCTGTATCCTTTGACAATCCTCCTCACTATCTGCAATTCCACCAATCTTTGCATCTTTTGCAAACTTACTAATTAAACCAGCTACATTTTCCTCTAAATCATTTATGTAGATCACGGACAGCAGAGGTCCCAGCAATGATTCCTGTGGAACATCACTAGTCACAATCTTCCATTCCGAAAAGTATCCTTCCACTGCTACCCTCTATCTCCTATGACTAGGCCAGTTCTGTATCCATCTTGGCAGCTCACCCCTGATACCATGTGACCTTCCCTTTGTTACCAGTCTTCCACGAGGGACCTTGTCAAAGGCTTTACTGAAGTCCACGTAGACAACATCGACTGCTTTTCCCTCATCAATCATCATCTTCACCTCCTCAAAAAACTTGATCAAGTTAGTGAGGCATGACCTCCCCTGCACAAAACCATGCTGTCTATCGCTAATCAGTCCATTTACTTCTAAATGCTTATAGATCTTGTCCCTGAGAATCTTTTCCAATAATTTTCCTAGCACTGACATGAGGCTCACAGGCCTGTAATTTCCTGGATTATCCCTGTTACCCTTCTTAAACAATGGAAAAACATTAGCTATTCTCCAGTCCTCTGGAACCTCACCTGTAGCCAAGGAGGATACAAAGCTGTCTGTCAATGCTCTAGAAATTCATTCCCTTGCCTCCCTCAATATTCTGGGTTAGATCCCATCATGACCTGAGGACTTATCTATCTTAATGCTTTTTAAGACACAACACCTCTTCCTTTTTAATAGCCACTTGGCTTAGAAATTTGACATTCCCTTTCCTGAGATCATCCTTGACCAATTCCTTCTCTTCAATGAATAGAAAATTAAAGTATTTGTTTAAAACCTCACCTACTTCTTCAGGCTTGCATACATTCCCTCCTTTGTCCTTGAGTGGGCCAACCCTTTCCCTGGCTACCCTATTGCTGTTGTATAAATATATTATATATAAAGACTTGGGATTCTCCTTAATCCTGTTTGCTAATGACTCTTCATGACCCCTTTTAGCTCTTCTAATTCTTTGCTAAGTTTTTTCCCACTTTCCATATATAGGTTGGTCCTGTACTCTTTGGAATTTAGAAGACCTTATCGAAGCATACAAGAATCTTAATGGACTTAACAGGGTAGATATGGAAAATTTCCCCTTGTGGTAGAGTCCAGAAGCAGAAGGCATAATCTCAGAATAAGGGATCACACATTAAAGCAGAGATGAGGAGGAAATTATTCTCTCACATGTTCATGAATCCATGGAATTCTTTATGCAGAGAGCTGGCAACGTTGGGTTGTTAAGTAAATTTAGTGTTGAGATAAACAGATTTTTAATGAGTAAGGGAATTAACCATTATGGGGAAAGAGCAAGTAAGTGGAGTTCCGGGTTATTAGATAAGCCATGAGCTCATTACATGCAGAGTAGGCGTAATGGGTGAAATGCCTACTTCTCCTACATCTCATGGTCTTAATAACCTTCAGTAACCTGATTCACTTTCTCAGTACCTAAGGAAGAATCTTTCTGACTATTTTGAGCAAATACTTAATTACTTGATGTGGTTTTATTGCTCATTTTTTTTCCTGATTCACTCTTTTCAGAAGACACCTTAGACGCCCAACAATCCGCTTTAATCGGCCCTTGCTCTCTGCAATGGAAACATACTGATTTTTTACTTGTTGTAATCTTTGATATTATCATCCTCATTGCTCAGAACAGTGTTCTGGGATGAATGCCACGCTTGGAGTCAGGAGGTGGTTAACATCAAAAACTCATTATTATTACCATGGAAGCAGGAAATTGAAACTCTGATGTCTCTGTCTCTCACTCAGTTTTTTCCAGAGTAGTTTCTAGAATCCTGAATACTCTCTCACTAAATCTGGTACAACAAGCAAGATGTATTTAAATGAAGTTTTAAAAGCAAATACACTGGCTCAAAACTATCTAATTCTTAACTGGTCTGCATCACTCCCGTTGCTAAAAAGCATATCCTATCACCTTCATACAGACAACAGGATAGTAGAAAAGATACAGAAGTGGGGGAAAAAAAACAGAAAGATAACTTAACCTTTTGAATTATAGTATCTACCACTCCAGCTACTCAATTAACCCTTAATTCTTAACTTAATCCTTTTCCAATTATCTCAGCATTGTTGAGGATTCATAAATGGAGGTTTGTTCTTCTTAGATTTCTACGTGAATTATTATAATCATCTTCTGTAACTATAGCTTCTGTTATTTTCGGAACTTTCCTGTCCTCCAAGTGAGACCTAATAGTGTTGGGATTTCTGTTCCTAATTTCTTCCAGGATCATGATGCCCATCACATTTTCAAAAGCTGCACTTAATTTCATTGAATAATAACACCAGGTTCACAACATATCAATCTCTTGACCATACTATACAAAAAATCTGATTCAAGTATCTTGGTTTCTCTGGCAGTCTAAATCTTAATTGATTCACTTCAGGAGCCATATCATATGCGATAAGTATCACAATGTTATCTTTCTCACAATTACAAAGATTGTTCTTCCAAAAATTAGAATAAACATTGATTGCTTTTCTCATCAAAACATATCACAAAATCAAGGTCCATTACATTTTGGCAGCTTTTGCAAGTGAAATGAAATATAGTTCTACCCCATCATCAGTAACTTAGACACCAGGCAACCAATCTTTACAAATCAAAATCAAAGCTGAATTTCCATTGTTCAAAGCATCAGTTCTTCCTTCACCATGTAAATGAAATCTTTCTTTTTCTAGTTCATACTATCTAGCTTCTTTCTGTGCAACCCTTTGTCTCTGTTCTTCCATGCTGCCTTTTTTGTGTCTTTTATTTTAATTCAAAGTACTTCGTCCACAATTGAATGGTAGCCAATTCAATCCGTCATTTATTCAGGTCAGTGCTTTCCTCTTCACATTCCAAATGTTGGTCAGTGATGTCAAATATTTCTTCTTAGTGTCTTGCATCACTAAATTCGATTATTTCCTATTTTTATTAACCTAACCTTGCTTAATTGTTGCAAAACATCCTCCATTGCATTCCTTTCATCAATTATTTTTGTTATTTAATGAAAAATCTTCAATTAGATTAGTTAAGCATAATCTGCCTTTTACAAATCCATGCTGGCTGCCTCTAATTCACTCAAGCATCCCTAATTGTGTGTTGACATCTTTTCCACCATTATGAATTCTAAAATTTTACCTACTTCTGATGTTAAATTGATTGGCCTGTAGTTCTACGACTATCTTCACAAACTTTCTTGAATAAAAGTTTGACATTTATTACTTTCCATTCCTCTGGCACTTTTCCCATATTTAGGGAAAATTGACAGATTAAGGTAAACCCTCCATAATCTGCACTATTTATTTAACAATTTGGGATTAAAGTTTGATGACCCAAAAATGTTTAGAAGTATACATTTTCGTTCTATGTTTCATTCTTTTAAGAATGAAAATGTGCTGGGAGTGTTTTGAAATAAGTTTGATTTGTTTCCTGAAAACAAAATTGATTTGATGATGGGAGATAGGGGGTGGTGGTAGAGGTTTGTTTTATAGACTGGAGGCCTGTGACCAGTGGTGTGCTGGGAATATAGGACACACGGTTAGTAAGTTTGCAGATGATATCAAATTTGGTGGTATAGTGGACAGTGATGAAGGTTATCTAAGAGTAAAACAAGATCTTGATCAGCTTGGTCAACGGGAGAAGGAGTGGCAGTTGGAGTTTAATTAAGATAAATGTGACTTATTGCATTTTGTTAAGACAAGCCAGGACAGGATTTATACAGAGATAGTAGGAACTGCCGATGCTGTAGAATCTGAGATAACAAGGTGTAGAGCTGGATGAACACAGCAGGCCAAGCAGCATCAGAGGAGAAGGAAAGCTGACGTTTTGGATTTAGACCCTTCTTCAGAAATGGGGGAGGGGAAGGGGATTCTGAAATGAATAGGGAGAGAGGGGGAGGTAGATAGAAGATGGATAAAGGAGAAGATAGGTGGAGAGGAGACAGACAGGTCAAAGAGGTGAGGTTGGAGCCAGTAAAGGTGAGTGTAGATGGGGAGTTAGGGAGGGGATAGGTCAGTTCAGGGAGGATGGACAGGTCAAGGAGGCAGGATGAGGCTAGTACAAAGAGCAAAGAACAAAGAAAATTACAGCGCAGGAACAGGCCCTTCGGCCCTCCAAGCCTGCGCCGATCCAGATCCTCTATCTAAACCTGTCACCTATTTTTCAAGGATCTGTAACTCTCTGCTCCCTGCCCATTCATGTATCTGTCTAGATACATCTTAAATGATGCTATCGTGCCTGCCTCTACCACCTCCGCTGGCAACGCGTTCCAGGCACCCACCACCCTCTGCGTAAAGAACTTACCACGCATATCTCCCTTAAACTTTTCCCCTCTCAACTTGAAATCGTGACCCCTAGAAATTGAGTCCCCCACTCTGGGAAAAAGCTTCTTGCTATCCACTCTGTCTATACCTCGCATGATTTTGTAGACCTCAATCAGGTCCCCCCTCAACCTCCGTCTTTCTAATGTAAATAATCCTAATCTTCTCAACCTCTCTTCATAGCTAGTGCCCTCCATACCAGGCAACATCCTGGTGAACCTCCTCTGCACCCTGTCCAAAGCATCCACATCCTTTTGGAAAAGAGGCGACCAGAACTGTACACAGTATTCCAAATGTGGTCGAACCAAAGTCCTATACAACTGTAACATGATCTGCCAACTCTTGTACTCAATACCCCGTCCGATGAATGAAAGCATGCCGTATGCTATTAGGTAGGACATGGAGGTGGGGCTAGACGTGGGAGGAAGGACAGGTTAGGGAGGCGGGGATGAGCTGGGCTGGTTTTGGGATGCGGTCGGGGGACAGGAGATTTTGAAGCTTGTGAAGTCCACATTGATACCATTGGGCTGAAGGGTTCCCAAACTAAATATGAGATGCTGTTCCTGCAATCTTCGGGTGGCATCGTTGTGGCACTGCAGGAGGCCCAGAATGGACATGTCGTCCAAGAAGTGGGAGGGGGAGTTGAAATGGTTCGCGACTGGGAAGTGCAGTCGTTTGTTGCAAACTGAGCCTAGGTGTTCCGCAAAGCGGTCCCCAAGCCTCCACTTGGTTTCCCGATGTAGAGGAGGCCACATCGGGAACAGTGGATACAGTACACCACATTAGCAGATGTGCAGGTGAACATCTATTTGATGTGGAAAGTCTTCTTAGGGCCTGGGATGGGGGTGAGGGGGGAAGTGTAGGGGCAGGTGTAGCACTTCCTGTGGTTGCAGGGAAAAGTGCCGGGGGTGGTGGGGCTGGTGGGGAGTGTGGAGTGGACAAGGGAGTCACGGAGAGAGTGGTCCCTCCAGAAAGCAGATAAGGGTGGGGAGGGAATAATGTCTTTGGTAGTAGGGTCAGATTGCAGATGGCGGAAATGCCGGAGGATGATTCGTTGGATCCGGAGGTTGGTGGGGTGGTATGTGAGGACGAGGGGGATTCTGTTTTGGTTGTTATGGCGGGAGCGGGGGTGAGGAATGAGTTTTGGGAAATGCAAGAGACGCGGTCGAGGGCATTTTTGACCACTGGAGGGGAAGTTGCAAAACGAGGACATCTGGGATGTCTGGAAGTGGAATGCCTCATCTCGGGAGCAGATGCGGCGGAGGCGAAGGAATTGGGAATAGGGGATTGCATTTTTGCAGGAAGGTGGGTGAGAAGAGGTGTGGGAGTCGGCAGGCTTGAAATGGATATCGGTTTCCAGGTGGTTGCCAGAGATGGAAACAGAGAGGTCCAGGAAGGAGAGAGAGTATTAAAGATGGTTCAGGTGAACTTAAGGTTGGGGTGGAAGATGTTAGTGAAGTGGATGAACTGTTCGAGCTCCTCGTGGGAGCACGAGACGGTGCCGATACAGTCATCGATGTAACGGAGGAAGAGGTGGAGGATAGGGCCAGTGTAGCTCCGGAAGAGGGATTGTTCCACGTATCCTACAAAGAGGCAGGCATAGCTTGGGCCCATGCGGGTACCCATGGCCACCCCCTTTGTCTGTAGGAAGTGGGAGGAATTGAAGGAGAAGTTGTTAAGGGTAAGGACGAGTTCAGCTAATCGGATGAGGGTGTCAGTGGAGGAGGACTGGTCGGGCCTGCGGGACAGGAAGAAGTGGAGGGCCTTTAGGCCATCTGCATGGGGAATGCAAGTGTATACAAAAGCCTGGTTCGGCCACATCTGGAGTATTGTGTCCAGTTCTGGTCACCTCATTACAGGAAAGATGTGGAAGCATTGGAAAAGGTGCAGAGGAGATTTATCAGGATGTTGCCTGGAATGGAGGGAAGGTCTTATGTGGAAAGGTTGAGAGAGCTAGGGCTTTTCTCTTTAGAACGACGAAGGATGAGAGGTGACTCGATAGAGGTGTACAAAATGATCAGAGGTATAGGTAGAGTAGACAGCCAGAGACTTTTTCCTAGGGTGGAGGTAGCTTTTATGAGGGGACATAGTTTTAAAGTGAAAGGAGGTAGATATCGGGGAGACATCAGAGGTAGGTTCTTTACTCAGAGAGTGGTAGGGGCGTGGAATGCATTGCCGGAGCGGGTAGTGGAGTCGGCTTCACTGGGGGCATTTAAGCGGCTATTAGATAGGCATATGGATGATAGTATAAGGTAGCGGTGGAGGTTAGATAGACCTTAGGTTTCGGATAAAAGTTCAGCACAACATCGTGGGCCGAAGAGCCTGTCCTGTGCTGTACTGTTCTATGTACTATAGGGACTGGACGTCCATGGTAAAGATGAAGTGTTGGGGACCAGGGAACCGGAAGTTTTGGAAGAGGTGGAGGGCGTGGGTGATGTCCCAGACGTAGGTGGGGAGTTCCTGGACCAGGGGGAAGAAAATGGAGTCGAGATAAGTGGAGATAAGTTCAGTGGGGCAGGAGCAGGCGGAGACAATGGGTCGACCAGGGCAGGCAGGTTTGTGGATTTTGGGAAGGAGATAGAAACGGGTGGTGCGGGGTTGGGGAAAGATGAGGTTGGAGGCTGTGGGTGGGAGGTCACCTGAAGCGATGAGGTTGTGGATGGTCTGGGAGATGATGTTTTGGTTGTTGGGGGTGGGGTTATGATCAAGGGGGCGGTAGGAGGAGGTGTCAGAGAGCTGGCCTTGGCAAAGTAGATGTCAGTGAGCCATACTACAACTGCACCTCCCTTATCCACGGGTTTTATGGTGAGGTTGGGATTGGAGTGGAGGGAGCAGAGGGCTGCACGTTCTGTGGGGGAGAGGTTGGAGTGGGTGAGAGGGGTGGAGAGGTTGAGGCAATCGATATCTCGACGGCAGTTGGAGATGAAGAGGTCCAGGGAGGATAGGAGGCCTTGGGGTGGTGTCCAGGAGGAGGTGGTGTGTTAGAGGTGGGAGAAGTGGTCAGTAGACGGAGGGTTAGGCTCACGATTAAAGAAGTAAGCGCGGAGGCGGCAGAAATACTGTTCAACGTCCAAGCATGAGCTGTATTCGTTGATGTTAGGGTGGAGGGGGATAAAGGTGAGCCCTTTACTGAGGACTGACCGTTCGTCCTCAGTGAGGAGGAGGTCTGGGGGGATGGTGAACATCTGGCAGGGCTGCTACTGTCTCCTGTGGAGCTGCTGGCTGTGGAGGTGGTGGGCAGAGCAGGATTTATACAGTTGTTTGTAGGGCCCTAGGGAGTGTTGTTGAACAGAGAGACCTCAGGATACAGGTACATAGTTCCTTGGAGTGGTGTCACAGGTAGACAGGGTGGTGAAGAAGGCTTTTGACACGCCTGTCTTCATTGCTCAGACCGTTGAGTATAGATGTTGGGATGTCATGTTGTGGCTGTACAAGACATTGGTGAGGCCACTTTTGGAGTACTACATACAATTCTGGTCACCTTTCTGTAGGAAGAATGTTATTAAACAGGAGAAGGTGCAGAAAAGATTTACAAGGATGTTATTAAGTCTGGAGTGTTTGAGTTATAAGGAGAGGCTGAATAGGCTTGGACATTTTTCCCTGCAGTGTAGGAGGCTCGGGGGTGACCATATAAAGGTTTATAAAATCATGAGAGGCACAGATAACATGAATAGGCAAAATATTTTCTCCAGGGTGGAACAGTTCAAAACTAAATGTCATTGATTTAAGGTGAGAGGGGAAAGATTTAAAAGGGACTTGAGGGTCAACTTTTTCATACAGAAGGTTGTGCATGTACGAGGTGAACTGCCATAGGAAGTGGACAGGTGCACGAATAGAAAATATTTAGAAGGATATGGGCCAAACACAGGCAAATGGAAACAGTTCTGCTTAAGAAACATAGTTGGCATGGACAAGTTAGTCCAAGGATTTGTTTTCTGTGCTGTATGACTCAATGACTCTACAAATGCTAATGTAAACTAGAGTTGTCATGGGGATGAACATCTAAGAATCAAAGCTAAATAGCAAACTAACACAGTGGAAGGGGTCAGTCTGTTTTTCTGTTTAACAGTTCAGAAAACTGGGAATTGGTGCAAACTGAAAACAAGACGGGCTAACGCTGGATGGAATGATTTTCTGTTCTGAATTCTTTATGCATATCCTTAAGGCATATCTCTGAGAATAGAGTAGAATATGTGTTGCTATGTATTATACATTTGGAAAAGACAGAACACTGAAGAAAGAACAAGGGATTATGGAGGCCAGGCATAGGAGGAGCAGGAAAGCTGACGTTTTGGGTCAGGACCCTTCTTCAGAAATTGAGGAGGGGAAGGGGGCTCTGAAATAAATAGAGAGGGGGGGGTGGCGATAGCAGGTATATAGTGGAGCGGATAGGTGGCAGAGAAGACAGACGGGTCAAGGAGGTGGGGATGAAGCTAGTAAAGGTGAGTGTAGGTAGGCAGTGGTGGGGATTGGTCAGTGAGGTGGGAGGAGCGGATAGGTGGAAGAGAAGATGGACAGGTGGGGATCGGGGGTGCGCTGGTCTTCAGATGAGGTTGGGGGGTGGGGAGATTTTGAAGTTAGTAAAGTCCACATTGAGACCATTGGGTTGTAGACTTACCTCCCCCTCACTGAGGACAAATGGTCAGTCCTCAGTAAAGGACTCACCTTCATCCCCCTCCACCTGAACATTAATGAATACCGCTCACGCCTGGACGTCGAACAGTTTTCTGCTGCTTCCGCCTCCATGCTTATTTCTTTAACATGAGGCAAACCCCCCCCTTCTACAGACCCCTTTTCCCACCTCCAACGCACCCCATCCTCCTGAACACCACCCCAAGGCCTCCTACCCTCCCTCGGCCTTTTCATCTCCAACTGCTGTCGCGACATTGATCGCCTCAACCTCTCCACCCCTCTCACCCACTCTAACCTCTCCCCCACAGAACGTGCAGCTCTCCGCTCCAACCCTGACCTTACTATAAAACCCGCAGACAGGGAGGCACAGTTGTGGTATGGCACACTGACCTTTACATCACCGAGGCCAGGCGCCAACTCTCTGACACCTCTTCCCACTGCCCCCTTGATCATGACCCCATGCCTGACCACCAAAACATCATCTCCCATTCCATCCATAACCTCATCACTTCAGGTCACCTCCCACCCACAGCCTCTAACCTCATTGCTCCCCAACCCCGCACCGCCTGTTTCTATCTCCTTCCCAAAATCCACAAACCTGACTGCCCTGGTCGACCCATTGTCTCCACCTGCTCCTGCCCCACTGAACTTATCTCCACTTATCTCGACTCCATTTTCTCCCCTCTGGTCCAGGAACTCCCCACCTACGTCTGGGACATCACCCACGCCCTCCACCTCTTCCAAAACTTCCGGTTCCCTGGTCCCCAACACCACATCTTCACTATGGACGTCCAATCCCTGTACACTTGCATTCCCCATGCAGATGGCCTAAAAGCCCTCCGCTTCTTCCTGTCCCACAGGCCCAACCAGTCCCCCGCCACTGACACCATTATGCGCTTAACTGAACTCGTCCTTATCCTTAACAACTTCTCCTTCAATTCCTCCCACTTCCTACAGACAAAGGGGGTGGCCATGGGTACCCGCATGGGTCCAAGCTATGCCTGCCACTTTGTAGGTTACATGGAACAGTCCATCTTCCGCTGCTACACTGGCCCTATCCCCCACCTCTTCCTCTGCTACAACAATGATTGTATTGGCGCCGCCTCGTGCTCCCATGAAGAGCTCAAACAGTTTATCAACTTTACTAACACCTTCCACCCCAACCGCAAGTTCACCTGGACCATCTCTGATACCTCTCTCTCCTTCCTGGACCTCTCTGTCTCCATCTCTGGTGACCACCTTGAAACTGATATCTATTTCATGCCCACCGACTCCCGCAGGTACCTGGACTACACCTCCTCTCACCCACCTTCCTGCAAAAATGCAATCCCCTACTCACAATTCCTCCGCCTCCACCACATCTGCTCCCAAGATGAGGCATTACACTCCCGAACATCCCAGCTGTCCTCGTATTTCAAGAACCCCAACATCCCCCCCTTAGTGGTTGAAAACGCCGTCGACCGCATCTCTTGTGTTTCCTGCACCTCACCTCTCACACTTCCTCCCCGCAATAACAACAAAGACAGAATCCCCCGTGTCCTCACGTATCACCCCATTAACCTCCGGATTCAACACATCATTCTCCGGCACTTCTGCTACCTGTAATCTGACCCCACTACAAAGGATATATTTCCCTCCCCGCCCTTACCTGCCTTCCGGAGGGACCACTCTCTCCGCGACTCCCTCATCCGCTCCACACTCCCAATAGCCTCACCAACCCCGGCACCTTTCTCTGCAACTGCAGGAGGAGCTACACCTGCCCCTACACCTCACCCTTCACCTCCATCCTAGACCCCAAAAAAACCTTCCACATCAAACAGATGTTCACCTGCACATCCGCTAATGTGGTCTATTGTATCCGCTGTTCCCAATGTGGCCTCCTCTGCATCGGGGAGACTTGGAGATCACTTTGTAGAACACCTACGCTTGGTTCGCGACAAATGACAAAACCTCCCAGTCACGAACCGCTTCAACTCCCCCTCCTACTCCCTGGATAACATGTCCATCCTGGGCCTCCCCCAGTGTCACAATGATGCCACCCAGAAACTGGAGGAACAGCACCTCATATTCTGCCTTGGAAGTCTACAACCCAATGGTCTCAATGTGGACTTTACTAGCTTCAAAATCTCCCCACCCCCCCCACCCACCCCGACCTCATCACAAGACTGGCCCCTCTCTCATCCCCGCCTCATTGGCCTGTCCGTCTTCTCTCCCACCTATCCACTCCTCCCACCTCACTGACCAATTCCGACCACCACCTAGCTACACTAACTTTTACTAGCTTCATCCCTGCCTCCTTGACCTGTCTGTCTTCTCTCCCACCTATCCGCTCCACTATCTTCCTGCTATCACCTCCCCATCTCTCTCTATTTATTTCAGAACCCTCTCCTATTTCTTAAGAAGGGTCCCGACCCGAAAAGTCAGCTTTCCTGCTCCTCTGATGCTGCCTGGCCTGCTGTGTTCCTCCATCTCCATGCTGTATTATCTCAGACTCCAGCATCGGCAGTTCTTACTATCTCTAAGAGATTATGGATTGGGCATTATTGATTGTGGCTGTTGAAGTGGTGTCAGAACCTGCAACACCATTTAAAGTCATTGGAGAAGGGCATCTCTAGGGCTTCTGTGCTGTCAGGATTATTGTGATCCGAGTGAAAATGGGACGCCTTCTCAATGGTAATTATTTTTGTGGACTTCAGATGGAATACAGCTGCTGGTGAATGCAACTCAATGACCAAAATAAATAGATGAGAAGTGAGAGATTTTACAAAGTGAACATGATCATTCATTTGTGCAGAAGGTAGTATGCATGCTTGTAACTACGAGGTTTAACTTTGTTATATTGACAATTTAAAGCGAAATTTATTTTTTCAGTTAATTAATACTTCTGTTTTGTTAAATTTGTTTTTTACCAAAGGAGGTTTAAAAAGTGAAATCTTGTCTCTTGATTTTGTTTTAGTTGGCACGATAGGGATTTCTTTCTTTTAAATGTTATCGCTTTCTGTGGGGGCTGGGTCAATAGTGTAAGACATCTGGACTAACCACAGCTAACCTTTCCATTTTTGCACTATCCATTACTATCTCTGTTTCTATTAATATTTGCAAGATTTTTCTTCCATAGTAATATTGATTCAAATAATGCATTTGGGATTCTGGTTTTGTACTGTACTTCTAAGCAAATATGACCTTCTTAGTTCTTAACAGGAGTCACTCCACTTGTCCTGTGGCTATTGATCTATTGTTAGAAGCAGGATGAGTGCATCCACTAGGCAATCTGTGTGCCCAGTAAGGTTTAGGTGGGTGGGACTCGCCTTTCTTTTAAAACATATGGAACTGAAAGCCAGTCAGATTTCAATTGATGAGCAAATCGCAAAATTGTCTCCAACAGATTTCAGCAGATTAGTTTATTCATACTGAAAGAGAGGTTTACTACTCCTGCACTGTTTTCCTTTCAGAAATGGTGGTAATATTGTATCTTGAGCGCTGTTCTAATAGCTTTTAAAATGAGTTATGGTGCAAGCCAGACCGCCTAGAGTGGTTACTGTGACAAAGTACTAGCGCATCCACCATTTCATACTTAGGTGTTATAGTCACTGCACTACTAAACAGCAATTGATACAATGCACACAGTATTCTGATAAACAAAGATGAAAATATTTTGTTAAACTCAACTCGGCGTTTGCATTTTATTTCAATTCCAAAATGTAGTATGGAAGGAAATTTGGAATAAATTGGCACTATAGAAGCAAATGCTCCTGGATTTACTAACACATACAAGCGCTTTAAATTAACTTTTTGACAAGAAATCAAAGCTTAAAACTGAACAGCAGTACCTTAAAAATTATTACATTTAACACAGCTCTTCAATTTTGAGTGGCTATTATCTTATTGTGGTATTGATCTAAATTGGCAAGACCAATAAAACATTTTAAGGTCTCCTGGTAAAAGGCAGTAAACCCCTCTGTATCGTAATCTATCTAAACCACAATGTTAACAATTTTGGCATGCACAGCTACCAATATATGTTCATTTGCTGGATGATAATGATGCAGTGTAATATTTTTCGTTATGGGTATCCATGGGTGTTTCATTATGGGTATCCAACAACCTTTGGTGGGCAAAAATTGTAATAACAATCTAATCACGAGGATGTGGAGTTTTGAAAATTATAGATATTTAACTTATTACTTGGAATAATTTTCAGTTTTCCTTTTGGATCTTTTATTCCATGTGATGACAAAGAGGTTTTGTAATCTTGGCACAATGCCATGTTAATGAGATTAAGCTGTAAACATGAAAAGGAGCAACAGGCAGAATTCTTTACTAGGAGTAAGGGACACAGAATTGTTCACATTTGAATCAACAATATCATGTTTCTAATTATAGTTAGGATTTCATCACAATCAAATGGATCAAGTTTTAGAGTTGCAAATATTTTGAAATACAGTACATAGCAAGATAAGGTTCTAAATGGTAAAGCTAGAGAACAGAATTGCAATTGCATATATTAGGGTTTGCATGCTTAGCAGCACTGATTGAGACAGCTTGGGGATCCAATGCATTTAGCAACACAATTCAGTAACGATTGTATAGGGGAAGAAGATGATATGTAAGGAATTGTTACCAGAGGAATTATCTTGAAACACATTTTAAATAAACAGACACTTTGTTATGACATCAGATCTAATTTGAACTATTCAGCAACAAAGTAATTGTTTGTCAATTGATATTTAAAAATCCCATGTGAATTTTAAAGATTGTAAAAATAAATAAAAAATATAGAGATAAAGCTCAATTCATCAGTGTCAGCACAGTTTCATGAAGAACAAGTCGTGCTTAACAAACTTGCTGGAGTTCTTTGAGGATGTAACCAGCAAGGTCGATAAAGGGGATCCAGTGGATGTGGTATATCTACACTTCCAAAGGCATTTGACAAGGTGTTGCATAAAAGACTGATCCAGACGGTTAGATGCCAAGGTGTTTAGGGTAGAGTATTGGCTTGAATAGAAGATTGGCTGACTGACAGAAAGCAGAGAGTAGGGATAAATGGGTCCTTCTCTAGATGATGAACTGCAACTAAGTGGAGTGCCGCAGGGTTAAGTTCTTGGACCGCAACTATTTACAATCTGTATAAATAATCTGCAAACAGGTCCAGAGTGTAATAGAGTAAAATTCATGGATGATACTAAAATAGGTGGGAAAGCAAGCTGTGATGAGGAGGCAAAGAATTTGCAGATGGATATTAATAGGCTAGGAGAATAGGCCAGAATCTGGCAGATGGAGTTTAGTATGATTAAGTGCAAGGGTGTCCATTTTGGCCAGAAAAATAGAAGGGCAAATCATTATTTAAATGGGAAGCAGATTCAAAGTGTGTAAGTGCAGAGGGATCTGGGTGTCTTTGTGTATGAATTGCCGTAAGTGGGTATGCAGGTGCAGTATATAATAAGAAAAGCAAACGGAATTCTGGTATTTATTGCAAAAGGACTGGATTATAAAAGTCAAACAGTGTTGTTACAATTATATCAGACATTGTTGAGATCACACCTGGATTACTGTGTCTCGTTTTGGTCTCCTTCCTTGAGCATGTGGTAGCGTTGAAGGCAGTTCAGAGGAGGTTCACCAGATTGATTCCAGAGATGAAAGGACAGCCGTATGAGGAGGAGTTCAATAGTTTGGGCTTGTTGGAGATTAGAAGAATGAGGGGGCGGATTTGATTAAGGTATAAAAAGTGCTAAAGAGGATTTTTAAGGAT
Source organism: Rhincodon typus (assembly GCF_021869965.1). Lineage (NCBI taxonomy): Eukaryota > Metazoa > Chordata > Chondrichthyes > Orectolobiformes > Rhincodontidae > Rhincodon > Rhincodon typus. Next base: position 32,190,767 of record NC_063340.1, on the reverse strand, counting down.
GACATTAAACAGATGTTTCCCCTTGTGAGACAATCTCGAACAAGAGGTCATAGATATAGACTGAGCAGAGGTAGATTCAAAACAGAGATGAGGAGAAACTACTTCTCTTAGAAGGTTGTGAATCTATGGAACTCACTGCCTCAGATTTCAGTAGAAGCAGAATCAATCAACAGATTCAAGAAAAAATAGATATTTTTCTGATGAAAAGTGGGATACAGGTATATAAGGAGCAGGCAGGAAAGTGGAGTTGAGACCTGGATAAGATTAGTCATGATCATGTGAAACAACAGAGAGGGCTTGAAAGACTGAATTGCCTACTCGCACTGCTCATTCCTTTGTTCTATAACCATCGCACTGGCTTTGGGTAGAAGATTTTTGGGTTACATTTTAGGTTGACTGCCATTGTAGTCTCATATGCTCACTTTTCCAGTCTTGTTTTCCTCTTCAGCTCCCCTCTCAACCTAATTTCTGTAGCTAGTTGGCATGTCTGATGAAATAAATATATGCAGTTCCTCCAGGATTACATCTTAGCTTGGAAAAGGATCATAAGAAGTGGAGATAACAAGGTGTAGATCTGGATGAACACAGCCGGCCAAGCAGCATCAGAAGAGCAGGAAGGCTGACATTTTGGGCCTAGACCCTTCTTCAGAAAAAAA
>NC_063340.1:32050363-32189611 GCF_021869965.1 Rhincodon typus | reverse complement strand
CATCCAGCTCTACACCTTGTTATGTCAAATCTTATAAACTGTTTCCCATTATTGACTAATAACAATCTATTTCCAGTACAGAATCAAGCCATATGGCCCTTCTGCTGTATGCTGGTGTTTGTCCTCCATTTGAGTCTCCTCTCAGAGTGCTTCATTTTCCACCCATCACCTTACTCTTTGCCCTCCTGTACATCCACCCTCCCTTCAACGTACCAGCATTGGTCACCTCAATCATTTTCTGTGATAGTGAGTTCCATTTTCTCCTCAATCTCTGGGTGAAGATGTTTCTCCTGAATTCTTCATTGGATTAATTGTGACTGTCTCATGTTTAGGACTCTGCCACATATGGGGGCCGTCTTCTCTAGATCAATCCCGTCAAGTTGGCGACCCCAGCATGTTAAATCTTCCAGATCTGTTGTCAAATTGAGCATGGTGTCCACAGCACACACAGACAAATTTGCCTCCCCAGAAAGACAGCACAATCCACCAGCGAGCTGATGTCTCTTTGGGATGCCATTGCAAATATAATAGCAGTCAGTACAGACTGGTTTTGTTTATAAGTTCAAGATTCAATGAAGCAATATGTTATTTGCTTAATACTGTTAGAAAGGTGTCTGAAATTACAAGTAATGCTTTCTAATGAACATCATTATTAATACAGCAAAATTCTCTTTGCAGTCGCAATTTTACATTATTTTAACTTTACCAAATCGATCATATTTTAATATAGTTAAGCAGAAATTTTGGTACATGTTAGAAGCTGCAAAAATGGCTGGATTAAAATTCTGCAAATTAAAAAGAGGCCATGAAGAATGACACGGAGTTATAAAATCCATTGTGTGCAGTTGGACAGTGTTTCTGTTTATTGTTATATAAATTCTAAAATGAGCCAAGTAAAGTAAAATCTTTTACCTAATCCTGTAAATGTGATGTTACTGTAAACTTTAATGATTAATAGGTGTATAATTACTTATGTCAAAAGAAAAGATGTTTTGTGGATCTTCCTGGTTCTGATCCCTTAAGAATATTCATTTTAATGTAATGTATATTTAAATTCAAAAACTCAGTTATTCATCAGATTCTGTTTCCATTGAAACCTTAGAGTCATTTCATATCCAGCTGTTTTTAACCACAGAATACTGCTAGGGTGCCCAAGGAATCTTTGCTGCTTTGCATCTTGTCTCTACAGACAATTCCATGAGTCTTTGCTCCCCTCAAGGTTGTCATGGTTGATGTCATTACAGGGAAACTTCATTTCCAATTTCCCTCCCTCTCCCCAGTTCCCTCACCATTTCTAAAAAGCACAACCTCCTTCTTTGATCACCTTGTTTCTGTTTTCCACGATTTGAATGCACAAATCCAGGAATAATTGATTTTAAAAAAATGATCTATATTCACTGCAGATTATCAGAAACATTTGATACTAGTGAAAGGCGGTTTATGTGATTGAAGCAGCAGCAATGTCCTTCCTGCAATCATTGCTCAGCAACCAGTGGTTCATATTAAAAAGGAGAGCTGTGTGTTTCAAAAACAGAAATTGCTGGCAAAATTCAGCACGTCTGGCAGCATCTGTAGGAAGAAAGCAGAGTTAATGCTTCAAGTCCAATGATTCTATCAGAACTGATAGTAGCTCGGAAAACTGGCATTCATGCTTTGCCTTCGAACACCTTCAAATTAAAATCAAGCTTGTCATTCAGATGGAGATTCTGGTTGCTCACTGTGGACAATGGCAAGAAATCGGTTTACATTGATCCTGTCCCCTCAGCTGTATTTTACCGGCTGAACTTCATACTCTCCCCAGCATTGTAGAAACCTCAGCCTTCAGAGCTTTGGGAAATATATACCATAACATAGTGTTAAAGTATACAATGGTTTTGGGGAATGTCTGAGAAGATTTAACAATGGATTGGATGATTCACAAGTACATAAGTGCTCTTGTAAAAGTTTACTTTTAACATTTTTGGCTGCAGCTTCACAAATGGTGCTTTCTAAATTCAAAATGAGTGCCCATAATTTGATGTTAAATTTGGACATTAATAGGATGATACAAGGAGTAAATATCCTGTATTGGCTATTGTTATGGGATGAAACTGAATGCAGGGTGTGTCCCAGCAAATGTTTTATTTTTGCCCATAGCTGAATGTCCCTTCTGTAAACAAATCTCTCTTTCACTCACATACGCACTTGAACATGAAGGGAAGTAAAAGCTACATACTGCATTGACAATTTTTCACTTCCTCAGGAATAATCAATTGGAATCTGAAGAGATGCTTGAACAGTGGAAATACTGATTCAGCAACAAGGCAGCCATCCCCATGGTTGTCGATCTACCATTTGATGAACATTATAAAGTAAACATTAACATTAGAGTACATAACATACATGATGACACATCAACTTTCCATTTTGATAAGACACCAAAGTAAGGTTTGTGAGACTATGTTTCAGCTTGTAGATTCTTTCCTCCTATAGGGGAGTGCAGAATACAGAAAATTACATGAGGTTGCAAGGTACGTGGTTCTCCCCTTTTACTGTACAGTAAGATTTCCACCAAGAATACCAGTGTGTAAGTGCCTGTACCATGCCCAACTCACTAGATACAAGATCTTAAACTATGCCATGGATTAATTTCATTCATTGAAATATTTCACTTGGTCTCAGATTGGATGATGGAAATGAATAATAAAAAAAAACAAGATCATAATTGTCACTGCAATGTCCTCACCAAAGCACTGCATTTATAGTTGTTTTAAGCTGTCTTCTAACACTCTGGTGTAACAATAATAATAATATAGTGAGTGTTTTAAGAGATGTTGCTCTCTAGCAGAAAAAGTTACCCAGCTGAGTCTCTCATAGCTTCTAATTGATTTACAAACTAATTCACCCACTATAACTAATGTTCTCCCTTATAATTCTGCCAGTTTGATATTATCTTAAACATCAAAAAAAATACTCATAGTAGTTTTACTTCAAATATTACGTGGTACAAGTCACAGGTGGACAAAAAGCACACACACAAACCCACTACATCACAGATCCTCTGATTTTTGACAGTTTAAAAAAATCGGAATGAGTACTGTAGACCCAATTCTGTAGCCATACGTTACAATTTATAAATATCCAATAGAAACAGAAAGAAAATGTAATATATTGTTTCTAAATATGGCAGGGAAAAGTAGGTAACATAAGCTTAATGATTTATGAATCCTTGCACTCGAGGGACAGACAAAAAGGATGGCCTATCCAATTCAAAACCCTTTTCATACAGCATAATTATACAAAACAGGCATATTTTGTACAATAGTTAATCAATAGCTACTTATATACAGTTACAGATAAGGTTCAGCAGGTGACAATGGTATAATTGTAGGTTATGCTGGAATGAAATGGATTAATACAGGGGTTACACAAGAGTAAATTTAATTATTCCACACTCGCAATAGGGACAATGTCTGGCAGGAAGTGATGTGTTGACAAACGGGCGTTGCAGTATTGATCAAAACTGAAAGAACTACGGATGCTGTAAATCAGGAACAAAAACAGAACTTGCTGGAGGTTCAGCAGGTCTGGCAGCATCTGTGAAGAAAAAGTCAGTTAACGTTTCAGGTCCGGTGATCCTTCCTCAGATGGTAGCTGGGAAAATGTTGGTTTATTTGCAGAAAATAGGGAGGGGGATGGGGTAGGGAGTAAACGATAGGATAAAGGATGGAGCCCAAAGACAGAGAAGAGCAGTTAGATAGACAAAGGAGTTGATAACGATCTGGCTAGGAGGGTGAATAGTTGTTAATGGGGACTGTTAGGTGACTAGCAATAGGTAGTGTGTAATGGCAGGCTATGTGATAACAAGGCCTGGTGTGTTGGGTGGGGGTCTAGGATATGGGAGAGTTTAGGCCCTAAAATTATTGAACTCGATATTGAGTCCGGAGGTCTGCAGGGTCCCCAAGCAGAAATTGAGGTGTTGTTCTTCCAGCTTGCGTTGAGCTTCACTGGAACAACGCAGGAAGCCAAGGATGGAGATACAGGTGAGTGAACAGGGTGGTGTGTTAAAGTGGTGTACAACCGGTAGCTCAGGGTCTCTTCTGCGAGCAAAGCATAGCCCTGGCCTGTATCTCATAAGGCCTTTGACTTTCCCGTTAAGGCCTTCAATACATATGTTGTTCTTTTTCAGAGGTCTATCCCTCCCCAGGTCTTTGACTTCTCCTCCAAGTGAACCTGAAATCTGCAGTCTCCTTGGGAAACTTGCTCCAGTGGGGAGACTGACCATCCCCTATCCACCCCCATCTTTTGACTGACCACACTCTTCACATGGCCCCTTATCCTCCACAATATCTCCAATAGCTCAGGCACAGATATACCTAGCCCTGCTACCTTCACTGATCAGTTTCCATTCCAACTGGAAGTGAAGTCCATCAACCAGGCAGCTTTGCAGGCCATAAACCAACCAGTAACAATATTATGCAAAGGCTGTGGCATTTAAATTTCACAGCTTGCAATAGATTTCTGACTTCCAGGTTCCCATGCCTTTCTGACTCACTCTGGTAGGTCACGGTCTTATGATCAAGCAAGTCAAAATCCAGGCCTTGGAATTAGAAATGCTGTTGAATATTGTTGATCAAATGAAAGACAATCTTGACACACAAACTGTTGTGATGCAAAACAAGTTTAAGTAGTGTTATATCAATACAATGATCAGAGACAAAGCGTAAGATACATTTCTGATAACATATGTAGGCTGCTTACCAAACCCAAGACTGCATTGATATAATGGCCAATTGCAGCGATTCATTGCTTAGGTGCTGTTTATAATTAAAGCTCTTTTTCTTTGATCTAACATGAAAACTAAAATTTTCAGTGATTTTCTCATTTTTTTTAAAGCACAAAATTTTTCAGATGCAACGGAGTAACAGCAGATTTGGCACAATGATTGGTCAAATGTGTGGTTATGATTACAAAGCTATACTATGTACAAGTTGGAAAAGCAGAAAAAGCTTGTGTTTGAAATTCCCAAATTCCATTTAAATATGCTTTTTAAACTGATCTTTTTACTATAAAGTACACGTTAGATAAGAAAAGATTTCTATTTTTAAAGGAATTTACATTGCGTATTTAATCAAAATAACATTTAATAAAATGCACATCAGGATAGTAGACTAAATTCCCTGATTCAATGCTTCCAATGAGAAGCCATGCTTTAAAATGTTGAAATGGGAAAACAAGCACTACAGTGATGTTGCTCTATCGCTGAATGCACTCCCTTGAAGTGTAGCTACTTGCCAGGAACTTGCAATTAGCAAATTCACTCAAATGTTGCATTTATTTGCGCCAGCGCAGTGGTTTAGCTGACAAGGAGTTAAAGCTGATCCTATTTCACTGCACTGTTCCATATGGTACTGTTTCAAAACAGCATAAATCTATTGCGGTGCGCCTGCGCAAAAAACTGTATTTTACAATACTGCACAAACACAAGAAAACAATGCACTAAGGAACTGTGCAAAAATAAATTAAGCAGAAGTCCCTTTACCCTGGTGAAATGGTTTAAATCTAACCTATCCAGAGAATTTTGTTTTCATAAAAAATACTTTTCTTGAATTCCTTCCAAGGTAATAGATTTTACAGATGTGAGAAAAATATTTCTTGAATACTTTGAACTTTGTAAGTTAGTTAGAAAGTGCAGGTTAAAAATTAGCACTGTCGAGGTACGTTATCAAGAGTGGCATGCAAAAATGGGTTTCTATTGCAGATTGGTGAAGAGTAATGATGTCATGCCAAATCCAACTGGTTTCATCACTAGCTAGTGATGCATTTGGATACAGATCTTCATAATATGCTCAATATAGGCTTATAATGGGCTAAGTTGTTTTGCAAGTCCAGAAAAAAAAAGAGTTAAGTACAGCATGTATGCAACCTGGCATTGCAGGGAACAGAGATGCACGAGTTGCCTGAGACTTACCATTTTAAAACCTATGTAGTATATTAATATTAATCTCGGAAAACTTACTGATGTGCATAGATCATCTGCCATGTTGCCAAGTTCAACAGTGGCAACTTTGAAAGGAAACTATTTTATAAAACATGTTGAATTTCCTCTCCTAGCCCAATGTGATTTTGGACAAAATCTTTCAGTTCAATACCCTGGTAGAGATTTATCTTGGAAGACTTGATGATTTTGCATTAAGTGCAGTTCACAGAGGCTGTTCAAATGCCCAGATGGAATTTCAAGAGGGCTTTTTGTCTCATGTCAGCAGAGCTTCGATTTGATGATTCTTTCACCATTTCTTTACCTACTGTAGAAAATGGAACCACTACGAGTGCAATGATATCAGGCATGTTTATTTTAAGCCCTAGTCCTCCATGTATATATTGTATTAAAGAGGATATGTCATTTATTCCAGTAAGATTGTGGAAGAAAGAGTCTTTGAAATCATGTGAAAATAATCTTGATAATTCGACACATTGTCCAGTATTCAAGAACAAGGTACCGTCTCAGTCCTCTGTTAATTCAGCTCAAATGTGAATTGAGTAGTTAAATCTTTCATGAGCAACTTCAAAGGACAATTTCATTACCATTTTCCAGGAATAGGTACACCACATTCATACCATCCCACGTAATAATTGGATGTCCCACCAAATTTCCCAAATCCACCAATGAGGCCAAATGACACTGGCTCTTGGCGATAACTCCGATAATAACCTGAAAAAAAATTCATATCACAGATCAGTTATCGAATTAACATAGTATTAAATTTGATTTTTTTAAGTGATTTTTAAAATTTCTTATTATTTATTGATTTTTAAAATTTTGTTAAAGCAAAATGCAGATGCTACAAATCTGAAACAAAACACATCTTTGGACTCAGCCTCCCGCAGTGTTTATTTATTCATTTTACGGGATATGGTGGTGCTCATCAGCCCAGCATATATCGCCCATTTCAGATTTGCCCTTGAGAAGGTGGTTGTGAGCCAAGTACTCCAGTGAAACTCAACAGACGTTGAGAAACAGAACCTCATCATTAGCTTAGACACTTCACAACCTTTCAAACTTAACAATGAATTCAAAAGTTTTAGACCTTAATCTCTGCAATTTTGTTTTCTTTGCATGCTTTGATCTTAGTCTAGTTTTCTCCTTTATTCTGGGATGCTAGCTGTTCATCATGTTGCTATTCATACTGTCTCAAACCATCTTTTACTTCTTTACTTGTCCAACTAAATAGCAAAGGTCTTATCCCGAAGGTGGGATAGTTCAAAACTAGGGGGCATATTTTTAAGATGAGAGGAGAAAGATTTAAAAAGGACACGATGGACAATGTTTTTCCACAGAAAGTAGTCAGTGTGCAGAATGAACTGCCAGAGGAAGAGGTGGATGCAGGTACAGTTACAATGTTTAAAAGACATTTGGATAAGCGAATTAATAGGAAGGGCTTGGAGGAATATGGGCCAAACTCAGGCACGTAGTACTAGTTTAGTTTAGGAACATGGTTGGCTTGGACTAGTTGTAACAAAGGATTTGTATCCAGCTGTATAACTCTGAATATATGACTGTAATACAGCACTCTTTTAGATATACAAGACCGTTTTGTCATTCAAGCGCTCTATTAGAGACACCCCCACTTTTATTGTCTCCATCCTTCCCCATTTCACCTGCTTAAAACTTATGGAAGTTTAAACATTCCCAATTCTGATGTGAAGTCATAGATCTGAAAAGTTAACTGTCTCTCTCTCTCTCTCTCCACAGATCCTAGCTAATCCAAAGAGATTCTACAAAAATGTTAAGAGCAAGAGGGTAACTAGATAGTGTGTAGGATCCTTTAAAGATCAAGGTGCTTGTCTTTATGTTGAACCCAGGAGATGGGAGAGGTACCACATGAATATTTTGTGCCAGTTTTTACTGTGGAGAAAGAAATGGAAGCGAGAGAATGTAGAGAAAATAAATTTTGATAGTTTAAAAACAGTTCACATTACAGGAGGAGGTGGTCAGGGGGTCTTAAAGAATATAAAGATGGGTAAATCTGTGGGACCTGATCTAATGTATCCCAAAACGTCGTGGAAAGTAAGGGAGGAAATTTTGAGACCCCTTGCAAAAATATTTGCATCATCTATAACTACAGGTGGGGTGCCTGATGACTGGAGGGTGAATAATGATATACCTTTGCTTAAGAAAAGTTGTAAGGAGAAACCAAGGAAATATAGACCTGTGAGTCTGACTTCGGTTGTGGCTAAGTTGTTGGAGGTAATTATTAAGTTAGGATTTATGGACATTTGGAGAGGCAAAAATTGATTAGGGATAGTCAGCATGGTTTTGTGTTAGTAAAATCATGTCTCATAAACTTGAGTTTTTGGCGAAGTTACCAAAAAGATTGATGAGGGCAGTGCAGTACACTTGGACTTTAGTAAAGCATTCGACAAGGTTTTGCATGGTAAACTAAATAGTAAAGTTAGGTCACATGGGGTTCAGGGTGAGCTTGCCAATTGAACACATAACTGGCTTAATGGCAGGAGACAGAGAGTGGTGGTGGAGGGTTACTTTTTGGACTGGAAGCCTGTCACCAGTTGTTCCACAGGATTTGGTTCTGGGTCTTCTTTTGTTTGTCATTTACATAAATGATTTAGATGAGAATACAGGAGGCATGGGTTAGTAAGTTTGTGGATGACACCAAAGTTGGTGGCATAGTAGACAGTGAAGAAGGTTTTCTAAGATTACAAAGGGATCTTGATCAAATGGGTCAATGAGCTAAAAAATAGCAGATGGAGTTCAATCTGGATAAATGTGAGGTATTGTGTTTTGGTACAACAAACAATGATCGGGCTTATACTATTAATGGAAGGGCCTTGGGTAGAACAGAGAGACTTAAGGGTGCAGGTACATAATTCTTTGAAGTGTGCATCACATGTAGATTGGGTGGTTAAAAAGGCATTTGGCACGCTTGCCTTCATTGCTCAGTCCTTTGAGTATAGCAGTTGGGAGGTCATGTTGAAGTTGTACAGCACATTGGGGAGGCCTCTTATGGAATACTGTGTCCAGTTCTGGTTGCCCAATTATAGGAAGGATATTATCAAGCTGGAGAAGGCTCAGAAGAGATTTACCAGGATGTTGCTGGGTATCGAAGGCTTGAGTTATAAAGAAAAGCTGGATAGGCTGGGACTTTATTCACAGGAGTGTAGGAGGTTGAGAGGAGACCTGATAGAAGTTTATAAAATAATGAGGGGTATAGAATGTATATAATGGTAGTGGTCTTTTCTCTAGGATGGGGGATTTCAAGACTAGGAGGCACATTTTTAAGGTGAGACGAGAGAGATTTAAAAAAGGCACGAGGGGCAAATCTTTTACACAGAGGGTGGTTTGCATGTGGAATGAACTTCCTGAGGAAGTGGTGGATGTGGGTACAAGACAATGTTTAAAAAACAATTGTGTAAGTACATGAAAAGGAAACATTTGGAGGGATATCGGCCAGGAGCAGGCAGGTGGGACTAGTTTAGTTTGGGATTATGATCAGCACAGCCTGGTGGACCAAAGGGTCTATTTCCATGCTGTATGACTCTATGACTCTATAATATGTTGACTATTTCCAGCATTTCCTTTTTTAGTTCAGATTTTGTTTTACACTTTGAAGAAGTCAATTGAGGTATTAAGGCCTGATTGAAATGAGTTTAAACCAACTCAATCAAGTTTGATCTGAAATTTACCACAAGATTCACAATGATTTACCATTATTTTATCTCTGGTTATCTAAAAACTTACTTAATTTCAATGCCACTGATGCTGACATACAAATATAGCTATACATCTTTATATTACTAAATTTACATATAAACCATTCCAGACCATAAACTAAGTGGATCAGATCACGTGTGCAGTCACTGTCTTGGGTTGTTCACCAGGTAGTGAGTATTTGGCTAGCAAAGATTATCATGATGGTAGTGCAGGCAAATTATACCTGGCATTCATAAAATAATTTAAGAATCATAGCTATAAAATGTATTTATGCATGCTGATAAGGGTCAGTCAGTCTTAACAAATAAATTATAAATTAGTGACACTCAGTGAGAATAACTAACCAAAAATTCCAAACAATGGGTAAAGAAAGCAGTTTAAATGTTAGAGATGGAAAGACCCAAGTGTTAAATATTCAACAGTGTTGGCCATTACAATATCTGAATATTTTTACACACCAGGTCAGTGCAATTAGTCCATTTTCTCATAAAAGCTTTGGAATTTGTTCTCCATGATTATTATGATTACCTGGGATGATTGGCAGAGATTCTGGATACTCATGTGTTCCCGTCCTTCCTTCCAGAAAAGAATCAACAAATTGGCAGTGGTCCTCCCCTTTTCCCCAAGCATCAGCAATGCTGTAAAACATATCTGGAAGAGATGAGAAGTGTAAATGACTCTGACAATTGTGTTGGCACAGACAAAGAGCGCATTCACAGTACGTGCATGGGAATAGCTTTAAACTGTTTAGTTAAATTGAAACCATCAAATTGAGACCAGAAAATGTTCTTAGCCACACAGTTTTCGCAAATACATGAATATGTGTAAATAAGTCTCGGCGTTTAGCTGAGACATGGAGTGGGAGATTTTGATAGTCTCAGATGTTCTTCTTAATACAAGTTCCGCTCTCCATTCCATTTGTGCCATCATGCTGAAAAGTGAAAAACTTGAAATCTCCTTGCAAAGAAAAGTAATCCATCTTTACTGCTCTTGTACATTTTTGAAAGTGCTAATCTGGCATGGAAGCAATAGCTAGAACAGGATTCTAAATTCTCCACAGAAATCTGTATTTGTATCTGTATGTGAAATTTTGTTATATGCATTCATGTGCAAACCAACAGAAGAACTGGTTTAAGCACTGGGTAAAATGGATTCTCTACCCATATTGTAATATTATTTCAGTATCACATACAAGCAGGCTATGATCCATCTAGCTCATCTATCTATGGTATTCCTCTGAAGCACTTCTAAAAATCATGTGCCAGATTTTTCAGGTAATGGCAATTGCATGTAAACTGCCACTCTGGACTTCCTTTTCCCTCATAAAAGAAAGGAGGTCCACAGTCTGGAGAGGCAATTCTGCTCAGGTCTCCCTCAAATATAGAGCCATACTTCTAGACGACCATTCTCTCACAGCATAAAATTACCAGAATAAGGTAAACCACACCCACTTTTCACAGCAGTTACCTGCCATATTCTGAAATTAAATGCCCAACAGCCACTTTGATAGCTGTTGTCAAAAGACAAGTATATAAGGTAAGTGTGGGCAGGCTCTTGTGGTGCAGTGGTACTTTCCCTACCTCTGGTCCAAAAAGCCTGGCTTCAAGAGTCTACTGATGACCATGACATCATTGTCGATTATCAGAAAAATCCATTTGGTTCACTAATGTCCTTCAGGGAAGGAAATCTGCCATTCTCACCTGTTCTGGCCTACATGTGACTCCAGACCGACAGCAATGTGGTTGACTCTCAACTGCCCTCTGAAATGGCCTAGAAAGCCATTCAGTTGCATCAATCGCTACAAAGTCTCAAAGAAATCAAACTAGACAGATCAACTGGCATTGACCTACGCACCAGAAACGACAATGGCAGAAACAACCCTGTTGACCCTGCATACTTACTAACCCTCTTTACTAACATCTGGGGCTAGTACCAAAATTGGAGAGTTGATTCACAGACTAATCAAGCAACAGCCTGACATAGTCATGCACAACAAATCATTCCCAGACACCAACATTTCTCAATATGTCCTGTCACACCAGCAGGACATACCCAGCAGAGGTGGCAGCACAGTGGTAAAGAGTCAGGAGTGTGTTGCTCTGGCAGCCCTCAACATTGACTCTAGACCCCATGAAGTCTCATAGCTTCAAGTTAAACATGGGCAAGGAAACTTCCTTTAATTACCATACACCATCCTTCCTCAGCTGATGAATTGGTACTCCTCCATGTTGAACAACGCTTACAGGAAGCACTGAGGATGGCAAGGGCAAAAAATGTACTCTGGGTGGGGGAATTTCAATGTCCATCACTAAGAGTGGCTCAGCAGCAGTACTACTGATTGAGCTGGTCAGGTCCTGAAGGACATAGCTGCTTGGCCAATTCGATTGGGACAACATTAGAATCCCAGGACAGGTCAAACAGGGACAAGCACAGGAATTCCTAGAGGCCTGATTCTCCACCAAGAAGGCCATCAGCAAACACATAGAACTAGACCCTATATATACACCACTGTGAAGGAAAACCGGAAATTTGGATTTGATTACCTATAGATCCCAGAGTTTAAATACCAGGTAGGAAAACACAACAGCGCTTCATCGGAGGCTGCACTGATGACGTTACCCAGCAGGGTAATGAAACGCCTGCAAACTAACGAACCAGCTCGGCGAGTGAACCAACCACAGCATCCACAACCTGAGCTACAAATCTACTCAAGAATCTTAATCTAGGCATTTGCAGGTCTTTATCATCAACGTTCACCTCTTCAGCAAACCACTAATAGATTATAAATATCTGTGCAAGATTCCCAGGGAAATGCCACAATACTTCCATCCAGCAAGTCAAGTCAAGCCTCCCTGAGATAGTCATATCTTGAAGCAGAGTCAGCAAATGACTCACTGGAAACAAGGGTTCCTGGATAAAAATGTGGCTGATAACACCAGCGTGAAGCGTAAACACTAACACCCAAATAAGATATGACAAAAGTTCCATTACCAGTTGAGCCATTTTAGAACAAGCAATTGGAATACCGAATGAAGCTTGGACAGTTCTGGGGCACTTTTCCATTATCAGAGTATCAGAACTTATGTGGTCTACAGTGCACTGCATAGCAGCAAGAACCAGAGCCTAGGACAGGAAGATGTGATCACAGCGCATCTTTTGGAGGAAGAATGTATTGATCTGAGGCCACTAGCAGTCACACTCATCACTGTTAGCAATACCCAGAACGTATGGATTCAGGCACGCCTCATTTAAATTGTGATTGTGGAAACATTTCACATATACATTCTGAACACACTGGGTAGCCACCCAGGCTCCAGCATGAAATAAACCCATATTTGACGCATGTCTTTCATGCACATTTACTGTTTGCATCTAACGTTTTTCCTTCCACGTTTTACAAGATAGAAGGTTATTTGTCAGCAGCAGGAAGAATGGGCAAGATCTGAAAAGGAAAGGTAAAATAAATTTTATGATGGATGAGATGAAACAGAAATGTAACCTCTTGCTAGGTGCTGAATACCTTTGTAGAACTACTAATCTTTCATTCATTCTGTTTTTTTACCATTTCTATGTCGTTCTAACCCCGTCACTTCAACAGGGCATGAGGGATTCTGTTCAGTTGCTTTTAGCAGATAGTCCATCTGTGCCTTGGTATCTGGGATCCACATGCATCTGCATGCCCACTTCCATTACCCCTTTCTGCATCTTCCCTCTCATGGTTCACCCACACTTCCACATTAGTCAACAGCTAGAGGGCAGTTTGTTGCACTTTAGTGAGGCATTGAATGGTTTTCATCAAGGTAGTATTTTGAATGTGCAGGCCAGCAGTGAAAGCCAGCATGCAAACAGATGCCTTTTGGTTCTGGTGTTCCTCACAGGTGGAACACACATCAATTTAAAGGTCTCAAACAGCAGGCACTCATGTTGGAGGTGGACTTCACAATTACGTGCAGTGCAATGTCAAAGGCTGACAAAACTTTAAGTATTTTGTGTTGCAGTTTTAGAATTTCCTTATAATTTGATAGTCTCCAAGGTTCAGCATTTGAGTCCAGCTGAACAAATCTTGAAAAGTCGTCAACTTCTGACGGGTCTATTCACTGCTATCTGTCTCCACCATGTGCTTCTGGTCATTTGAGATTTGAGAAAAATCATGTGATATCCCGATGTTGTATATCAGTTCTGGAATCAGAATGGTGCTTTGAGTATGAGGAGTCTTTTCCTCCTTCTGCACCTTCTCCTGAGGAATATCCAAAGAACCTGTGAGATGAAAGACCAGTCAGAACTGACATGGTTAAGATGCTGCTAGGTTATCATTATATTAACTGGTTTCTAAGTATAATAGTTCTTTTCCAGGTGGCTGGGAGACCTAATTTTTTCAAGTCAAATATGCAGGAATGCCAGACCTAGCTTTTCTCCAAAACTGCTTCCCCTGCAGTTGTCAAAGTAGACATGGTTGGAACTAATTCATTACCTCTTCCCCGTGTTCTGTGCTTACTTAAAAGGAGAGAGAGAAGGCTTCTAAATACAGCACATTGAATGCTTTCAGAGAATGAAAGGGGAATATTTGTGAAAGGTTATTTTCAGAGATAAGTGTGACATTCCATTACAGATAGTGACGAATGATGAGATGGGAATGTGAAGAGAGATCAGGTGCACCTACGAGATGAGTTTGTATCAGGAATTCAGCTGAAGCTTTAGGAACAGCAGCATGATGATGGAGTTGATGCCACTAACCTTTGTTATCCGGAACAGGCCATTGATTTTTTTCTTCTGTACTGTATCCAGGAGCATGGCACCACACTCCTGCTGCTGACCTACCAAGTCACTTCCAACAATGCCGCCTTCTTTTTGAATGCAGCTCCTTCTTCCACTTGCAGGAAACAGGATCTCCTGTGGCTCTTGCAGCCCACAGCGTCCTGCTCAGAATGATTGCTGGGATCATGTTGTAGCCTTCAATGTTAAATCTTGTTTTCTGTAGCTTCAGGCTCTGTCTGGAGGTCAATACCATACTTCAGCTCTGATCCTCTCAAGGCCCCGTTTATTGCTGAACTGAAATAGGTTGATACAAATCATCATGGTGACCACTCATTTCAATTGGTTGGGAAACCTGGCAGTCGGATGCAAGTACAATGGATGCATTAAAAAAAATCACTGACATATGTAGCGCCAGGCTCCTTTCTGTATGTGGCTATGACGATAATCTATATCAATCAGATTCAGCTCAAAAAGATATGGGGCCATGCATATTCAGCCATATATTCCTCATTCCTTCATGTAACTCTCCATTTCCTTACAGCTCCTTTAAGTTTGCCTTTCCAAATGCAGCTGTGAAGTCTGGCAGAATCTGCACTATCTGGTAGTGCATGAACAGAAGAATTCCAGCAGGAAACTCCGATCATTTATTACAACATAAGAATCCCAAGAGAGAAAAAGACAAACATGATGCCAACAGGAAGAGGCAAAAGGACACGTTTTCCTAAATTAGATGAAATGTTCAGGGTTATTAATCTTTCAGTTGTAATGAAACTTTGATTACTCATTTATTTCTCCCTCTGCTATGTAAATGTTTCTATTTATTTACTTGAACTCAAGAAGATTTTGTTGCACTTCATGACTTTAGTTACCTTCTAATAAAATTAGGAGTCTACAGAATGGAAATGGGTTATTTGGTTCAATTGATCTTTGCCAATGATTCTGTTTCACAGGAGAACATATTTCTTCATCTAACCTATCAGGATATCCACTCTCTCATGTGTTTATTTGGTGTGTTTATCAAATTCATATATGGTATTTACTTTGCGGTACTATCACATGCTCATCATTCTCAGGTTAAAAAAGCATCTTGAATTTCCTATTTACATTTTAATGTTAATTTTCTAGCTTTGGTGGGTCACCCCTACATGTCAGAAATTAGAGATCTTAATAAACTTGTATTTTTTTGTATGGTGTAGAACTCCTTTAAAACTACAGTTACATCTTTTATTTTTCCCAAACGTATCAGCATTTCTAAACCAGGGATCAAGACAAGATAGAGGTTAATGTCACAAACCTTAAGGGTCCTGACCCAAAACATCAACTTTCCTGCTCCTATGATGCTGCCTCTGGCCTGCTGTGTTCCTCCAGCTCCACACTTTGTTAGCTCATGACCTCTGGGAGTTTTCTGAAGGCCTGTACACCCATTATCTATGTAAGTGTTTTGAAAGAATGGAACTTTGACTTCAAACTGGGAGATGGAATCGGAGGGAGGGAAACATCCTGAAATCTTGGGCACCAAGCTTTAGGAAGGTTATGAGATGACGTAGAGACGATTATTGACAATGTCTTGAGGAATGAGACACTTCAGCTATGTGGATAAATTGAAGCACCTAGGCTATTCTTGGAGAAGATTTAGAAGGGATTTGACAAACATATTTAAAATTATGTGGGGTCTGGATAAAAAAGATAAGCAGAAATTGTTCCCTTTGGCAAGAATCAGTGGACACAGATTTAAGGCGAATGGGCAAAAAAAATGTTGCAAATAGTTAGGTTATGTGCATGTTGAGTGTGTGGTGGAGGCAGAATTAATTGTGCTTTCTAAATAATTTGAGATTTATCTGAAGAGAGAAAATTTGAAGAGCGACACGAATAAAAAAATGGAGACAGATTAAAAAGGGACCAGCCAGGGTGCTTTTACGTGGAGCTGGCACAGATACAACGGGGCAAACGTACTTAGTCTAGCTAACGCTGTTGGGCAGGGTTTAAACTAACGTGGCAGGGGGATGGGAACCAAATGAGGAGGTTAGTGGACAGTAAGTAGGTAGTAACTAAAGTCTGTAAGGAACTAGATAATGAAGTCAGTGTGAATAAGGGGGAGAGTAGGCACAGAGCAGATGATGAACGCAAAGGGACAGGTGGTCTGAGGTGCATTTGTTTTAATGCGAGAAATGTGGTAGGTAAGGCAGATGAAATTAGGGCTTGGATTAGTACCTGGGAGTATGATGTTATTGTTATTACTGAGACTTGGTTGAGGGAAGGGCAAGATTGGCAACTAAATATCCCAGGATATAGATGCTTCAGGCAGGATAGAGAGAGAGGTAAAAGGGGTGGAGGAATTGCATTACTGGTCAAAGAAGATATCACAGCTGTGCTGAAGGAGAGCACTGTGGAGGACTCGAGCAGGACAGCAACATGGGCGGAGCTCAGAAATAGGAAGGGTGCAGAAACAATGTTAGGCCTGTACTACAGGCCTCCCAACAGCGAGCGTGACATAGAGGTACAAATATTTAGACGGATTATGGAAAGACGTAGGAGCAACAGGGTGGTGGTGATGGGAGATTTTAATTTTCCTAACATTGACTGGGATTCACTTAGTATTAGGGGTTTAGTTGGAGCAGAACTTGTAAGGAGCATCCAAGAGGGTTTTCTCGAGCAGTATGTAAACAGTCCAACTCGGGAAGGGGCCATACTGGACCTGGTGTTGGGGAATCAGCCTGGCCAGGTGGTTGAAGTTTCAGTAGGGGATTACTTTGGGAATAGTGATCACAATTCTGTAAGTTTTAGAATACTCATGGACAAGTCCTATAGGAAGAGTGCTAAATTGGGGGAAAGGCCAACTATAGCAAAATTCGGCAGGACCTGGGGACTGTGGATTGGGAGCAGCTGTTTGAGGGTAAATCCACATTTGATATGTGGGAGGCTTTCAAAGAGAGGTTGATTTGAGTGCAGGACAGACACGTCCCTGTGAAAATGAGGGATAGAAAGGGCAATATTAAGGAACCATGGATGACAGGTGAAATTGTGAGACTAGCAAAGAGGAAAAAGGAAGCATACATATGGTCAGGGCGACTGAAAACAGACGAAGCTTTGGAAGAATATTGGGAAAGTAGGACCGATCTGAAACGAGGAATTAAGAGGGCTAAAAGGGGTCATGAAATATCTTTGGCAAACAGGGTTAAGGAAAATCCCAAAGCCTTTTATTCGTACATAAGAAGCAAGAGGGTAACTAGAGAAAGGGTTGGCCCACTCAAGGTCAAAGGAGGGAAGTTATGCGAGGAGTCAGAGAAAATGAGTGAGATTCTTAATAAGTACTTTGCGTCGGTATTCACCGAGGAGAGGGACATGACGGATGTTGAGGTTAGGGATAGATGTTTGATTACTCTAGGTCAAGTCAGCATAAGGAGGGGGAAGTGTTGGGTATTCTAAAAGGCATTAGGGTGGACAAGTCCCCAAGTCTGGATGGGATCTATCCCAGGTTACTGAGGGAAGCGAGAGAGGAAATAGCTGGGGCCTTAACAGATATCTTTGCAGCATCCTTGAGCACGGGTGAGGTTCCGGAGGACTGGAGAATTGCTAATGTTGTCCCCTTGTTTAAGAAGGGTAGCAAAGATAATCCAGGTAATTATGGACCGGTGGGCCTGACGTCAGTGGTGGGGAAGCTGCTGGAGAAGATACTGAGGGATAGGATCTATTTACATTTGGAAGAAAATGGGCTTATTAGTGATAGGCAGCATGGTTTTGTGCAGGGAAGGTCATGTCTTACCAACTTGATAGGATTCTTTGAGGAAGTGACAAAGTTGATAGATGAGGGAAGAGCTGTGGATGTCATGTACATGGACTTCAGTAAGGTGTTTGATAAGGTTCCCCATGGTAGGCTGATGGAGAAAGTGAAGTCGCATAGGGTCCAGGGTGTACTAGCTAGATGGATAGAGAACTGACTGGGCAACAGGAGACAGAGGGTTGTAGTGGAAGGGAGTTTCTCAAAATGGAGAACTGTGACCAGTGGTGTTCCACAGGGATCCATGTTGGGACCACTGTCATTTGTGATATACATAAATGATCTGGAGCAAGGTATAGATGGTCTGATTATCAAGTTTGCAGATGACACTAAGATTGGTGGAGTAGCAGATAGTGAAGGGGACTGTCGGAGAATGCAGCAGAATATAGATAGATTGGAGAGTTGGGCGGAGAAATGCCAGATGGAGTTCAATCCAGGCAAATGCGAGGTGATGCACTTTGGAAGATCCAATTCAAGAGCGAACTATACGGTAAATGGAAAAGCCCTGGGGAAAATTGATGCACAGAGAGATCTGGGTGTTCAGGTCCACTGTACCTTGAAGGTGGCAACGCAGGTCGATAGAGTGGTCAAGAAGGCATATGGCATGCTTTCATTCATTGGATGGGGTATTGAGTACAAGAGTTGGCAGGTCATGTTACAGTTGTATAGGACTTTGGTTCGACCACATTTGGAATACTGCATATAGTTCTGGTCGCCACATTACCAAAAGGATATGGATGCTTTGGAGAGGGTGCAGAGGAAGTTCACCAGGATGTTGCCTGGTATGGAGGGCGCTAGCTATGAAGAGAGGTTGAGTAGCTTAGGATTATTTACATTAGAAAGACGGAGGTTGAGGGGGGACCTGATTGAGGTCTACAAAATCATGAGAGGTATAGACAGGGTGGATAGCAAGAAGCTTTTTCCCAGAGTGGGGGACTCACTTACTCGGGGTCACGATTTCAAGGCGAGGGGGAAACGTTTAAGGGAGATATGCGTGGAAAGTTCTTTACGCAGAGGGTGGTGGGTGCCTGGAATGCATTGCCAGCGGAGGTGGTAGAGGCGGGCACGATAGCTTCATTTAAGATGTATCTAGACAGATACATGAATGGGCAGGGAGCAGAGGGATACAGATCCTTGGAAAATAGGCGACAGGTTTAGGTAGAGGATCTGGAACGGCGTAGGCTTGGAGGGCCGAAGGGCCTGTTCCTGTGCTGCAAATTTTCTTTGTTCTTTGTTCTATTCTGTAAGCATTTTATGATTCTGATGAACATGTATGAGTGATGTATACGTAGACATCTGTATGTCCACACATATATATACTTGTATTTACACTTTCATATGTGTGCATTCATGCATGAGTCTGTAGGCAAATTATTATTTATATTTGTACCCATTTATGCAACATGCCAACTTTATCTAAATGCACAAGTGCATGAGGATGCAGAAAGCATAACTGGCTACATGACAGAATTGCGTATGTTTGTTGGCCACTTACCTCTTAAGCCTTCAGACAGGAAGATTTTGTACCGCAATGAGTTGCAGAGTATCACACCCACAAATTTGCGGTACCAAGTACGCTTCACATATTGTTTTCCTGTGCATTCACTTGAAGAAGGTTCAAACTTGAATGTATAAGGAATCCAAATTGGCTCACCCCCTGCCGGGAACAAACACACAGAATAATGTTTTTAAGTATTACAGTCAAGATTGAGTCACTGTAAGAGACATTTACCCCAGAAGTAGAAAACATTGTTCTCAATCCTTTTAATCAATGTGAGGACTATGTTCTACACAATTTCTAATATAAATCATATTATGAAACAATTTCCTACATAGCTGTGATATCATGCAAGATACAAAACTTATCTGGTGTATATACAGTGAGACTTTGAACGTAACACTTGTGTAATAAGATGACAAACTGAACATTTAAAATCCTAACACTGTAATCAATAGAACTAAAGTGTCAAACTCAAAATTTATATGAGAAGCTTGAATTAATATCTGGGCCCTGTCATGGACCACAATCTGCAAAATTAGCACTGGTATATATTTGATTGTATAACTTGGAGCCTCCCGTAATCCAACTCAAAAGTCTGTTCCCGTTTTTCTCCCATTTCCTTTTGATTCCTTTAGCTCCAAGTGCTACATCTAATATCTTCTTGAAATGATACAATGTTTTGGCCTCAAATGCCTTCTGTGGCAGAGAATTCCACAAGCCATGTCACTCTCTGGGCAAAAAGATTTCTCCTCATCTTAATCCAAAATAGTTTACACCATTTCGTTAGACTGTGATCCCTGGTTCTCGACTCCTTGGCCATCTAAAAACATCCTTCCTCCAAATACCCTTTCTAGACCTGTCAGAATTTAATAGATTTCAATGAGATCCACCACCCCGCATAATTCTTCTGAATGCCATAGAAACATAGAAGACAGGAGCAGGAGGAGGCCATGCGGTCCTTTGAGCCTGCTCTGCCATTCTTCATGACCATAGCTGAATGCCCAACTCAATAGCCTAATCCTGCTTTCTCTCCATTACCTTTGATCCCATTCACCCCAAGTGCTATATTTAGTTGCCTCTTGAATACATTCAATATTTTGGCATCAACTACTTCCCGTGGTAATGAATTCCACAGGCTCACCACTCTTTGGGTGAAGCGAATATAATCTTAACCGATTGGAAGTCTCCTCAGCTATCAGCCCTCCCGTCCCAGGATTCAGTCTGGTAAACATTTGCTGCACTACCTCAATAGCAAGAACCTTCCTCAGATAAGGAGACAAAAACTGCACACAATATTTCATGGTGTGGTCTCACAAAGACCCTGTACAATCGCAGCAAGACAGCCCTGCTCTTGTACTCAAATCCTTTTACAATAAAGGTCAACATATTGTTTGACTTCTAGACTGCCTGCTGAGCCTGCATGCTCATCTTCAGCAACTGGTGTATGAGGACACTAAAGACTCGTAGCACATTCCCCTCTCTCAATTTACAGTAATTGAGATAATAGGAATTCAGATAATTAATTTATTCATTAAACCATTAATATATGTTGTAAACAGCTGGAGTCCTAGCATTGGTCCCTGGAATACTCCATGAGTGATTGCCATTTGGCAAAAGATCCATTTATTCCTACTCAATGTTTTTGTCTGCCAACCAGCTTTCTATCCATCTCAATACATTATGCCCAATACCACACACTTTGATTTGATACAATAATTCCTTATGTTTGACTTTGTCAAAAGCCTTCTGAAAGTCAAAATAAACCACATCCACTGGCTCCCCCCCACCCCATCAACTCTACTAGTCCTCAAAAAATTCCAGTAGATTTGTTAAACATGATTTCTCTTTGGTAAATCCACGCTGACTCAGTCCAATCCAATCATTGTTTTCCAAGCGCTCTACTATTAAACCCTACGTAATTGATTCTATTATTTACCCCACAATCAATGCCGGCCTGACTGGTCTTTAAAAGCTTATTCTTCCTATTTCCATTCTTAAATAGAGGGGTCACATTAAGTAACCACCAATCTACAGGAACTGTAATAGAGTCTATAGAATCTTGGAAGATGACCGCTAATGTATCCACCTTTTCTACGACGACGTCCTTTGCATAGAAACATAGGAACAGAAGTAAGCCACTCAACTCTGCAAGCCTGTTCCACCATTCAATGATATCATGGGTGACCTGTGTCCTAACTCCATATACCTGCCTTTGGCTTAATACTTTGCTTATTAAGCATTTATTTATCCTGGATCTAAACTTAACAACTGATTTAGTGTCAACTGTCATTTGTGGAAGAGAGTTTAAAACATTACTAATGTGTGTAGACATGCATCCAACATCTCTCCTGAATGGTCTGACCCCAAGTTTTAGACCATATCCCCTAGTTCTAAGATTTCCAACAAGTAGAAATAGTTTATCTTTACCTACACTGTCTTTTCCTGTTAATACCTTGAAGACTTTGATCAAATTACCTTAATCTACTGAATTCTACAGAAAACAAGCCTAATTTGTACAATCTGTGCTCATACCCTAATCCCTTACATCCAGGAATTGTTCTTGTAAACCTACATTATACTTTTCCCAATATATCTTTCCTAAGGTGTGGTGTCCAGATTAGTTCACAGTCCTCCAAAGGGATCCAATCAAGGTTCTATAAATCTGCAGCATAACTTCTGCATCCTTATACTCCAGTTCTAGAGATAAAGGCCAGCATTCCATTAGTTGCCTTGATTATTTTCTGCACCTGTTCGTGACATTTTAAAGATCTATGTACCTGAATCCCAAGTCTCTTTGGACAGCCATGGAATTTAACTTCATCCCTCAAGGAAGTACACCCTGATGTATACTTTCTCAGTCCAAAATGGATAACTTCACACTTATAGTCATAGAGACGTACAAGGATGAAATGAATTTTCGGTTCAACTTGTCCATGCAAACCAGATCCTAAATTAATCTAGTCCCAATTGCCTGTATTTGGCCCATATCCTTCTAAATACTACTGAATCATATATCCATCCAAAAGCCTTTAAAAATGTTGTAATTGCCTTTACCACCTCCTCTGGCAGCTCATTCCATATACTCACTATCCTCTGCATGAGGTTCCCTAAACTGAATTAGTCCCATTTGCTGGCATTTGGCCCATATTCCTCTAAACCTTTCTAATCCAGATAACTGTCCAGATCTCTTTTAAATGTTATAATCGTACCAGCCTCTATCACTTCCTCTGGCAGTTCTTTCCATTTTTGCACCATCTCTGTGTGGAAAAAGTTTTAAATCTTTTTTAATCCTTTAAAATCTTTCCCCTCTCATCTTAAACCTATGCCCCCTACTTTTGGACACCCACACCTTGGGGAAAAGACTTTGGCTCTTCACTTTATCCAAGCCCCTCATGATTTTATAAATCTCTACAAGGTCACCCCTCAAGCTCCTTTGCTCCATGGAATAAAAGTCACAGCCTATCTAGCTTCTCTTTATAACTCAAACTCTCCAGTCCTAGCAACATCCTTGTCAAACTATTTTGCACCCTTTCCAGTTTAATAACATCTTTCCTATAGCAGGGTGATCAGAATTGCATACAGTACACCAAGTATGGCCTTACCACTGTCCTGTACACCTGTAATATGATATCCCAACTTCTGTACTCAATGCTCCGACCAACGAAGGCAAGTGTTCCAAACACATTCTTCACCACCCAGTCTACCCGTGACGCCACTTTCAAGAAGCTATGTACCCGCACCCAGGGGTGTGTCTGTTCGCCAACACTCCCCAAGGCCCTACCATTATCTGTGCAAATCCTGTTTGGTTTGTCTTTCCATAATAAAACACCTCACCTTTATCTGAATTAAACTCCACCTGCCATTCCTTGACCTACTGATCTTAGTTAACCTTCTTCACTTTCTGAAGAAGGGTCTAGGCCCGAAACATCAGCCTTCCTGCTCCTCTGATGCTGCTTGGCCTGCTGTGTTCATCCAGCTCTACACCTTGTTATCTCTAACCTTCTTCACTGTCCACTTGACAACCAATCTTGGTGTCATTCGCAAACGCACTAGCCATGCCTCCTATATTCGCATCCAAATTGTTTATTTAAATAACAAACAGTAGTGTACCCAGCACTGATCTTTGCAGCACAGGTCTCCAGTCCAAAAAAACAACCCTCTACCACTACCCTCTGTTTCCTACCGTCAAATCAATTTTAAATTAATTGGCGAGTTTTCCCCGGATTCTGTATGATCTAACCTTACTAACTAGTCTACAACGCAAAACCTTGTTGAAGGCCTTGCTAAAGTCCACGTAGACAATGTCCATCATTCTGCCTTCATCTATCTTCTTGGTCACTTCTTCAAAAAACCCAATTAAGTGTGTGAGACAGGATTTCCCACACACAAAGCTATGCTGACTATCCCTAATCAGAACTTGCCTTTTCAAATGCATGAAAATCCTGTCTCTCAGATTCCCCTCCAACAACTGATGTTAGGCTCACCAGTCTATAGTTCCCTGGCTTGTCCTTGCAGCCTTTCTTAAATTATGGCACAACATTAGCCACCCTCCAGTCTTCCAGCACCTCACCCGTGGCTGTGGATGATATAAATACTTCTACTAGGGGCCCCGTAATTTCTTCCCTAACTTCCCATGATGTCCTGGGCTGCACTTGATCAGGTCCTAGGGATTTATCCACTTCTAAGCATTTTAAGACGTCTAATACTTCCTTTTCTGTAAAGTGGATTCTTTTCAAGACATAACTATTTATTTCCTGAGTTGCCTAGCTTTTTTTTCTCCCCGTGGTAAATAATGACATGAAATTTTTAATTTTTGTACTATCGTCCACACTTTCAATGCTGCCTAACTATGATTCATCAGCATATTTGGATATATGATTTTCTATGCTATTAAGCCATTAAGTACTCTTGAATCTAGTTTATCAGATCCTGTGGATTTACCCTCATTCTCATCAATTTCCTAACACCTATCACTGACCTTTCTGCCCCTCCTCTTACTAAATTCAGAGATCCCCATCAAATGTTTTTTATTGACACATGGATCGTGGGCATCACTGGCTGGCCAGCATTTATTGTCCATCACTAGTTGCTCTTGAGAAAGCAGTGGTGAGCTGCTTTTGTGAACCACTGCAGCCCATGCGCACATGACTCCCAAAGCACTTAAGGAGGGAATTCCAGGACGTTAACCCAGCAACAGTGAAAGAATGGCAATACATTTCTAAGTCAGGATAATGAGTGGCTTAGAAGTGAGATTGCATATCTGCTGTATCCTGCATATCTGCCGTATCCTACATATCTGATGTCCTTCTAGATGGAAGTGGCTGTTGGTTTGGAAGGTGCTGTATAAGGATATTTGCAGAATTTCTGCAGTGCAACCTGTAGATAGTACACACTACTGCTACTCAGCATCGTTGGTATAGGAAATTGATGTTTGTGGATGTCATGCCCATCAAGTGGGCTGCTTTGTCCTGGGTTGTGTTAAACTTCTTGAGTATTGTTGGAGTTGGACTCACCTAAGTAAGCGGGCAGCATTCCATCACACCCTGATTTGTGCCTTATCCACAATCAACAGGCTTTGGGGAGTCAGGAGGTGAATTATTTGCTGCGGTATTCCTAATCTCTGGCCTGTTCTTGTAGCCACTGTATTTATACAGTTGATTTTCTGGTCAATGGTAATCCCAAGGATTTTGATTCTGGAGGAATTCAGTGATGGTAATGTCATTAAATGTCAAGGGCCGTGGTTAGATAGTCTTTTTATTAGAGTTGAACATTGCCTAGCCTTTATGTGGTGCAAATGATATTTGCCATTTGCCAGCTCAAGCTGAGATACTGTCCAGGTCTTGTTGCATTTAAACATGGATAGCTTTAGTGTCTGAGAAGTCGCAAATGGTACTGAACATTGTGCAATCATCGGCGAACATCTTCACTCCTAATCTTACGATGGAGGGAAGACCATTAATGAAGCAGCTAAAGACGGCTTAGGACACTACCCTGACGTACTCCTGCAGAAATGTCTTGGAGCTGAAATTACTGACCTCCAACAACCACAACCATCCTCCTATGTGCTAGGTATGGGTCCAACCAGCAGAGAGTTTGCCCCCTGATACCCATTTATTCCAGTTTTGATAGGGCTCATTGATGCCACACTAGCATCAATCACAGATCAATATTAATGATCTGGATCTTGGTGTGCAGGGGATCATTTCAAAGTTTGCAGGTGACACAAAACTTGGAAGAATTAGGAAGGGAACAGCGCAGAATGCTAA
This sequence comes from Rhincodon typus, assembly GCF_021869965.1. Classification (NCBI taxonomy): domain Eukaryota; kingdom Metazoa; phylum Chordata; class Chondrichthyes; order Orectolobiformes; family Rhincodontidae; genus Rhincodon; species Rhincodon typus. The sequence continues at coordinate 32,163,602 of NC_063340.1, read as the reverse complement.
AAGCACATGGGCAAATTGATGGAGTGTGCAGAAAGGTGGCAGATCAGATTCAAGGCAGCAAAGCGAGGTGATCCACATTGGTAAGAAGAACATCAAAAGCCAATATAAAAGAGAGGGTACAGGAGCAAAGGAAACGGAGTGTATGTGTGCACAGATCATTGAAAGTGGCAGGACAAGTGGAGAGAGCAATAAGTAAAGCGTACAGTACCCTCTACTTTAATAACAGGGATATAGTACAACAGCAAGGAGGTGAAGTCTCAGCTGGAATATGACAAAGTTTTTGGTGCCATATTGATGCATTGGAGTGGGTGCAGAAGTGATTTATAAGAAGTGCTCTAGGAATGAGAAATTTCAATTATGAGGATAGATTGAATAAATTGGGACTGTTCTCCTTGGACAGAAAGTGGTTGTGACAAGATTTGATTAATGTTTTCAAAACCATGAGTGGGCTGGAGAGAGTAGATAGGGAAAAGTCGTTCCCACATGTAAAAGGATGAAGATGACAGGGCACAGATTTATATTGCTGTGCAAAAGGAGGACATTGTGAGAAAAATATTTTTCACAGCAAGTAATTAGGGTATAGGTACACTGCCTAGAAGTGTGGTGGAGGAAGGTTTAATTGAGGCATTCAAGAGAGCTTTAGATTGAATTTGAATAGAAATAGTGTGCAAGGGTATGGGAAGCAAGCAAGAAATTGACTCAAAGTAATGATGCTCATTTGGAGAGCTGGTGCAGGCACAATGGGCTGAACCTTCCTCCTTCTGTATCGCAGGAGTGATGTGATTCTGTCAACAAATATTAGTCAGAACACAAGGGTAGCCATACTTCCATGAGATCTTCACATCCACCTGAGAGAGGACCTAGCATCTTATCTGAAAACCAAAACTTGGAACACTGCAGCACACATCCTGTACTGCACCAGATTGCCACACTTAACTGTTAAGCTAAACTCTTGAGTAGTAAATGAACCCACAACCTTCTGACTCAGAGATGACAGTGCTATCAACTTAGTCATGGCTGTCACCGAAGTGTCCACCACCATTGAATATGGTGGGATTGTACTGCTTTGACCCTTTTTTTGGTTATGCGATTGCTTAGTTTGTTAATCCGTGAGAAAATTTCCACTGACATTCAACCACAATCTGTAACCTCATAGCCCAATACATCTCACAAACTAATATTACCACCAAGCCAAAAGATCAACTCTGGTTCAATGGAGAGGCAAAACAGCATGCAGTATGATAGCTTGAACAGACAATAGGCATATCCAAAAATGAGCAGTCAACGTTATAAAGTTACAACACAGAACTGCAGAAGCCAAATCTGATAATCAGAGCTATGGAATTCTAGAGTGAAAGATCAGCCTGTAATGGATCTGTAGTGCTGCAACATCCAGTCATGAATGTTAGAGAATAATTAATAAATTGACACCAAAGAAGTGGACTCTGCAAATTCCTCATCCTCCACGATGGAGTAGCCCAGAACCTCAAAGGCAAACAAATACAGAGGATGTTGGTGAAACTCAGCAGGTCTGGGCAGATCTGTGAAGATGGAAACAGGGTTAATGTTCCAAGTCTGTTGAGACTCTTCTTTTAATTTAAACAGCAAGGCTGAATCATTTTCAACATCTTCAGTTAGAAGTTCTAAGCGAATATGCATCTCAACCTTCTCTTAAGGACCCAAACATCTCCATACAGTGCAATTCACTTCATGAGAGATCAAGAAATGTCTGAAGGCACTGAATAATGCAAAGGCTATGGACTCTAACAACAATGCAAAGGTAATACTGAAAACTTGAGCTCCAGTACTAGCTGTGCTCTTAACTAAGCTGTTCCATTGCAGCATTTACACTGGCATCTACACGACAGTGTGGAAAATTGCCTAGGCTTGTGCTCTCCACAAAAAGCAAGGTCAATCCAACCTGGAGAATTACAACCCAGTCTGTGCTCAATCATCGGCAAAGTGGATGGAAGGCATAATCAATAGTGTTTTCAAGTGTTACTTGCTCAACAACAGTTTGCTCAGTGATGCCCAGTTTGTGTTCCGCCAGGGCCACTCAGGGCCTGACTTTATTATAGCATCAGTCCAAACATGGACAAAACAGTTGAACTCCAGAGGTGAAGTGACAGTTACAGCCCATGACATCAAGGTTATATTGATTGATTGCCATCCAGAAACCTAGCAAAACTAGAGTGAATGTAAATCAGGCACAAAGCTCTCTATAATACCTGGCACAAAAGGAATAGGTTTGTGGTTATTAGAAATCAATAATCTCAATCTTAGAGCTTTGTTGAAGGAGTTCATTAGATAAGTTTCTTTTAGAAGATATTTTCTAATTCACCTGTTCAGAGATGTTATTAAACACCCCTGGAGCAGGCGGGATAGATATTTTCTAATCACCTGTTCAGTGATATTATCACATACCTCTGGAGCAGGTGGGACCCAGGACTCTGGCTCAGAGGTTGGGACACTACTACTGCATCACAAGGGGCCTGAGTAGGTGGAATAATGTCCTCAGCCCAACAACTTTTAGATGCTTCATTAATGACTGTGCTTCCATTATAAGGTCAGACACAGGGATGTTAATTGACTGCACAACGTTCAGCATATTTCAGTACTCACATATTGAAGCAGTCAATGTACATATGCAATAACTCCTGAAGAGCATTCAGGCTTGGGTTGCTAAGTGAGCAAACTGCAGGCAATGATCATCTCCAACAAGAAAGAATGTAAACATTATCCCCAACAATTAATATCATTGCCATCACTGAATCCTTCACTGTCATAATTCTGGGGGTACTGTCAATTTGGATCCAAGCCAGTCAGGGAAATAGAAACCGAGAAACTTTTCTTTGTGGATGGAGTTTATTAAATACTCAGTTTTCCAACTCCATCCAGGAAATCAAGATGGTGCTGGAGTAGCAGGGTTGAGTGTGGACTCGAGTCCGGGGCTCATCTGTTTTCTTGGTCTTTTTTTCTTTTTACTTCTCCACTTCTTTTCTTCCTTTCGTTTTTTTTTGTTTATTTTTCTTTTCCTTCAAGGCTTTTGCAGTGGATTATTTGGAAGCATCGGCACAGCAGCAGAAGTGGGCCATAGGCAGAACGACAACAGCCAGCCAGCAGGTGGATGCAGCAACGACAGCAGATGTGACTTTTCCTGGTGATTGGAAATGGCAGTGGCAGCGGCATAAAGGACATCTTCCTGGCGTTCAGAACCGGCAGCGGTAGCAAAGCTCCTCTAGCAATTGGAGGTGGCGGTGGCAGTAAATATTTCAAGATGGCAGCACCAGCAAAGCAACATCTCAGAGAAGGGTGGCTGAAGCAGGACTCTTGGGGAGGCAGCAGTGGCGGCCAGGTCTGGCAGCGGAGCTAGAACTCCTGTTTGCAGCAGGCCCACAGCAGGGACTCCTGGCATTGTCGAGGCAGCGATGGAAGTGTCATATGCCCTGAGTGGGTCTCCTGGCATCAGAGGCAGCAGCAGAGCTGGGTGCTTCTGGTTGTGGCTGAGGCAGGCCCAGAGCAGGGATTCCTCGTTGTCAATGAGGCAGCGGCAGGAGCTCGTGGTTATGGTAGGCTTGGAGCTGGGAACTCCTGATTATCGGCAAGGTGGCAGTGGCAGTGGAATGGAGACTCCTGTTGTTGGGAGAATGTGGGTTCAGCATAGGAACTGGCATCAGTAGCAGCATCAGCAAGGTGGGCCTAGCAGCAAAGAGATATTGCTAAAAAGTGGTGATTCCTAAAGTTGGTGGGTCTGGTGCAGGCGGCGGAGAGATGGTGGAGGAAGGGTAGCAACATATATGTCGTTGGTGAGCTGGCTCAAGGCTCAGGTCTTGTGGCAGAGGTGGTGGAACAAAGATGGACTCTTTTTCAATTATATCTTTTTAATCTTAAACTATTCAAAACGGCACCGGATTGTGGCAACAGTTGAAGCGTTGATTGCAAGTGACAATAAATCAGTCAATTCAATTCAATTCAGACACCAATCCCCTTCTTTCCCTTCATAGATATTTTTAACCAGCCCATTTAGTCATGTTAGACACATGCCACTACTGCCTCATTGATAACCAGGAGTTCCCAGCTCCAGGCCAACCGCAAGCAGGAGCTGCTGCCGCTGCCAGGTCGACAACCAGAGGGTGCTGAGACATCGCTTGTTTGTGTTCTGGGAGCGGACTTCACAGTCAGCGTGGGCGTGAAGGTTATCATGGGAGACCATCCCTGGTGATAAGCAGGAGGAAGAGCATCCAACTGGAGTGTGCTGAGACATCATTCGTTTGTGTTCTGGGAGTGGACTTTGCAGTCAGCATGGATGTGAAGGGTATCATGGAAGAACCTGCTGTTAAGGAACGATTAGCCCCAAACATTACACTACTATAGTGTTTATATTCCTTGTTCCTCCTCTAACCAAAAAAAAGGAGCGGCGAGGTTCAGGGGAGTAGATACAAAACGTTATGAGTGGAAGGTCGGCAGCGAGAGTTCCAATGGGTAAAGGAGAGTGAGCTAAACAGCTTCTGGAAACTGTTGTTGGTAAGTAGCAGGCAAGTTTTGAGAAATTGTTATTGGAGCAGAGAGCATCAGAAGCTTCAATTTAGTATTAAAAGTATTTGACATTGTAAGGATTAGTTAAGTTAAAGGGGTAAGACATGGCAGAAGAGATCCAAATTGTAGTCTGCTCCCCTTGCTTGGTGTGGCAAGCCGTGCACATTTCCAGTGCCCGGGCCCTGCATGGTTCCAAAAGTGTTTCCAGCTGCAGTTCCTGGAAGCCTGAATTTTGGAGTTGGAGCGGTGTTTGGGGACACTGTTGAGCATTCACAAGGCAGAGAGTATTGTGGATAACATGTATAGGGAGGTAGTCAGACCGCAGACTCAGGCTCCACAGGCAGGAAGGGAATGGGTGACCACGAGGGAGAGCAGGAGGGCTAAGCAGGACTGCAGGAATCTCCTGTGGCTATTCCCCTGCAAAACATATACGTTTTGGATACTTTTGAGGGGGATTGCCTCTCAGGGGATAACAGGAGCAGCCAAATACATGGCACCAGAGTTGGCTCTGCTGCAGAGGAAGGGAGAAATAGGCATAGAAATGCTATACTTATAGGGGATTCAATCGTAAGGGGAATAGACACATGTTTCTGTGGCCGCTAACGAGAGTCCAGGATGGTGTGTTGCCTCCCTGGTGCTAGGGTCCTGGATGTGTCGGAGTGGTTGCAGGGCATTCTGGAGGGGGAGGGTGAACAGCCAATGGTCATGGTACACATTAGTATTAATGACATAAATAATAAAAGGGTTAAGGTCCTAAAAGCAGAATATGAAGAAAGCTGAAATGTAGGACCTCAAAGGAGTCATCTCAAGATTACTACCAGTACTACAAGCTAGTCAGAGTAGAAACAGCAGGATATGAAGAATGAACATGTGGCTGAAGAGATGGTGTGAGGGGCAGGGTTTCATATTTGTGGGACATTGGGACCAGTTCTGGGGGTCTCGGGACCTCTACAAACTGGATGGGCAGCACTGGCACTGATGTCTTTTGGGAGTGGGGTACTTATTAGAGTGGTTGGGGAGGGTTTAAACTACTGTGGCAGGGGAATGGAAACCAGAGGAGTAGGGCACTAGATGCAGAAATTGAGGGAGAGGTAAAAACCAAGGCAAACATGACTAAGAACATGAACAGGCAGAGAAACACTGCTGAGAAGAGCAGGAGAGAAGGTCTGAAATGCATGTTTCGATGCAAGACGTATAATAGGCAAGGTAAATGAACATAGAGCTTTGCTTAGTCCTTGGAACTACGACATTATTGTAATTACAGAGATATGGCTGAAAGAAGAACAGGACTGGCAGTTGAATGTCCAGGATTTAGATGTTTCAGGTGTGATAGAAGAGGATGTAAAAAGGGTGAGGGAGTGCATTATCAGTAAAAGAGTATTCACAGCTTACTGAGGGAGGATACATCAGAGGACTCGTGCAGTGAGGCAATATGGGTAGAACTCAGGAATTAAGAAAGATGAAGTCACAATGCTGGGGTATACTACAGGCTGCTCAACAGCCAGTGGGAGATGTGGAGAAAATATGTAGACAGATTTTGGAAAGATGTAAAAATAGCAGGGTATTTGTGGTGGGTGATTTTAATTTCCCCTATATTGACTAGGATTCACTTTCTGGTAGGGGCTTGGATGGGGCAGAATCTACAAGGACCATTCATGAGGGTTTCTTGACACACTACATAAACAGTTCAACCAGGGAAGGGGCTCAACCAGGGAAGGTTTTGGGAAATGAACCCACCCAGCTGAGTGAAGTTTCAGTGGGGGAACATTTCGGGAATACTGAACATAATACTGTAATAAGGTACTCATGGATAGGGATTAACAGCAATCCTTGGAGGAAGGCCAACTACAACAATATTAGGCAGAAACTGGAGAATGTTGATTGGAGATGGCTATTTCAGGGCAAATCCACATCCGACATGTGGGAGTATTTCAAATGGCAGTTGTTAAGAGTTCAGGTGCAGCACTTTCCTGTGAGAATGAAGGATAGGTATGGCATGTTATGTGAACCTTGGATGACCAGGAATATTATGACCTTGGTCAAAAAAAAAGGAAGTGTAAGTAAGGTGTAGGAGGATAAGAACTGATGAACAACTTGAAGCATGTAAGGAAATAACTTAAACAAGGAATTAGAAGGGCTAAAAGGGGTTATGAAAAGGTATTTGTACATAAGATTAAGGAGAATCCCAAGGCTTTTCAAAGATATATAAAAAGCAATATGGTAACCAGGGAAAGTGATGGCCAACTCAAGGACAAAGGAGGAATCTATGTGTGGAGTCAGAAGTAGTAGGTGAGGTCCTAAATGAATACTTCATGTCAGTATTTATCAAAGAAATGGAATTGGAGGAGGATGATCTCAGGGAAGGGAGTGTCAAATTTCTGAGCCAAGTTGCTATTAAAAAGGAAGAGGTGTTGTGCATCTTCAAAAGTATTAAGGTAGATAAATCCCAAAGTCCTGATGGGATCTATCCCAGAATATTGAGGGAAGCAAGGGAGCAAATAGCTGGAACATTGACAGACATCTTTGCATCCTCTTTGGCCACGGATGAGGTCCCAGAGGGCTGGAGAATAGCTAATGTTGTCCCATTGTTTAAGAAGGGTAACAGGGATAATCCAGGAAATTACAGGCCTGAGAGTCTCATTTCAGTGATGGGGAAATTATTGGACAAGATTCTCATGGACAAGATCTATATGCATTTAGAAGGAAATGAACTTATTTGCAACAGACAGCATGGTTTTGTGCAGGGGCGGTCATGCCTCACTAACTTGATCGAGTTTTTCGAGAAGGTGACAAAGATGGTTGATGAGGGAAAAGCGGTTGATGTTGTCTACGTGGACTTCAGTAAAGCCTTTGACAATGTCCCTAATGGCAGACTGGTGCTAAAGGCAAAGTCACAAGGTATCGTGGTGAGCTGGCAAGATAGATACAGAAATGGCTTAGTCACAGGAGACAGTGCGTGGCAGTGGAAGGATCCTTTTCGGAATGGAAGGTTGTGACTAGTTGTGTTCCCCAGGGGTTAGTGCTGGAACCTCTGCTGTTTGTGCTCTATATAAATAATTTGGAGGAAAATGTAGCTGGTCTAATTAAATTTGTAAACGATACAAAGAGTGGTGGAGTTGCGGATAGTGAGGACGATTTTCAGAGGATACAGCAGGATATAGATCAAATGGAGGCATGGGCTGAAAAATGGCAAATGGAGTTTAATCCAGACAAATGTGAGGTGATGTATTTTGGAAGGACAAGTACAGGTGGAAATTATATACTGAATGGCAGAACGTTTCGATATATTGATATGCGAGGATCTGGGTGTGCAGGTCCACAGATCACTGACGGTGGCAGCATAGGTAGATAATGTTGTAAAAAACGCCTAAGGCATGCTTACCTTCATCAGAATGGGTACTGAGCAGAAGGATAGGCAAGTTATGCAACAACTTTATCGAAATTTATTTAGGCGACACTTGGAATGTTGTGTACAGTTCTGGTCACCACACCACCAGAAAGATGTGGGTGCTTTGGAGAGGGCACAGAAAAGGTTTACTAGGATGTTGCCTGGTATGGAGGTTTTTAAGCTATGAAGAAAGATTGGATAGACTGGGTTTGTTTTCACTGGAACGCAGGAGGTTCAGGGGCAACCTGACAGAAGTTTATACAATTGTGAATGGCAAAGATAGAGTGGACAGTATGACGCTTTTTCCCCAGGGTGGAGGGGTCAATTACTAGGGGACACAGATTCAAGATGCAGGGGCAGAAGTTTAAAAAAGTTGTGAGAGGCACGTTTTTCACACAAAGGATGGTGAGTGCCTGGGGTGCACTGCCAGAGGAAATGGTGGCAGACACAATAGCTGCATTCAAGAAACACCTGGATAAATACATGATTAGGAAGGGAATTGAAGGATACGGTCCCTGTCAGTGAAGACAGATTTAGTATGGAAGGGTGAAATGTGTCAGTGCAGGCTTGGATGGCTAAAGGGCCTGTTTCTGTGCTGTGCTGTTCTTTGTTCTTTTTCTTGTTCTTATGTCTGGAAACCATGGGACTTGAACCCAGAACTTCTGCTCCACTATCACTGCATTACAAGAGTTCTCTTTCTACCCAGGGAAGTCAATTTATTAATCAATTCACCTGCTTAACTACTTCCTATATTGACAGTCACCATTGATTAATTGGACTAGCCATAAAAATAGTGGGGTTACAACAGCAGCTCAGATGCTGGGAATTATTTGGCAAGTAACTCAGCTCCTGACTCTTCAAAATCTATCTACTTGTCTACAATGCACAAGCCAGGCATATGTTGGAATGCATACCCTCTTCCTTGAAAGAGCGCAGTCTGTGTGATTGACACCCCATCTAATGCAAATGATAGCAGTGTGCACCATACACCAGATGCAATGCAGCAAATCATTATCCCTCTGGAGACAGCACCTTAAAACCTGTGACTTTGACCACCAGAGAGGACAAGGTCAACAGATACATAGAAGGTCCATGATCTGCAAGTTCCCTCCATGTCTCTTCCACCCTGACGTCACTAACTGAGTCAAAATGGTCAGCACAATGGTAGTGATTAGCACTGCTGCCTCACAGTTCCAGGGACCAGGGGTGACTGTGTAGAGGTTGCACAATATTCCCATGTTTGTGTGGGTTTCTGTCAGGTGCTCCAGTTTCCTCATATTACAAAGATGTTCAAGTTAGGTGGACTGGCCATGCTAAATTGTCCCGTAGTATCCAGGGATATGCAGCTTAGGTGGATGAGCCATAGTAAATGCAGGGTTACAGGTAAAGAGTGGGGGTGGGGGTGGTTGGATCTGGGTTGGATGCTCTTCATGCAGACTCAACCAGCCTAATGGCCTCCATCTGCACTGCAGGGATTTTATGATTCTAAAATCCTGGAACTCCCTCCATAATTTTGTCTTTGCCTGTGCGACATAGTCAGCTGCAGTTCAAGGCAGTCACTCACTTCGATTTTATAAAGAGCAGTTAGGGATGGGGAGCAAATGCTGGCCTATCCAACAACCCCCACATCTTATGAAGAAATTCTAAATAAAATATGCACTTAAAGAGCTAAAATCTACAAGTTTACTGACAAAGAGCTGGGAAATGGTTTTAGGCTGGAGAGCTCTATTATGATCAGCTGAATGACTTTCTTAGTTACATTTTTCCATGATCCGAAAGTGACCAAGAAATCATAGAGATTGCAAACCAGTTACACTGTTTGCTTATCTTAATAGTGGACCCCAACACATGCATGAAAGAGACAAAACTGCAGTTTTTTTAATGCATCTATATTCAACTCTAAATGCCAAGTTGATAATGTAACTGTGGCCTCCTCCTCTCCAGACATCTATTTTAAAACCAGTTCAGTCCATACAATATCACAACATGCTGAATGCATTGAAAAAAGCAAAGGCTATGAACTGCAACAGTATCCTTGCTGTGGTGTTGAAGAAATATGTTTTTTTGAACTGACTCAATGTGATGGGAATGGTCATTGGTAGTGCTATCAATCATGATATTTCATCAGTAATGTAAACCTAAAAACCAAAGAACTCCAGATACTGGAAATCAGAAACAAAAGCAGAACTTGCTGGAAAAGCTCAGCAGGCCTGGCAGCATCTGTGGAGAGTAAGCAGAATTATGTTTCAGGACCAGTGACACTTCTTCAGAAATGATTGTAGCTGGAGAAGGATTGGTATATATGCTACGGAAGGTGGGCGGAGGAGGAAAGGAGTAAATGATAGGTGGAGATGGAGCTCAGAGAGACAGGGAAACAGTTGGGCAGACAAAAGAATGAGTAAATGTCAGCTTGGGAGAATGAGTAGCTCTAATGGGGGCCATTAGTAGTTGACAATGGGTTATTTTTCGTAGCAGCCCATGTGATGACAAGGCCTGGTGTGTGGGGTTTGGGGTAAGAACATTGGAGAAGGTACTCAAGCCCTAAAATTGTTGAACTCAATAGTGAGGCCATAAGACTGCAGGGTTCCCAAGCAGAAAATGAGGTGTCATTCTTCCAGCTAGGGGAGCTTCACTGCAGCAAGCTCAAGACAGAAACATTGACCAGTGAACACGGTGGTGTGTTAAAATGGCAGGCGACCAGAAGCTCAGGGTCATTTTTGCAGACAGAACACAGGTGTTCTGCAAAGTAGTTACCCAGCCTGTGCTTTGTCTCCTCAATATAGAGGAGAACACATTGTGAGCAGTGAATATGGTAGACTAGATAGAGCGAAGTGCAAGTAAATTGTTGCTTCACCTGGAAGGTGTGTCTGGGGCGTTGGATAGTGAGAAGACAGGAAGTAAACAGATAAACAGATTCTGTGATTGCAGGGAAAGGTGCCATGGGGTGTGGGAAGATGTTGGGAGTGGAGGAGTAGTGGACCAAGGTATCCCAGAGGGAAGGGTCCCTGTGAAAGGCTGACAAGGGAGGGGAGGGTAAAATGTGAATGATGGTGGTGGCATCCTTCTGGAGGTGGCGGAAATGGCGGCTAATGATCTTTTGGGTGTGGATGCTGGTGAGATAGTAGGTGAGGAGGAGGAGGACTCTATTGCTGTTGAGGGAGGAAAGATAGGGGGTGAAGGTCAAAGTGTGGAGATGTTTCGGACACACCTGAGGGCCCTGTCAATCACAGTCAAAGAATAAGATGGATGTTCTAGAAACACCCCCGTCAAAGCAACTCACAATCACTTTCTCGAGGACACTTAGATGTTGTCAATAAATCCTGCCCTTGGCAGTGATGTCCACATCCAATGAATGAGTAAACTAAAAAAAAACTATCGCATGAAGTAAAAATAAAAAAATTGTGCCTTTCAAGTGAGGATCTCCGTGCACTTACCAGGTGGCCTGACAATAATCTGTGGGTCATCTGTAAAAACAGAAAACAATCATCATTCAAATACTGGCCACATTTTGATGAAATGGTTGTAAACCAACACATTTAATAAGTAACTCATTCATTACATGAAAAATGAAAAAAAAACATAAGAAAGAGGAATAGGCCATGTGACTCATCAAAACTAATCTACTGTTTAACTTTCTACATTACTTCCACTTTCTGATCTTATCCCCATTTCCATTTGACCCTGTGTGTCCAAACGTCTGCTAATCTCAGTCTACACTTACGTGTTGAGAATTCACAGCCCTCTGGACTGGAACATATCAGATTAACAATCTTCTGAATGAAAGAAGTTCCCCAAATTTTAGTCCTAAATTATTGACCTCTTATTCTATGTCTACAATCCTTAAGTTTTAGACCCTCAATTGGGGTGGAATAGTTAGGAAAAAAAGACTTCTGAAAATTTACCCTGTGAAGCCCTCTAAGAATTTTATACTTTTCACTTAGGTCACTTATGTTTTAATTGGGTTGCTGTATTGAACTGATTTGTCTTAGAGCAATGCAGAGATGACTCTGGTTGTAAATCCAAAAGTCTATTTACAAAAGCTTTAAACAATTCTCAGAATTTACAGAATTTCCAAAACACACATTGTCTTTGCTCGGTCTCAGATATTCCAAGTAGAAGCTTGTATATGGAGTTGGCCACTTGACAAAGATCAGTTACCAGATTAGCCTGATCAAACATATATGAACTACCACTGAACACGCCAATCATTTCTCATTGTTCTAAACTCCAGAGAATATAGACTCATCCTACTCTCTCACTTCATCAGACCTAGGAACTAATCTAGTACTGAAAAAGTGCTCTCTCCAGTGTCCTACATAATTGCGAGAAGATGTCTTCACTTCATACATTCTTCCTACATTACTAACGGCAATTCAAAAATATTGATTGATTGTCAAGTTCTTTGAGAAATATGGACATGAGAAGTGCTGCATAAATGCATCTTTCAGCCCTATACCCCTATACTCTAACCACCTTGCAATAAAGGCTAACAAAGCATTCACTGTCCAAAGTCTTTGCTGTGCTTGTATATTCACTTCCACCAATTCATACACCGGATCTGTAGCCCTTGAATGCTAATATTTACTTGTCATTCATCTTAAAGCTGACACAGAGGTTTAGCAGGTAATCAAGAAAGCTAATGGAATGTTTATCGTTCATTCAAGAGTGTTAGAGTATAAGAGTAGGGAAGACGTACTGCAACTGTATAAGATGCTGGTAAGACTACATCTGGAGTACTGTGAGTAGTTTTGATTCCCTTATCTGTGATAATGATATTATTTCATTGAAGGCAGTTCAGAGAATGTTTACTAGGATGAACCCCAGTATGGAGGGATTGCCTTACGAGCAAAGGTTAAACAGATTGGGATTTGACTCATCGGAGTTTAGAAGAATGAGAGGTGGTCTCATTGTAACATATAAGATGGGTTTGACAAGGTAAATGCTGAGAGGATATTTCCCCTCATGGCAGAGCCTAGGACCAGAGGGCATAGTCTCAGAATAAAGGGGTGCAAATTTAAAACTGAGATGGGGAGGAATTTTTCCTCTCAGAGGGTTGTGTGTCTTTGGAATTCCTTGCCAAAGAGAGATGTGGGGATAGAATCCCTTGTGTATATTTAAGCTTAGATAGATTCTTGATCAATAGGAGAATTGAGGGTTACAGGCAAAAGGCAGCAAAATGGATATGAAGAATGTCAGATCAGCCATGATCTTATTGAATGGCACAGCAGGCTCGAGGAGCCAAACAGCCTACTTCTGTTCCTATTTCTGATGGTCTTGTATAATTGCCTATTTTCCCACTGAAGTGAATAATTTCACATGGTACCATCAACAATCCTACTCTTTTCTTATTACTTTCCATTTCTTTATCTTTATCTTACTATCAAGGGTTTAACTGTTTCCATTAGAAGGAAGGTGAACAACTAAATGTTCTCAATGTAAGGCAAATGAACCAAAGAGATGAAGTTTTTTTTATTTTAGTAGATTTGATTTAGACTTTATTGTCGTGTGTTCTCAAGTACAAAAGTATGGAGTACAGTGAAAAGACCATAAGATAGAGAAGCAGAAATTAGGCCATTCAGCCCATTGAGTCTACTGCATCATCCAACCATGGCTGATACCTCATTCTACCATTTTCTCCCCATAACCCTTCATCCCCTTTTACAATCAAGAACCTATCTATCTCTGTCTTAAATATATTCAATGACCTGGCCTCCACAGCACTCTGTGGCAGTGAATTCCATAAATTCACTGCTCACTGGCTGACGAAGTTTCTCCTTATCTCTGTTCTAAAGGGTCTTCCCTTTACTCTAAGGCTGTGCTCTCGGGTCCTAGTCTCTCCTGCCAATGGAAACATCTTCCCAACGTCCACTCTGTCCAGGCCATTCAGTATACTGTAAGTTTCAATTAGATCCCCCCTCATCCTTCTAAACTCCATCAAGTATAGACCCAGAGTCCTCAAATGTCCCTCATATGTTATGCCTCTCTTTCTTGGGATCATTCTCGTGAACCTCCTCTGGACCCGCTCTAAGGCCAGTACATCCTTCCTGAGGTATGGGGGCCAAAAGTTTTCAATGCCTCTACACATGGGTCATACACTGGCTGGGTGTTTAGCACTGCTGTGTCACAGCACCAGTGACCTGGGCTCAATTCCAACCTTGGGTGACTCTGTGTGTGTATTTTACATGTACTCACTGTGTCTGTGTGAACTTCCACCGGGTGCTCTAGTTTCCTCCCACAGTCCAAAGATGAGCAGGTTAGGTGGATTAGCTATGCTAAATTGTCTTTAGTTACCAGGGAAGTACGGGCTAGGTGGATTAGCCAAGGTAAATGCAGGGTTACAAGATAGAGTAGGAGGCTAGGTCTATGTGGGATGCTTTTCAGTGGGTTGGTGCAGACTTGATGGCCTCTCTCCACACTGTGGGATTCTATTCTATTCTAGGTTATTATTCATTGTTTGAAAGGGTAGTGGAAGAAAATTGTATGGAAATTTTCAAAGGGGAACAAGAAACAGTGCACAGTTATAAGGGAAAGGAAAATGCAGTGCAATAGATAAGCAAGAGAATGGCCTTTCCTGCTCCTCTGGTGCTGCCTGGCCTCCTGTGATCCTTCAGCTCCATACTGTGTTATCCCTGACTCTAGCATCTGCAGTTCTTGCTATCTCAGACCAAACAGTCTCGTTGTTTTGTGAGATTTTTTTGATCTTATGGCTGAAGTAAAGGAATACATTAGCTTGGAACTTCTAATATTCATACTGCATTTTGGAAAATCCTAAACATATATTAGGAGACTGGATTTTCCAGATGTGTTCTAATATTATGAATTGAAAATTGTGCAGATGCTGCCAAAGATTTCCTGATGTGGAGTTTCATGGTTTTCACCAGGTGACAGGTTTGGAACACCAGTAAGCAAATGTTTTATGAAAAATGCTGCACAATTTGCAGTTAACCCAGAGAATTTGGCAATCTGTAATTCTTGCCTCTGCCAAGTAAGACACTGTGCTAAGTGCAAGGGGTAGTTTAATTTACCTTCATATACTGTGACTACTAAACATATTCAGCATTATGAATCGCCGCTTACAAAGATCAAAATTTAGTATGGATGGTTTGTATTTTATTTTCGGGATGTGGATAACACTGTATTTATTGTCCATTCCTAGGCGAAATAAGAAGATGTAAGCCTTCTTGATTGAATGCCTATACAACGGAGTAGACTTTTAGCCATTGGGAGCACTTTGAATCTCCGTTTTGCTGTTTCTGCCAGATATTAGGGTCAAGGTCAGTTTTCTTGGGATGAGTCAATTCTATAAAGCAAGGGCGAGATCATAGAAGTGTGTGCCCACAACTTCTTGAATAGTGCTTGCTTCATCTCGGCTCCTGTTATAGCACTAGACATGGTTAGAGCAGTCAGGATGCAGCAAAGTTCAGTGCTGGATGATGGTGAATGAGAGTCTCCAGTACTTAAATAGTAGCTGCAAGGGATTGAGTAGAAATGCCAAATCAAGAAACATTCCCTGTAGCTTACTGCCTCCCTGGCACTAATCTTGCTGCAAGTTTATGATACTATGGCAAGATGCATGAGAATTCAAACAAAATTTTATGCACCATTTTACATTTTAAATATAGGCAAGGCAGGAAGAGAGTCCCTGGCAAACAGCTACTACATATCGGGAAAGGTGTTCACAGGAGAAAGTATAGAGACCACTCTTAGGGATAAGTATACAGCAGTAGGTTTCCTCATCCCATTTACTTTGATGCTCCACTCCAGGAAGAAATTTCAAGGCACGAATGCATCATGTAATGTGGGATTGGATTCAACTAGGTAAGACTGAGTACAATGGCAGCATCACTTCCCTGAAACATATTGGAGAAACAGTTGGATTTTTAGAACAATTCAACAGCTTTCAGAGTCATGTTCTCCAGATGTCCCTTATCACAGATATTTTACTGAATCTCAGACATTGTTTTGTATCATTTGAAAACCTGACTCAAATTCTTAATTCATGGATTACAAATTGAGTATGATAATCATATTCAAAACATCATACATCACCTGATTCTGTAACAAAAGACAAAGCTTCACTGATGGGGCCGTTTCCATATGGATTCTTTGCTTGAATTTTAAAATAATATCTGAAATATAGAAAACATTAACAGTTAATATTAACAGGGGCGGCACAGTGGCTCAGTGGTTAGCACCGCTGCCTCACAGCACCAGGGACCCGGGTTCGATTCCACTCTCAGGCAACTGCCTGTGTGGAGTTTGCACATTCTCCTCGTGTCTGCATGGGTTTCCTCTCACAGTCCAAAGATGTGCAGGCTAAGTGGATTGGCCATGCTAAATTGCCCATAGTGTTCAGGGATGTGTAAATTAGGTGGGTTATAGGGGGATTGGTCTGGGTGGGATGCTATGAGGGTCGGTGTGGACTTGTTGGGCCGAAGGGCCTGTTTCCACACTGTAGGGGCTCTATGATCTTAATTGTTTCACTCAAGTTTGGATTACAAGATGCCACATGCGTCGTAGATCTACCTATTGCACATGGACGGCAGCAGTCAAAGCACAGCTCATTGCAACCATCTCCCATTTCTATCCCATTTTGAGTCTTTGAGCCATACATTCATCTCTAATCTTATTTGCCCTATACTAATTTACATATGCCTCAAGTTATATTCTATAGATTACCACAATTGATGGTATGCTTTTTAATTTGGTGCCGAGCTCCTTGTATTGGTTCACAGAATCCCTACAGTGTGGAAGCCATTCGGCCCATTGAGTTTGCACCGACCCTCCGAACAGCATTCCAACCTGACCCAACCCTCCCACCATATCCCATGGCTAATCCACCGAGTCTACACATTACAGACAATTTCAGCATGGTCAATCCACCTAACCTGCACATCTTTGGACTGTGCAAAGAAATCCACAGTGAGAATGTGCAAACTCCACACAGACTTCAGAGGCTGGAATAAAACCCAGATTCCTCGCACTGAGAGGCAGCAGTGTTAACCACTGAGCCAGCACGCCACCCCATTATGTAGAATCTTAAGTGTTGTCCTGCCTATACCACTGGTACCTACATGGACCAAGATGACCACAATAAGTTCCTTGTCAGCTCTAAGCAGTGCTTAAACCCTGGACTGGGCAGGCGAATCAACATTCTGGATTTTTGCTCTTGACTACAGAGAACAGACCCACTGCCCACTACTACATCATTTCTTATTGTCACGACATTCTTTTTTGCTCCCCACACTTAAATGACTACCAATACCACAGTGCCATGGTCAGTTGGCTTATCCACCTTGCAGCTCTACTGTCACCAAAACAAAGTGAAAGAATTGCAAACTTTTTGGACAACTGGAAAGGCTGAGATTCGTGCACCTTTGTCTTCAGAGTCCCCTTGCCTGTCTCAGATGCAACTGCAATCCCCTGAACACCGATCAAATTAAAATACCTTTTCCTAAGGGGTGCAACTGCCCCCGGTACAGATATCTAACTAACTTTCCACTCTCCCTGTTGTGTTTATAGAGTCTGCAGCTTGGCTTCCAGCTCAATGACTCTGAGTTAAATATCCTTGAGCTGCAAACACTGATTGCAGACATATCTTTCAAGGACACAAGAACAGAAATTGCTGGAAAAGCTCAGCAGGTCTGGCAGCATCTGTAGAAAGAAATCAGAGTTAATATTTCAGGTCGAGTGATTTCTCTCCACAGAAGCTACCAGACCTGCTGAACATTTCCAGCAATTTCTGTTTTTGTTTCTGATTTACAGCATCTGCAGTTCTTTTGGTTTTTATTTAACATTTTCCATGGATCCTGGCATCCACATTTTGCTGCCATGGCACATCACTATCTTGACATCCTTAACGTGTTTTAATTAGCTGCTTAATTATTTTACACAATTATTTATTTCTTTTTATAAAATAGATTTTATGCTTACCTGTACTATTTTAAAACTTGGAAATAACACAGACCTTAAACACTTACCAAATACTCATCAAACAGGTGTTTCTTTACCTGTACCAGAGCAAGGACTAATTCCTAAAAAGTGAAAAAGTTATAAAGAGTAAAGGAGTATCTCTCCATATCTTCACCTAACCCCCTTACTCACCTATCTCTCAGCACTACATTCAAAGTCACATTGAAAAGCTTTACTTATATGTTTTCAGTTAGCTCAGCTCTGCGTACAAAAAAGTTTAAGCTAGTTTCCTGCTCTCCACTGGGGAGCCTGTATATTCCATCCCAGTTAAGCCTGGGTGAAATTCAGAATTTAGGCATTTAAAGTCACGGAACTATTGTGACAATAAAGTAAGGGATTTAGGGCTGGAGCGTGGGAAAGGGAGAGTTCCTCCATTTTCTGTTTGCTTTGCAAGAAATTGCACCACATTTAGTTTAGTCACTCATACAAATGCCTGCACATAATATTCTCTCAATACTTGCTTCACAGAAGACAAAAAGGATCTCTAAGTAAACCACAAATAGCTGCAGCCATACCCTTTAGATTGGCACTAAGTTAAATATTATATCAAGTATATTCATTCTGAGTTCAAAATTTGAAAACTTTGCAGATAGCTCACTATTAGAGTTTTTTTTATTAGAGCTTAGTATTCAAGAAATGCTAGATTTGTTAACAGCATTAAAAAAGGAAGAATGCAACTTAACCATTCTGTGGAGGTATGACCAGTTTGTGACTGGCAAAGTCCCCACGTAGCAGTAATAATAAATACCAACTGGGTGAATTTTAGAAAGCTTGAACCAATCTCCTATCATCACTGTTACAGCAGATCTAAAACAGTGGGTTCCACCAACTGTGATTATTACATTAACAACTCTCAATTAGTGTTGGTTACGAAGGTTAATTTTCATTTCCCCTTGTATTTTTTGTGCATTACTTAAATTTTCAAAGAAATTATTTTCTCAAATGAGGTCAACTCTGCAGCAACAGTTTTTTTTTATAGAATCCCTACAGTGTGGAAACAGGCCCTTCAGCCCAACAAGTCCACACCAACACTCAGAGCATCCCACGCAGACCCATCCCCTTATAACCCACCTAAGCTACACATTCCTGAACACAATGGGTAATTCAGCCTAGCCAATACACCTAACCTGCACATCTTTGGACTGTGGGAAGAAACTGGAGCACCCGGAAGAAACCCACACAGACATGGGGAGAATGTGCAAACTCTACACAGACAGTCACCTGAGGGTGGAATTGAACCCAGGTCCCTGGCGCTGTGAGGCAGCAGTGCTAACCCCTGGGCCACCATGCTGACCCTTTTCCAACCTAACCATCAAATCTCTTTCCAGCCGGAAAGTCTTCAGCACTGTGTGGGGCGAATAATAAGGCATAACCTAAGTAGCAGAATAATCAATGGGCTTTCAATTTTAAAGACAATTCTTTTTCTCATTTTATAAATATTATAATGATAATGTGATTAAATCTATGGTTTAAAAGCTTACATCCTTTGGGACAGATCCTAAATGAAATGGAAACTAACTCTCCCATGTGCTAAAGATCTAAGAATGAATGGAAAGAAAAACTTCCTGTTGAAACTGCATAAAGGTTGACAAAGCCATCAGAGGTCAGCAAATAACAGTTCCAGGTGTAGTAAAGGCAGACTGAAGAAAACATATGTTAGATTCAGAATAAACAAAAAGGTAATAGTTGCAGCTGTTTCAGTATTTTAATTTAGGTGCTGCACACCATCTAGATCATTCTAAGGATCATTAGGACTGGATCATTAGGCCATTCTGCAAATACATACAATTTTGATGATGAAATAACTGCACAAAGACCTGTATCCTGTCACCAAATCACCCCTTATTTACACGTGCATAGTACTTGACACTGATCCAGCTTACTCAGAGCCAGTCCCTAGAAATAGTGAGAATCTGTGAGACTCCTGTTTATTTTTTTAACATGCTACACACCAATATTTTATTTGCGAGGAGACTCCTGTTTATATCTCTCAGTCAGAGCTTTCTGGCCTAGGTTAACAACCCCGTTCAAGGATCTCATACTCAATGAGATCCACCTACCCTCATTACAATCACCATGTTTCCAGGGGCGCAGTCAGAGGGAGGAACACAGAGTAACTGAAACTAAACTGAAAAAGGCGACATCACAGAAGAGCTGTGACCTGATTGGCAGGTAGGAAATCTGTCCTGGATTTGAAAAAAAACTGCAAAACTAATTATTAATTATTAACTAACCATTCAGGGTTTAACTAACTAGTAAGTTAATTAACTAAGCAAAGATGGCTGGGTAGGTGATGTGCTGTAGCTGTATGATGTGGGAGCAGGCTGGTCCCTTTGTGAACTGCAGTGACCATATCTACAGCAAGTGTTGGTTGCTGGAGGAACTTCGGCTCAGAATTGATGAACTTCAGTCACTGCGGCACATCTGAGAGGGGTAGAGTTACCTGGGTGCTCTGTTTCTGGAAGCAGTCACATCTGGTAGATTAAGTACCATACGTTTGGTCAGTGGCCAGGGACAGCAGGGTGTGACTCCAAGTGAGGCAGGTAGAGGGATCCTGCATTCAGGAACAGAGGAGCTTCAGCTTTTGACCTTGTCCAACAAGTACAAGGTACTTGCTCCCTGTGTGGATGAGGAACAGGACTGTGGGGAGGATGAGCCATCTGACCATGGCACCGTGGCACAGGAGGCCATTCAAGAGGGGGAAGCAAAAAAAAAAAAACAGGTGGTAGTTGTAGGAGATTCTATAATTAGAGAAATAGATAGCATCCTTTGTAAGCAGGATACAGAGCCCTGCATGGTGTGTTGCCTGCCCGGTACCAGGGTGAGGGACATCTCTAATCGGCTTGAAAGGATATTGGAGAGGAGGGGGAGGATCCAGTTGTTGTGGTCCATGTCAGGACAAAAAACATAGGCAAGACTAGGAAAGAGGACTTGTTTAGGGATTATCAGTAACTGGGAACTAAATTAAAGAACAGGTCCTCAAGGGTTATAATCTCCAGATTACCGTCCGAGTCACATGCAAATTGGCACAGGGACATGAGAATAAGGGAAGTAAACACATGGTTAAAAGTGTGGTGCAGGGAAGAGAGGTTCTTTTGCAAGGGGCACTCACACCTTAATGGAACAGGATGGATCTGTACCGTTGGGATGGTCTCCACTTGAACTGAGCTGGGACAAATGTCCTAACGAAAAGGGTAAATAGGGCGGCCCATGTTACCATAGGGCAAAAGAGAGGCAAAACTAGACATTGGACCACTGAAAAATGATGGATAAATAGTAATGGGGAACAAAGAAATGGCAGAGAAACTGAATAAGTACTTTACGTCAATCTTCGTGGTGAAAGACACAAGTAATATCCCAAAAATTCAAGCAAGTCGGCGGGGGCAGACGTAAGTATAGTGGCCATCACCAAGGAGGTGGTGCTGGAAGAACAGGAAGGTCTGAAGGTAGATACATCACCTTAACCAAATGGACTACCCCCCACCCCCCACAAACAAGAGTTCTGAAGGAGATAGCTGAAGAGATAGTGGAGGCATTAGTGGTGATCTTTCAGGAATGACTGGAGTCCCAGAGGACTAGAAAATTGCAAATGTAACACTCCTGTTCAAGAAGGGAGTAAGGCAAAAGATGGGAAATTATAGACCTAATAGCCTGACCTTGATTGTTGGTAAGATTTTGGAATCCATTGTGAAGGATGAGATTTCTGAATACTTGGGAATGCATGGTAAAATAGTCAGCATAGTTTCATCAAGAGGAGATCATGCCTGACAAATCTATTGGAATTCTTTGAGGTGGTAATGAGCAGGTTAGATCAAGGAGAGCCAATGGATGTTATCTAACTGGACTTCCAGAAAGCCTTTGACAAGCAGGCAGCTGCTGAGTAAGATAAGGGCCCATGGTGTTAGAGGCAAGGTATTAGCATGGATAGAAGATTGGCAATAAAAGGGACCTTCTCAGAATGGAAGCTGGTGACTAGTGGCGTTCCACAATGGTCAGTATTGTGACCACAACTTTTCATTTTATACATTAATGATCTAGATGAAGGAACTGAGGGCATTCTGACTAAGTTTGCAGAAGATATAAAGATAGGTAGAGGGACAGGTAGTACTGAGGAGGCAGGGAGGCTGCAGGATTTAGACAGGTTAAGAGAGTGGGCAAAGAAGTGGCAGAATAGAGTGAGGGAAAGTGTGAGGTCATGCGCTTTGGTAGGAAAGATAGAGGCATGGGCTATTTTCTAAATGAGGAGAAAATTCAGAAATATGAAGTGCAAAGGGACTTGGGAGTTCTAGTTCAGAATTCTCTTCAGGTAAACTTGCAGGTTGGGTCGACAGCTGGGAAGGCAAATGCAATGTTGGCATTCATTTTGAGGGGACTCGAATATGAAAGCAGGGATGTGCTTCTGAGGCTTTATAAAGCTCTAGTCACACCAGATTTAGAGTCTTGTCAGCAATTTTGGGTCCCATACCTCAGGAAGGATAGACTGGCTCAGGAACCAGTCCAGAGGAGGTTCATGAGAATGATCCCAAGAATGAAAGGCTTAACATATGAGAACTTTGGGTCTATACTCAATGGAGTTTAGAAGGATAAGGGAGAGATCTAATTGAAACTTGCAGAATACTGAATGGCTTGGACAGAGTGGACGTTGGGAAGATGTATCCATTGACAGGAGAGATTAGGACCTATGGGCACAGCCTTACAGTAAAAGGAAGACTCTTTAGAATGGAGAAAAGGAGGAACTTCTTCAGCCAGAGAATGATGAATCTGTGGAATTCATTGACACAGAGAGCTGTGGAGGCCAGGTCATTGAATATATTTAAGACAGAGATAGCTAGGTTCTCGATTGTCAAGGGGATCAAGGGTTATGGGGAGAAAGCGGGAGAATGGGGTTGAGAAACTTCTCAGCCATGATTGAATGGTGGAGCAGATTCAATGGGCTGAATAGCGTAATTTCTGCTCCTATGTCTTATGGTGTTATGGTCTTACGAGAGGTGGTGACTGCATTTGTAGAACTCGAGGTGACTATGCATTGCAATTAACTGAGGATTGAGTTAAATTTCTGAAGGGGGGGCTGAAATATTTTGAGGATGACAGAGTTATGAAGGACTGTGTGACTAAGATTGATGACGTAGAGGCTGAGTTAACTGTTCGCCAATTTCTAAGTATGATGTTATTGCTATTCCTGAGATTTGGTTGAGGGAAGGGCAAGATTGGCAACTAAATATCCCAAGATATAGATGCTTCAGGCGGGACAGAGAGGGAGGTAAAAGTGGTGGAGGAGTTGCATTACTGGTCAAAGAGGATATCACAGCTGTGCTGAAGGAGAGCACCATGGAGGACTTGAGCAGTGAGGCAATATGGGCAGAGCTCAGAAATAGAAAGCGTGCGGTAACAATGTTGGGGGCTGTACTACAGGCCTCCCAACAGCGAGCGTGAGATAGAGGTACAAATATGTAGACAGCTTATGGAAAGATGTAGGAGCAACAGGGTGGTGGTGATGGGAGATTTCAATTTTCCCAACATTGACTGGGATTCACTTAGTGTTAGGGGTCTAGATGAAGCAGAATTTGTAAGGAGCATCCAGGAAGGTTTTCTACAGCAGTATGTAAATAGTCCAACTCGGGAAGGGGCCATACTGGACCTGGTGTTGGGGAATCAGCCTGGCCAAGTGGTTGAAGTTTCAGTAGGGGATTACTTTGGGAATAGTGATCACAATTCCGTAAGTTTTAGAATACTGATGGACAAAGACGAGAGTGGTCCTAAAGGAAGAGTGCTGAATTGGGGGAAGGCCAACAATAGCAAAACTCGGCAGGAGCCGGGGAATGTGGATTGGGAGTAGCTGTTTGAGGGTAAACCCACATTTGATATGTGGGAGGCTTTTAAAGAGAGGTTGATTAGAGTGCAGGACAGACATGTCCCTGTGAAAATGAGGGATAGAAAGGGCAAGATTAGGGAACCATGGATGACAGGTGAAATTGTGAGACTAGCAAAGAGGAAAAAGGAAGCATACATAAGGTCAGGGCGACTGAAAACAGACGAAGCTTTGGAAGAATATCGAGAAAGTAGGACCGATCTAAAACGAGGAATTAAGAGGGCTAGAAGGGGTCATGAAATATCTTTAGCAAACAGGGTTAAGGAAAATCCCAAAGCCTTTTTAAGGAACAAGAGGGTAACTAGAGAAAGGGTTGGCCCACTCAAGGACAAAGGAGGGAAGAGTTATGCAAGGAGTCAGAGAAAATGAGTCAGATTCTTAATGAGTACTTTGTGTCGGTATTCACTGAGGAGAGGGACATGACGGATGTTGTGGTTAGGGATAGATGTTTGATTACTCTAGGTCAAGTCGGCATAAGGAGGGGGGAAGTGTTGGGTATTCTAAAAGGCATTAGGGTGGACAAGTCCCCAAGTACGGATGGGATCTATCCCAGGTTACTGAGGGAAGCGAGAGAGGAAATAGCTGGGGCCTTAACAGATATCTTTGCAGCATCCTTGAGCACGGGTGAGGTCCCGGAGGACTGGAGAATTGCTAATGTTGTCCCCTTGTTTAAGAAGGGTAGCAAGGATAATCCAGTAAATTATAGACCGGTGAGCCTGACGTCAGTGGTGGGGAAGCTGCTGGAGAAGATACTGAGGGATAGGATCTATTTGCATTTGGAGGAAAATGGGCTTATTAGTGATAGGCAGCATGGTTGTGTGCAGGGAAGGTCATGTCTTACCAACTTGATAGAATTCTTTGAGGAAGTAACAAAGTCAACAGATGAGGGAAGGGCTATGGATGTCATATACATGGACTTCAGTAAGGCGTTCGATAAGGTTCCCTATGGTAGGCTGATGGAGAAAGTGAAGTAGCATGGGGTCCAGGGTGTACTAGCTAGCTGGATAGAGAACTGGCTGGGCAACAGGAGACAGAGGGTTGTAGTGGAAGGGAGTTTCTCAGAATGGAGAACTGTGACCAGTGGTGTTCCACGGAGATCCGTGTTGGGACCACTGTTGTTTGTGATATACATAAATGATCTGGAGCAAGGTATAGATGGTCTGATTAGCAAGTTTGCAGATGACACTAAGATTGGTGGACTATTTACATACTGCTGTAGAAAACCCTCCTGGATGCTCCTCACAAATTCTGCTCCATCTGCAGATAGTGAAGGGGACTGTCGGAGAATGCAGCAGAATATAGATAGATTGGAGAGTTGGGCGGAGAAATGGCAGATGGAGTTCAATCCAGGCAAATGCGAGGTGATGCATTTTGGAAGATCCAATTCAAGAGCGAACTATACGGTAAATGGAAAAGCCCTGGGGAAAATTGATACACAGAGAGATCTGGGTGTTCAGGTCCATTGTACCCTGAAGGTGGCAACACAGGTCGATAGAGTGGTCAAGAAGGCATACAGCATGCTTTCATTCTTCGGACGGGGTATTGAGTACAAGAGTTGGCAGGTCACGTTACATTTGTATAGGACTTTGGTTCGATCACATTTGGAATACTGCGTACAGTTCTGGTCGCCACATTACCGAAAGGATGTGGATGCTTTGGAGAGGATGCAGAGGAGGTTCACCAGGATATTGCCTGGTATGGAGGGTGCTAGCTATGAAGAGAGGTTGAGTAGATTAGGATTATTTACATTAGAAAGACAAAGGTTGAGGGGAGACCTGATTGAGGCCTACAAAATCATGAGAGGTATAGACAGGGTGAATAGCAAGAAGCTTTTTCCCAGAGTGGGGGACTCAGTTACTGGGGGGGTCACGATTTCAAGGTGAGAGGGGAAAAGTTTAAGGGAGATATGCTGAGGGTGGTGGGTGCCTGGAACGCGTTGCCAGCGGAAGTGGTAGAGGCGGGCACGATAGCGTCATTTAAGATGTGTCTAGACAGATACATGAATGGGCAGGGAGCAGAGGGATACAGATCCTTGGAAAATAGGCGACGGGTTTAGATAGAGGATCTGGATCAGCGCAGGCTGGAGGGCCGAAGGGCCTGTTCCTGTGCTGTAATTTTCTTCGTTCTTTGTTCTTATCTGTCTCAGTCATATATGTCAGTTAATTTGTATTTTATAATTTACATCAAATTTGCCTATTAATTCTATGCTTAGTTCCTATATCTGTGGTTTCCAAAGTATTAGAATTAATGTTTACTGTCACATATATTCAACGAGTTTTGTGAAAAGTTTATACATTGCCACTTATGGATACAGCTTCTTTACTTGCAAGATTTTAGACAATCGAGAAATAAAATGTCCAGCATTGCAGAGATAAAATTTCAGAACAACAGACCATGCTGGCACCCAGCTTCTGCACCGGGCCCTGGCTCCAGACTGCACCGGCCTTCACCTTGAGGATCGTGAGGCTGGGAGATCGCTTCAGTCCACCACACCGGGCCGAGGACACCATGCTGGAAGGCTGCTACAACAGCCTGCAGGTCGCCATGCCATGCTGGGAGACCGCTGTGACACACCGGGAGGTCACCACAACATACTGGGAGGCCACTATAGGAGAAGTCCGCTGTGCCAGCCTCAGAATTCAACATACCATGCCAACTGGCCGCTCTGGAAGGAGTCCTCTACACCACACCAAGAGGCTGCCACACTATGCCGAGAGCCCATCACGAGGTTGCCTCGTTGCTACAGGAGGCTGCTGCGCCAGGCCGGGAATCATTGCCAGAGGGCTGAGAATCGTCACCGGATGCCAGGAATCATTGGAGAGAAGAAGAAAATAAAGCACTAAGAGGAAGAAAGGGGGAAAATAAAAGGAACTGGCAGAGTGGATGAGCTCTGGCTGGAGCATCCTACTCCGCCACTGTCTTGGCCAGTCCAGTTGCAACTTGCTATTGCAAGTTATCCAAGAGAATATTTAGTATTTTCTTTGTTTGACTTGTACATATTTAAAAAAAAAATTAAACTCTGAATCTTGTAGCTTTATTCAATCAGTAAATAAATGGGATTTTGGATATTTTGATTGTCAAAAAGAAGTTACTGTTCTCATTTGACATCATAACAATAGCAGAGTTCAAAACTACTTTCGAAGTTACATGGTATTATGATGGTATATAGATCATATTAAAATTGTCATTGGCAATCACTTGGTAACAAGTATGGTTGTCCAGCTAGGAAACATTAATATATCAACATATGTTACAATATGAAATCTGAATCATAAACAGCTTATTTCTGTTTCAGTAACATCTTCAATATTAGTAGAGATAGTAGGAACTGCCGATGCTGGAGAATCTGAGATAACAAAGTGTAGAACTGGATGAACACAGCAGGCCAAACAGCATCAGAGGAGCAGGAAAGCTGACGTTTCGGGTCTGGACCCTTCTTCCGAAATGTCAGCTTTCCTGCTCCTCTGATGCTGCTTGGCTTGCTGTGTTCATCCAGCTCTATACCTTGTTATCTCTACCTTCAATATTAGTATGTTATTAAGTTCCTGCCACAATACAAGATCCATTTTCTGGCAATACAGAATTTTATTCTATTCTCTATATGGTTATGAATTAGAATTCTTGTGTAAGCAACCTTTTCAAGAAGCCATCTGGATGCCAAGACTTACTAAGTGACATGAACACGATGACAGGTCTTAGATGTTATGAGAAATGTCTGTAAACTCTGTTAGTCTTGATTTAATCATAAGAAATCTACTTTAGCCTGAAACCATATGCAATCAAGTTATTCAGAGAGAAAAAACACACATCAGGCGTTAAGTTATTTTTCTTTATAATGGAGCTCAAACTTTCAATACTGTATCTGAACAAACAATAATTATGGTGACACAAAGAATATGCTCTCTTGCTATAGATAGTTGGTCAGAAACTATTATTATAATTTAATATAGCAGGATATGCTGAGCATCACGGATCTCTAGCTGTCAGAAGTCAATAACTCTGCGAGGTCCCTTCTTATTAAATATTGGAAAATATCCACCTGGGGCAAGAATGTTTTTAAATTCACTCACAGATGTGAACATTGGTGGCTGGCTAGGTTCACTTCAGATAGTGATGATGAACTGTCTGCTTCAACTATGTCAATCCACAATTCTGTTAGAATAGAATTCTTACAATGTGAAACAGGCCCTTCGGCCCAACAAGTCTACACTGACCCTCAGAACATCCCACCCAGACCCATCCCCCAAGAATCCACCTAATCTACACATCCCTGAACACTATGGGCAATTTAGCAGGGCCAATCCACATAGCCTGCGCATCTTTGGACTGAGAGGGGAAACCGGAGCACCCGGAGGTAACCCACGCAGACATGGGGAGAATGTGCAAACTCCACACAGACGGTCGCCCCAGGGTGGAACTGAACCTGGGTCCTTAGCACTGTGATGCAGCAGTGCTAACAAGAAGGAAGTTCTAGGGTTCTGACCCTGTGACAGTGAAGGAATGTTGATGTCTTCCAAGTCAGGATTTTGAGAGGCTTGGAGGGAAACTTGCAGGTGGTGATGCTCCCATATGGTGATTCTTCTCGATGGAAGTGGCCATAGGTTTGGCAGATGCTGTTGAAGGATCTTTGGCAAATTTCTGCAGTGCATCTTATAAATTGTCCATACTGCTGGAACTGAGCATCGGTAGTGGAGGGAGTTGATGCTTGTGAACGCGATGTCATCAAGAGGGCTGCTTTGTCCTGGATAGTGTCAAACCTTGAGTGTTGTTGCAGCTGCACTCATCCAGGCAAGTGGGGAGTACTCCCTCCTGACTTGTGCCTTGTAGATGGTGGTCAGGGAGTGAGTTACTCGCTAAGTATTTCTAGTCTATGACCTGCCATTGTAGCTAATGTGTTTATACGGTCAGTTCAGTTAGGTTTAGTGTCAATGGTAACCCCCAGGATGTTGATAATGGGGATTCACTGATAGTCATCCCATTGAATGTCAAAGGACAGTGTTTTGATTGTCTCTTATTGAAGTTGGTCATTGGTCCATTGAGGTGTTTAACTGTCCACCACCAATCATATCTGGTTGTGGCAAGACTATAGAGCTTAGACCTGATCTGTTGGTTGCAGGAACACTTAGCTCTGTCTATCATTTTCTTCTTATGCTGTGTGGCAAACGAGTAGTCCAGTTTGGTAGCTTCACCAGACTGACACCTCATTTTAGGTATTCCTGCTGCTGCTCTTAGCATGCCCTCCTACACTCTCCATTGAACCAGGTAGGTCCCCTGGCTTGATGGTAATGGTTGAGTGGGCTATGTGCTGGACCATGAGGTGGCAGATTGTGTTGGAGAATGATTCTGCTGTTGTTTATGGCCCACAGCACTTCATGGATACCCAGTTGAGTTGCTAGATCTGTTCGAGGTCTGTCCTGTTTAGCACAATGATAGTACCACACAACACGATTGAGGAAAAATGTAAATATGAGGTAAAGTCCCCATAGTCTTATCAGATCATAGTCTTCTTCTCATACGAGGGACACGACGGCTGGTGGTCTAACCTAAGCGTCACCATTGCTCAATTGAGGGAAGATGTTGAGGAGGGGGCTGGGGATTCTTCATATAAACCTCTGCCAGTCTGGAATTGAACCCATGATGCTGGCATCACACTGTGTCACTCACCAGCCATCCAGCCAACTGAGCTAACTGACCCCCTTGATGATAGAAGGTATTCTCAATGTGGAGGCGGAACTTCATCTCCTCAAAGACTGTGTAGTGGTCACTCTTACTGACACTTGCATGGGCAGATGCATCTGCAGCTAGCAGATTGGTCAGGATGAGATCAAGTATGTTTTTCAATCTTGTTGGTTCCCTTCCCACCTGCTGCAGACCCAGCTACGTCCTTTAGGACCTGACAAGCTCGATCAATAGTGCTGCCACGGAGCCATGCTTGGGAGTGGACATTAATATTCCTTACCCAAAGTACATTCTGCACCCCTGCCAACCCTCAATGCTCGGCCAAGTATGGTTCAATATGGAGGAGTACTGTTTCATAAACTGAGGGAGAACTGTTCATACTAATCAGCAGGAGGTTTCCTTGTATATTTAACCTGATGCCATCGAATTTCATGAAGTCTAGAGTCACTATTGACAACTCCCAGGGCTACTCCTTCCTGATTGCATATTGCTGTGCCACCATCTCTGCTGCACCTGTCCTGTAGGTAGGACAGGACCTATGAAGGGTAGTGATGGTGGTGTCTGGGACATGATTTCCTGAGTATGACTACATGAGTCTATTGCTTGATTAGTCTATGAGGCAGCTCTCCTAATGGCACTGGCCCCCAGATGTTAGTAACAAGGACTTAGCAGGGTCAACAGGGTTGTTTCTGCCAATTTCTGGTGCCAGGTGGTCAGTCTGCTTTCATGTCTTTGTTGAAGTTTTGTAGTGATTGATACAAATGAGTGGCTTGCTAGCCCATATTAGAGGGCAGTTGAGAGTCAACTACATTGCTGAGGCCAACTTTGACAAGGGAGCCTCCGAAATGTCCACCTTCTTCCGCAACAGAGGATTCCCCAGCACCATTGTTGACACAACCCTCAACCGGGTCCGACCATCTCCTGCACTTCCACTTTCACCCCCTCTCTTTCCTCCCACAACAGCCATAGGGTTCCCCTTGTCCTTACCCACCGTCCCAACAGCATCCATATCCAGAAGATCATCAGACGCTGTTTCTGCAACCTCCAGTGAGATGCCACCACCAGACACATATTCCCCTCCCCTCCCTTGTCTACCTTCCACAGGGACCATTTTCTCCGGGACACCCTGGTCCACTTTTCCTTCATCCCAACACCTCCCCACAGCCCCATGGCACCTTCCCCTGCAACACTTTACCTGCACTTCCCAGAATCTAGTCTACTGCATTTGCTACTCACGATGTGGTCTCCTCCACATTGGGGAAACAAAGCAGAGACTGGGTGACTAATTTGCAAAACATCTACATTCTGCTCGCAAAAAAAGACCCTGAGCTTCCAGTTGCCTGCCACTTTAACATACCATCCTGTTCTTTAGCCAACATCTCTGTCTCAGGTTTGTTGCGGTGTTCCAGCGACGCTCAGCAGAAGCTGGAAGAACAACACCTCATTATCTGCTTGGGGACCCTGCAACCCTGGACTCAATATCCAGTTCAATAATTTTAGGGCCTAAACTCTCCCATGTCCTAACCCCCTTCCCCTCAAATCAGGCCCTGTTATCACATAGCCTGCAATTACACACTACCTATTGTCAGTCAGTAACTGTGCCTATTAACAGCTATTCACCCTCCTGGGAGATCATTATCAACTCTTTTGTCTATCCAACTGCTCTTCTCTGTTTTTGGGCTCTACCCTTTATCCTATTGTTCACTCCCTACCCCATCCCCCTCTCTATCTTCTGCATACAAGCCAATATTTTCCTAGCTACCATCAGTTCTGAGTAAGCATCACCGGACCTGGAATGTTAACTCTTGACTTTTCCTTCACAGATGCTGCCAGACCTGCTGAGCTTTACCAGCAACTTCTGTTTTTGTACACTGCTGTGGGTCTGGAGTCACATATTAGTCAAGTGCAGATGGCAATGGACATTGATGAATCAGATGGGTTTTTCTGAACATCAGCAGTGGTTCTTATGGTCATCATTAGATTCTTAAATCCAGGTTTCAAGTTCCATCATTCAAACCTGGGTCCCCAGACCATGAACTGAGTTTCTGTATGATAATACCACTAGGCCACGACCTGCCCAAAATGGGAGAACTGACTGCATGATGTCTGTCTTCCACTTTTCTCCATTTGTACTTTTGTAAATGAAGTTCATCCAATCAACACAAACTGACATATGAAAGCAAAATACTGGATGCTGAACATCTGAAACAATTACACAAAATGCTGGAGAAACTTGGCAAGTCTTGTAACATCTGTGAGAGAGAAATTGAGTTAACATTTCACATCAGATATTACTATTCTTCAGAACTAGAAATGGTGGAAATGGTGGATTTTATACTTTTGACAAAAAGGGAGAAGTGGGTAAAATGATGGGCAAGCCTAGTGCAAAAGTAAGAGCGGTTGCTAACTGTGATGAAAGAGAGAAAGAGGTGTAAATAGGTATGAATGAAGGTGTGAAAGTGAGAAAACAGGTCCTCTTTGATGAGAGCAAAGTAATGATGGGACAAATAAGACTGTTGAGAAGGGAGAGATTGGGGGAGAGAATTTAAGAAAAGTGGAGGACAGACAGAATATGGACAGCTTGCAAAGTTGCAGAATTCAATATTGAGTCCGAGAGATGTAAAGCAGAAACTGAGTGCCTAAGTGGAAACTGAGGTGTTGCTCTTCGAGTTTGCATTGTGCTTCATCAGAATATTGCAGCAGCCTGACTGTATGACTGCATGATGTCTGTCCTCCATTTCTACGTCAAGTCGGCATAAGGAGGGGGGAAGTGTTGGGTATTCTAAAAGGCATTAGGGTGGACAAGTCCCCAGGTCCAGATAGGATCTATCCCAGGTTACTGAGGGAAGCGAAAGAGGAAATAGCTGGGGCCTTAACAGATATCTTTGCGGCATCCTTGAGCATGGGTGAGGTCCCGGAGGACTGGAGAATTGCTAATGTTGTCCCCTTGTTTAAGAAGGGTAGCAAGGATAATCCAGGTAATTATAGACCGGTGAGCCTGACATCAGTGGTGGGGAAGCTACTGGAGAAGATACTGAGGGATAGGATCTGTTTATTTGGAAGAAAATGGGCTTAATAGTGATAGGCAGCATGGTTTTGTGCAGGGAAGGTCATGTCTTACCAACTTGATAGAATTCTTTGAGGAAGTGACAAAGTTGATAGATGAGGGAAGGGCTGTGGATGTCATGTACATGGACTTCAGTAAGGCGTTTGATAAGGTTCGCCATGGTAGGCTGATGGAGAAAGTGAAGTCGCATGGGGTCCAGGGTGTACTAGCTAGATGGATAGAGAACTGGCTGGGCAACAGGGCACAGAGAGTTGTAGTGGAAGGGAGTTTCTCAAAATGGAGAACTGTGATCAGTGGTGTTCTACAGGGATCCGTGTTGGGACCACTGTTGTTTGTGATATACATAAATGCTCTGGAGGAAGGTATAGCTGGTCTGATTAGCAAGTTTGCAGATGACACGAAGATTGGTGGAGTAGCAGATAGTGAAGGGGACTGTCGGAGAATGCAGCAGAATATAGATAGATTGGAGAGTTGGCAGAGAAATGCCAGATGGAGTTCATTCCAGGCAAATGCGAGGTGATGCATTTTGGAAGATCCAATTCAAGAGCGAACTATACGGCAAATGGAAAAGCCCTGGGGAAAATCGATGCAGAGAGAGATCTGAGTGTTCAGGTCCACTGTACCTTGAAGGTGGCAACGCAGGTCAATAGAGTGGTCAAGAAGGCATATGGCATTCTTCGGACGGGGTATTGAGTACAAGAGTTGGCAGGTCATGTTACAGTTGTATAGGACTTTGGTTCGACCACATTTGGAATACTGCATATAGTTCTGGTTGCCACATTACCAAAAGGATGTGGATGCTTTGGAGAGGGTGCAGAGGAGGTTCACCAGGATGTTGCCTGGTATGGAGGGTGCTAGCTATGAAGAGAGGTTGAGTAGATTAGGATTATTTACATTAGAAAGACGGAGGTTGAGGGGGGACCTGATTGAGGTCTACTAAATCATGAGAGTATAGACAGGGTGGATAGCAAGAAGCTTTTTCCCCAGAGTGGGGGACTCAATTACTAGGGATCACGATTTCAAGGTGAGAGGGGAAAAGTTTAAGTGAGATATGCGTGGAAAGTTCTTTATGCAGAGGGTCGTGTGTGCCTGGAACGCGTTGCCAGCAGAGGTGGTGGAGGCAGGCACGATAGCGTCATTTAAGATGTATCTAGACAGATACATGAATGGGCAGGGAGCAGATGGATACAGATCCTTGGAAAATAGGCAACTGGTTTAGATAGAAGTTCTGGATCGGCGCAGGCTTCGAGGGCCGAAGGGCTTGTTCCTGTGCTGTAATTTTCTTTGTTCTTTGTTCATTTTGCTTATATTCTACTCCCCCCATCTCTACCAACAGCTTTACTTTGTTCACTTTGCTCTCAGCATGGAAGAACTTTCTTTCAAATTCAGGATATTGCTGTTCAGAAGTATATTCTGTCATGATTGAAATGAGGGCCAGGTGGATGTTCTGCAGTATGAGATCCCTGATTAGGGTTGATCAAGTGGGCCAATCAGGGGTCCCTGGCTGACAGATCTAAACAAGAGATTTAGAGAGTCTCCTCATTCTAGAGACTGGCTATGAGCAAGCTAGTCAGACTCTATGTACTGTGCTTGTGTAAGTAAAAGGTGACTTGGTGACAGGATACCAACCTCTGTATGGTTATTATATATTCTATCTGCATCAAATCCTGTGGAACAATAGTACATCTCAAAAATTAGAGGAAATTAGCTGTATTATACACAATTTTGCTTGATGTAATGGGAAAGCACTTCTTAAAAGATCAATATATTAATGTCAACAATAGTAGGAACTTCCAGAAGCTCCCTGATGCCATAAAGCACAGTGTGCCACTAAGACCAAACAGACCAAAAGCTCCCACATGCTCCCTGTACTATACATTGAAAATGTATCGATGTTGGAAATTGGACTGGAGGCCAAGTTTGGAGAATAGTCTTCAGAAAACCATCTTTAATTTGTCTGGTCTAATCTAAATATAATCTAACAGTGCTGTTTTAGATGGCATAACAAGCTACTCAAGTTGTAAAAATCCAGAGAAAAGTATTTGTTTAACTTATTCATCACACCTCAAGTATTGAATCAGGATATGCAGTGCGTTTGCATAAAACTTGAAATTGCTAAATATAACACCATTGTGGGAGAACTTTCACATAAGTATTGCAATGACTCAAAGTGACAACCCAGGCTAACCGAGGACTTGGTTGCCTTTCCGGCATCACCCATGTACCGAGAACAATAAAGAAAATCTCCTGAGTATTGTGTACATTTTATCCTCTCGCAGCCCAAGAGTAAAATTAGATAAGTGTCAGGTTAAAAAGAGTAGCAGAAAGCTTGCGCAGAGTACAACCAGCACTTGGTTAGAATAATCTATACAAACATCCACTGAGGATTGTGTCTAATATAAAAGGAAAAGTTATCAGAACTGTAGATAATAATATTTTTCAATTAGCTACATGATATGGTCTCATTTACCTTGTATTTGGCTTCAGATTTTCAATAGGTAGGTGCGTGCTGGCAACTTCAGATTTTGTAGACCACTCATTCTGCAAGATATCATCATAAGAAGCACTATAGACAAGGTAACCTGCAATTGAAATGAAGAGAAGTAAATTCAAACAGATTTCCTTCCAAAAGCCTCACTCTCCATTTGCGATCGGAAGTTTAAATTTATTTTTAGTTAGAGGTTCAAATTTCTTTTTGCATTTCCTCCAGAATGAGCATTCATGTATGAAGAAATCTTTTGCAATCCATAAGGGTTGTTGTGGAGGATCGCATCAACATCCCTAAACCTCTCCAGCTCACTTCTCCCCTTTAAGACACTCTTTAAGAACTACCTCTATAAACTTCCTATCATCTGATTTAATGTGCGTGATTTAATAGCTCCTGCCACTCCAGCGAGTGTGTTTCTAGTTTGGAGTATCTAAAATACAGGTGGTGACTAACCCACCATCTCTGGGTTGTCCCCTATAATGTGTATGTGGATGGACATTGCAATAAACAGCCCGACTGGTCAACAGAGATTGCTACCAAGCCAAATGGCCCAAATCATCAACATATTTTTAATTTATGAAACATGGGCATTGCTGACAGGGCCAACATTTACTTTTCAAACCCAAGTGCCCTTCAGAAGATGGTGAGCTGTCATTTTCAACTACTGCAGTCCACCAAGTATAGGTACACCCACAGTGTTGTTAGGAAGGTACTTGCAGGAATTTGACCCAGAGACAGTGTTACTTTTTACGGTTCCAGGTCAGGATCGAGTGTGGCTTGGAAGAGAACTTGCAGATGGTGGTTTTCCCATTTGTTTGTTGGCCTTGTCCTTCTATATGGTAGAGATTGTGGCTTTAGAAGTTTGCGCCAAAGATGTCTTTAAGAGTTCTTGTGATGCATCTTGCAGATGGTACACACTGCTGCCATTATGTGCATTAGTGGTGGAGGGACTGCATGTTGAAGATATTAGATGGAGTGCCAATCAAGAGGGCTGCTTTGTCTGGATAGTTTGCATGGACAAGCATTGTTTTAAACTCAAGAGATGAAGAGGCGGGAAGAAAGAAGAAGGATGCCTTCATACGCATATCGGGGCAGCATGGTGGCTCAGTGGTTAGCACTGCTGCCTCCCAGTGCCAGGGACCCAGCTTCAGTTCCAGCCTCGGGCAACTGTCTGTGTGGAGTTTGCACATTCTCCCCGTGTCTGCATGGGTTTCCTCCAGGTGCTCCGGTTTCCTCCCACAGTCCAAAGATGTGCATGCTAGGTGGATTGGTCATGCTAAATTGCCCATAGTGTTCAGGGATGTGTAGATTAGGTGGGTTTGGCAGGGTGGGTCTGGGTGGGACGCTCTGAGGTTTGGTGTGGACTTGACGGTCCGAAGGGACTGTTTCCACACTGTAGGGGTTCTATGAAGATATACGCATTGGGAGTATTCCCCTGCTCCAAGGGACTTCTCCACTCCCCATTATTCCTCTAATTGTCCTCCAAAACCCACCCTCAACATTTTGCCTCCTTTCTAGGTTGTCCGATTTACCCTGGCCAAAAAACCTGTGATCTACTGAGGCCCAGCAAACATCGAAGTTTTTCTAGGGACTTGCTTGCAGTCTCAGAAGTGATCATCTGAGATAACAGCTAATCTGATTGGCCAACGTTTCTCAAAGGCATGAACCTCCTGCCCAATGATGGATGGAATTCCCATTATCTACCCGTTTACCTGACCATACACAGATAGTCACTGCAAGTAGGCTTCTTTTAGGTGCGACAGCTGCTGGCTGACTCTTGTAGTAGCAGGTTGGAATAGGGCAGGCCAAGTAGCGTGTACATTGCCCATCCACCTCACAAATATAATCCAGCCCAATATCTCCCTTTGTGGATGAGTGTCTAGAGAGTCCAATGAAGCACCTTGGGCTCTTTACAGATTAGCAGTGTGATGTGATTAAGTTACTTTTAAAAAACTTTTGATTTCATTGCCAATGACATTGTTTAACTTGACAAAATCTTTCCTAATGTGAGATCCCCCAAATGAGAAAAATAATATGCTAGATTTTTAACGTACCTTACTTGCTAGAGCCAGGGACTGCTGATAAATTTTGAGGGACCCAGAGGCAGCACAGTGGTTATGACTGCTTCCTCTCGGTGCCAGGGACCTGGGTTCAATTCCAGTCTTGGGTGACTGTCTGTGTGGAGTTTGCACGTTCTCCCTGTGCATGCACGGGTTTCTGCCAGTGCTCCGGTTTCCTCCCACAGTTTAAACATGTACAGGTTAGATGGATAGATCATGCTAAATTGCTCTGTATACAAGCTAGGTGCCTTAGTCATGGTATGCAGGGTTACGGGGTAGTGTGGGGGCTGGATCGGAGTGGGCTGCTCTTCAAAGGGTCAGTGCAGACAGGATGGGCTAAATTGACTATCTGTACTGTAGGGATTCTATAGCTCTATGAAGTCAGAATTCCCTGCATACTGTGGACTTTGAACTTCACTAGGTGCATATAATGCCACTATTCAGCACTTCAAACTGAAACTAGTTTGATTGGCAATTTTTGCTTCCAGTCAGAGAAACGTACAGCACAGAAACAAACCCTTCGGTCTAACTTGTCTGTGCCAACCAGATATCCTAAATTAATCTAGTCCCATTTGCCAGCATTTGGCCCATATCCCTCTAAACACTTCCTATTCATATACCCATCCCGATGCCTTTTAAATTTTGTAATTGTACCAGCCTCCACCACTTCCTCTGGCAGCTCATTCCATACATGCATCACACTCTGCATGAAAAAGTTGCCCCTTAGGTCCCTTTTAAATCCTTCCTCTCTAACTTTAAACCTATGCCCTCTGTTTTTGGCCTCCCCCACTCCCAGGAAAAATACTTTGTCTATTTGCATTATGATTTTAGAAACCTCTATAAGGTCACTTCTCAGCTTCCGATACTCCAGGGAAAATGGCCCAAGCCTATTCAGTCTCTAGCTGAAACCCTCCAACTCTGGCAACATCCTTGTAAATTTTTCTAAACCTTTTCAAGTTTCACAAAATCTTTCCTGTAGCAGGGAGACCAGAATTGAATATTCCAATATTGAGTATTCCAAAATGGCTTACATTTGTGGAGTTGGTCAATGTAGTCTGCAGGACAAGTTGGTTCATGTTGCCTCGGGAAAATGGCAACTAGGGCCGTGGGGGGAGGGGAGCAATCTACAGGGGGAGGGAATGTCATAGAGTCCACTGTCAGAAAAATATATGAGGGTTATTGGAGGTTTTAAGGGATGTGGTGTTTTTGGAGGAAGTAGGGGAGTTGGTGGGTCAGCTACTGGACTAAGCCCAGGATTGTGATACATTTGGAGGCCTAAGGGAGAAGACACCTGGGACAGGGCGGAAGTGACAGCCTGCAGAAAACCGGAGGCCTTTATTGAGGGGGCTAGAGTTATGGGGGAGAAAGAGATCAGAAACATGGATGGAGGTTGCAGCTCATTTGTGGATAAGAATCAGAATTGGCAATTTCAGCACAAAAACCCCACACGATCCAAATCTGTTTTAAAAGGTTAAAAATTTGCCCCAGTATCAAATCCTTTTAAGACACACACATTCCACAGTCTAAACCCCCCATTAGAATAAAAATATTCTGATTGTTTCAGATCCAAAGTGAATGGCTACCTTGAACTTTAATGAGCATGGTTTTTCCTCCAACTTAGTTTATCCATTTGTCAGTTGTTTTTTGCATCTGCATAACTTATTATGCCTAATTTAATGTTATTTGCGACTGGGTAGAAAGCTTTCTATTTCTTTGTCTTTGTCATTAATTTGCAGGGTAGAAAGCCGAAATTCCAGTGCTTTGTCACATGGGATGCACAGGGCTGAATTATTGGGTATTGTACCAACGCCAGCAAGAAATTGACGTGAATTTTATTGTTGTGTTGAAGAATGTTAACAGAAGATTTGCGTTTGCAGAGATTTAAGGTAAGGGCAGAAGGGCTAGCAATTGAGAGGAACTTTTTTCACCAAGACAGTGGTGGGAGATTGGAATTCTCTGCCTGTAAGTGTGGGAGGAGCAGAAACCCTCACAACTGTTAACAAGTATAAAGATGTGCACTAATGATACTAAGGTATACAGGGTTGTGGGCCAAGTGCTGGAAAATGGGATCAGAATAGTTAGGTTCCTGCTTTTGACCAGTGTGGACTTCATGGGTTGCAGATCTCTCTGACTCTGTGTTTAATTGTGCTGATTCTCTTTTGAATCTTCTTTTCTGCAACATTTCACGTCATATGCATGAAATTTTGCATTGGCTTGGAGTTAACCCATTAGATGAGCAGGAAACTGTTTAACATGCAACACCACCAATCCAGAACCACTCTGATCATCAAGCTGCAGTTCAGAGACAATGCTTGCATATGTACATATTTAGAGGCAAAGTTCCAAATTATCATTGATGCATTCAGGTAAGGTTGTGAGAGACTAGGTTTGAGGCTAAATATCTGAAGTCAAAGATCATCTACCAGCCTACTCCCATTGTACTGCATCCAACTATCAAGATTTAGGACAAGCTGCTGGACAATGTAGATCAATTCG
The DNA here is from genome assembly GCF_021869965.1 of Rhincodon typus. NCBI lineage: Eukaryota > Metazoa > Chordata > Chondrichthyes > Orectolobiformes > Rhincodontidae > Rhincodon > Rhincodon typus. Next base: position 32,124,047 of record NC_063340.1, on the reverse strand, counting down.
CATACCTTGGGAGCCTCTTCATGGTGAGAGCAGACATCAATGATTAAATTCACCATTGCCTCCAGAGTGCCAGCACAGACTTTGGTCATCTCAGGAATAGAGTTTGATGACAAAGACCTCAAACCTGACAATAAAGTCATGATTTACAGGGCAGCAGTGTTACCAGCCCCTCTTGCATGCAAAGTCTGTATAGCAGAATCTTCAAAAACCTTGAGAAATATCACCAGAATAAGTTCCTCAAAATCCTGCAAACCTGCTTGAGAGGAGATGACCAAGTTCAGGAAACCAGGATGGTTTGGGTTGAGTTGAGAAATTATGAAGTTACTTGCAGGAGCGATGTACTAGCCCCAAGCGGTAATCACATTGTCAGGTAGAACATAAAGAAAGAAATAATGGGAGCTTTTCAGAAATGCACAGCCATAAGATATTTTAATCAACATTTGGCCTGGAAAAGTCAGTTGGATAAGGGAGCCAGTCAAGGCGTCATAGAATGTTTTCGGGATGGAGGATAGCTCTTAGAATAATGTGTTTTGAAGTTGACCAGACAGTAGGCTATACTAGACTTGGTATTGTGCAATGAGGTAGGATGAATTAACACTCTCAGTTAAAAGTGCCTGGTAACAGCCACCATAATGTGATTCAATTTTATAGTCAGTTTGAGACAGGGAGTAGGGAGAAGTGGTCCAGGACTTTTGCTTTCTATTTAAAGAAGGGTATGTACAAGGGGCATAAAAACAGAGTTGGCTAAAGTGTATTTGCAAACCAGGTTAAAGAATAGGTTGACAGAAGTGCAGTGGCAGATATTTCAGAGGGTATTTCAGAACACCAAATAGATACATCCAACGAGTCACAAAAATTCCAAAGGATGTATCATCGATTAAGTAGAAAGGTTATAGATAGTATCAGACTGAAATAAAAAGCGTGCAAATTGTGGAAAGACAAGTGGTACATCAGAATATTAAAAACTAAAAAGTTACAATGAATTAATAAGGAAGGAAAAATAACGAGTATCACAGAATCCCTACAGTGTGGAAGCAGGCCATCTGGCTCATCGAGTCCACACCGACCCTCTGAAGGTCATCTCTCACCTCCTACCCTATCCCTGCAGTTCCCATGATTAAGCCACCTCGCCTGCACATTTTGGGACACTATGGGCAATTCAGCACAGCCAATGCACCCAACCTGCACATCTCTGGACTGTGGAAGGAGACACATGCAGAAACAGGGAGAATGTGCAAACTCCAAACAGTCACTTGAGGGTGAAACTGAACCCAACTCCTTGGCACTGTAAGGCAGCAGTGCTAACCACTGAGCCACTATGCTGCCCTAGCATGAGAGAAAACTAGCTAGCAGTATAAAAGGAAAGAAGAAGAGTTTCTATTAATATTTAAGAAGGAAGAGAGTTAAAGCAAGTGTTGGTCCTGTTACAGCCAGATCCTGGGTAAGTTTCCCCAAAATTGTTATGATTTCCGATGGGATACCCACATCATTAAATGTGATTAAAAGCGATAGGAAGACTGATAGGATAGGAAGATATCGGCAGACGGGAATGTTCCCTCCCAGTCGAGGAACACTTCAGCAGTCAAGGACATTCAGCCTCTGATCTTCAGGTAAGCATCCTCCAAGATGGACTTCGAGATACACAACAACGCAAAATCTCTGAGCAAAAACTGATAGCCAAGTTCCGTACCCATGAAGATGACCTCATCGTGATCTTGGGTTCATATTGCGTTACATGTGACCCCCCAATACTGTTCTGTATCTGTGACACCTTCCTTACTGCCCTGTTTTGACACCATTACCTTGATAAATTGTTATGATCGCTCTACCTTAATTAGTTTTTACAGTTTTGGATTACTTATTACTTTGTTTAGACCCTTGCCATGTAACTCTTATACCTATCATGTCATGCCAGTCATTTAGTTTGTCTCCAGCACCACCTTATTTCTAATCTTTTATAATTATCGCTCTGCCTCATTTATTTGGATTATAGGTCATCTGCTTGCTTGTTATTCAGCTGTTGACACTTTACTCACACCATTTAACACATTTGGTCACTTGCAGAGACTTATTATTCAATACTCCACTCACACTATGTATGATCTTTTGATCTCTCTGCCTATAAACTCTGGGTCTGTGCTCTTTTCTGTCACACTTCACCTAACAAAGGGGCTACGCTCCGAAAGTTTGTGATTACAAATAAACCTGTTGGACTCTAACCTGGTGTCGTGTGACTTCTGATTTCATTCACCCCAGTCCAACACCAGCACGGTCACATCTTGACATGGTAGAAGAGAGTATGTTTCTTTTTATAGGAGAATCTGGAACTGGAGATCAACATCTAGAAAAAAGGGGGTCGGCCATTTAAAGACAAAAGTAAGAAATTCTCTCTCATGGAGGGTGGAGTGTCTTTGGTACTCTCTTCTTGAAAAGGTGGCGAGAATAGAGTCTTTGAATATTTTTAAGGCATAGCAGATAAATTATTGTTAAGCAAGGGGTGAAGCTTGTCAAATGGTAGAAATGTGATTTTGAAGATTACAATCAGAACTGCAATTATTAAATTATTGGAGTAATAGATGGTGGAGCAGATTTGAGGACTTTAGCAGGAAGAACTTTGATAGACAATATAAAGTAGAGGGTACATTTCTAAAGGGGGTGCACGAGCAGAGGGACCTGCGTTTATATATGCACAGATCATTGACAGTGGCAGGAACAAGTGATGACAGCAGTTAATAAAGCATACTGTGTCCTTGGCTTTATTACTAGGGGCATAGAGTACAAGAACAATGAGGTTCATGTTGAACTTGTATAAGCTGTTCGCTGGGCCTCAGCTGCAGTACAGATGTGGGCGCCACATTATAGGCATTGAACACATTGGAGAGAGTGCAGAAGCAATTTACAAAAATGGTTCCACAGATGAGAAACTTCAGTTATGGAGGACAGTTTGAAGAAGCTGGGACTGTTTTCCTTGAAGAGAAGGCAGCTGAGAGGAGATTTGTTGGAGGTTTTCAAAATCATGAGCAGGTGGGATAGAATAGATAGGGACATGATGTCCTGGTCATAAAAGGAAGAATGAGAGGGCATAGATTTAAAGTTCCAAAGAAGTAAGGGTGATGTGAGAACATTTTTCTCCCCCACACAGAGAGTAGTTAAGTTCTAGAATGAACTGCCTGGAATTGTGATGGAGGCAGGTTCAGTTAAGGTATTCAAAAGGACATTGGATGATTACTTGGATAGAAATAGTGTACTGGGGTATGAGGAAAAAGAAGGAGGTAGGCACTAGGTAGCAATGCTCCTTTGAAGAGCTGGTGCAAGCCCAATGGCCAAACAGCCTCCTCTCACAAGGTAACAATTCTGTGATAGCAAGGATATTAATAAATCTTTTGATGGAACATGGGCATTGCTGTAGAGGCCATCTCTAATAGCCCTTGAACTGAATGGTTTACGACTAGATCATCTCAGAGGACAGCTTAAGAATCAACAAGTGACCTATGGATCTGAAGTCTCAGATCAGATTAGACAAGGTTTAGGGGTTTTCCTTTCCTAAAGGATATTGCTGCAAAACCTCACCTAGTTCACCAATGATAGCTTTATGGTCATTACTACTGAAATTTTATAGAAATACAATGTCGACAGTTGCCATGTTGGAAATTAAGTTTGTGTCCCAGAGAATTAGTCTGAAACTCTGGATTACTCATCAAGTGACTCTACCACAAGGTCACTTTCCACCCTGATTTAACAAAAGGAAGTGTGAAGTTGTAGATTTTGATAAGAAGAATGAAAGGTCATATTAACTAAATGACAATTTAAAAGGGCTGCAGAAACATCTGAGGCTGGAAGCAAAGTAGTATTTGAAAGGGGCAAGACAAATTGTAGAGGCTGTTGAAAACTTGTATGGAACTACAAAGCAAAACGTTCTGTTGAAAGTTAATGCCCGTTATCCGGAGTAACTGGAAAAGATGGAACTGTGTTCTTTAGATCAGAAATGTTTGAAAGAGATTTGACAGAGAAGTTAGTAAATAATTAGGATTTTGAAAGATTAGGTGGAGAAATGATTTCTTTCTGCATATTCAAATACCTCCAGGATCTTGCTGCTCCCCAAATGTGTGCATCTCCTAATTATATAAACCATTAAAATTTCTGTGCTCTTCAAATTCTGGTGTCTTGTGCACCTCTGATTTCAATTGCTCACTGTTGGCTGCAGTATCGAAAGTTAATTCAGCACTAAGCTCTGAAATTCTATCCTTACATCTGTGGATCTCTCTATCACTCTCTTTTTCTTTAACATGCTGATAACAAATCCATTTATCCAAAGTTTTGGCTATCTGCCCTAGTATGTCATCTGGGCCAATTTCAATTTTTTGGCTGATTTCTCCTGTGAAGCACTTTGGGACTAAACTTGTATAAACGCAATCTGTTGTTATAGTGATCTTCCTCGTAAAAGATATCTCTATGACCATGTGACCCAGGCCATGTATGACTTAATTCTTACTCCACATGGCTGACCCATAACACCAAAGAAATTTGAGATGGGAAATAAATATTACATTTACAAGAACAAATACAAAGCAAATTAATATAGAGCTGTTAGTCTTTACCTGTTACAAATTCTTCCTTCAGAGGTTTTGCCCAGTCAAGGATTACAAAGGAATGGCAACCTTCAACAGCCACAATGGTAATGTTGTGTGGAACTTGCTCGGGAGGTAGGGTTTTCTCCTTCAAGTCTTTTGGAATAATATCCACCAGTGAATCCACTTGAAAGTGCTCTAGTGCTTCTGTCAACGAACATGGTGCTGTTGGATCTTTGCTGATATAATTCACATGAGCCGCTATAAAGGGCAAAGCATCGAAAGAATTTAGACAACTTCATTTCTCACTATTAAAAGACTAATACTGCATATAGAAAACTACAGATTTACAAGCTTACTAAACTGTATTCAGGACTATACCCTCATAATTAGCTGCTTGGCAGACAGAGCTTGAGCAATGCTGAAGTGTCATGCTGTTGAAACTTTTTATCTTGCACTCATCAGGACAAAATTGCAAGAAAACCAAATCTCGAAAAGAACAACAAATTGATTTCTTATTCTTGAAATTCTATCCAGAAAAACTTGGACAATGTCTTTTTTATTCAGCAGCACCCTTATAACGATACATCAATGTCAACTCTTGATGGGTTTATGTTCTCTGGTAAAAACACAGTCTGGATGAGAAAAACATACTTCTGAGAGTATTTTTAAGGAATGTAGTGAGTATCAGGAATAAAGGGCAACTTTATATAAAATTCACATACTCTTTTTATAGCTGGGGCAACAGTTATAGTTTGTTGCTGTTAACAATCCATTCAAGGACTGCAGCTAATGGAACGTGAATGACTGTGATGCCACCAGAAATTCAGTTTGTGGGTGATGGTCTCGCATGGATTACCACAGTCACAACTTGAGTTGTTCCTCACATTCCACTTGTTAAGCAAGTAGCAATATTGTCCTTGGACCATCCTCAAATGGTTAAGGGTTGTTGAGACTTTCAATGGAAAGTTGAAATCGGGGATATACTTATATCCTGGAACTCCTCACCCAGCAGCATTGTTGGGCCATCTGTATAATAAGTTCAGGATGGAGGTTCACTATCCACTTTCTTACAAGAAACTAAGGATGACCAATAAATGGTGGCCTTGCGAACGACCACCGCATCTCAACAATGAATCTTTAAAATCTCTACATTTTTAACATTGTAGTACTATAGCATGGATATTGATCTATGCAATGCAGTAGGGTCCATTGGGATCTGTTTAATCTATTTAATTTTTTAAAGCTGAGTGGCAGATAAAAGCTTCTTTTTCAGAGGTGTAGAGTGAAGTTCAATAGATTACAGTGTCATGAACTCCATCATCACAACAATTGGATGAGGAACTAAAACAGGCATAAAGATTATTAAGTACAGCTAACCCACAACAGCACGTATTGCTGAATGGCTGCACACTTCAGCAGAGATTCAAAGTTCATAGCTGGCACCAAAACAAAAAGCCTGCATAACTTAAAATTAGTCTGAACCTTTCAGAAGGGCAGGCTGTTCTTGGAGCAGGCATTAGAAGTAGCTCGGGAAGAGTGTCTGACTTGGAAGAAGTCTAAACATGGCATAAGAGAACAGAAAGCATGGCCTGAGAAACAGCATTAGAGACCCTGGTGATGTAGATAACAGAACAGGCCTTTCATCCATCAGCAACCACTTTGAAACTATGGAGGGAGCAAAAGGACTGCTAGAGACTGCCAGCATTCCAACTCTGAGGACCTGTATGCAGTGCCTCAAGTTCAATTACCCTCCTCAAGTGATGTGAAAGCATCAAATTAAGCCACAAAATCTGTTCAATTCAGCAGCCCATCTTGATTTAGACAGCAACAATTTCTATCAGATTCATAGCTTAATAAACTCATTCTATTTGTTAAATTCAAGAAAGACTAGTTAGATTGCTCCTTTTTAAGCACAAGTTATTTTGAATCTGGGAGAAAAGTAGGTCCAATGAAAGAGATCCTTCTTACATTAATCTTTTGAAACCGACCAAGGGAGTGGGTGAATAGAAAAGGGGAGCCAGTTCATTCGTTCTCACTCAGGAACTTAACAGTTTGGGGATTTCCCATTTGAGATTGCACCAAACTGACCATAATACTTAACCATGGTAGAAAAACACCAAAGGTTGACAGTAATTCAGTGACAACAAGGTGCAGGGCTGGATGAACACAGCAGGTCAAGCAGCGTCATAGGAGCAGAGAGGCTGACGTTTCGGGCCTTGACCCTTCATCAGAAAAGGGGGAGGGGAAGGGGGTTCTGAAATAAATAGGGAGAGAGTGGGAGGCGGATAGAAGATGGATAGAGGAGAGGATAGGTGGAGAGGAAACAAACAGGTCGAAGAGGCGGGGATGGGGCCAGTAAAGGTGAGTGTAGGTGGGGAGTTAGGGAGGGGATAGGTCAGTCCAGGGAGGACGGACAGGTCAAGGGGGCGGGATGAGGTTAGTCGGTAGGAGATGGGGGTGCGGCTTGAGGTGGGAGGAGGGGATAGGTGGGAGGAAGAACAGGTTAGGGAGGCAGGGACAAGCTGGACTGGTTTTGGGATGCGGTAGGGGGAGGGGAGATTTTGAAACTTGTGAAATCCATTTCAACTCCCTCTCCCATTCCTCAGATGACATGTCCATCCTGGGCCTCCTGCAGTGCCACAACGATGCTACCCGAAGGTTGCAGGAACAGCAACTCATATTCCGCTTGGGAACCCCGCAGCCCAATGGTATCAATGTGGATTTCACAAGTTTCAAAATCTCCCCTCCCGCTACCGCATCCCAAAACCAGTCCAGCTCATCCCTGCCTCCCTAACCTGTTCTTCCTCCCACCTATCCCCTCCTCCCACCTCAAGCCGCACCTCCATCTCCTACCGACTAACCTCATCCCGCCCCCTTGACCTGTCCGTCCTCCCTGGACTGACCTATCCCCTCCCTAACTCCCCACCTACACTCACCTTTACTGGCCCCATCCCCGCCTCTTTGATCTGTTTGTTTCCTCTCCACCTATCCTCTCCTCTATCCATCTTCTATCCGCCTCCCACTCTCTCCCTATTTATTTCAGAACCCCCTTCCCCTCCCCCTTTTCTGATGAAGGGTCAAGGCCCGAAACGTCAGCCTCTCTGCTCCTATGACGCTGCTTGACCTGCTGTGTTCATCCAGCCCTGCACCTTGTCGTCTCGGATTCACCAGCATCTGCAGTTCCTACTATCCCCGTAATTCAGTGAATGTGGTCGAACCTTGGTACTGAGATGAGAATGCATGATATTGAGTAACTGAGGGAGCTTTGAGTCTATTAGCAAAACATTTAAAAATGACTACACACCTACAAATCGTTTCTTTCCCGTTATGTCAAACTCTGATTGTGGAATCGTGTGGAATGGCCGTACAATGGGCTTTGTCTTTGTCGGAGGATCAGCTGTTGTCGGCAAAGTATTTGTAAGCAGCTGAAAACCTAGGAAAATACAGGAAAATGTAGTTAAAGTACCACAAGAAACAGAATTAATATAAGCTGTCAGCACTGGTTTCAATTCTGCCATCGACAGGACACAGCATGCAGGTATCACAAAAATCAAGAAAGTATCAAGTCATAGGACACAGTCATTCAAGCCCATTGCATCTGCACTGGCTCTCCAAAAAAGCATCATGACTTAATGTCAGAGATAGTAGGAACTGCAGATGCTGGAGAATCTGAGATAACAAGGTGTAGAGCAGGATGAACACAGCAGGCCAAGCAACATCAGAGGAGCACGAAAGCTGACGTTTCGGGCCTAGACCCTTCATCAGAAAAGGGGGAGGGGAAGGGGGTTCTGAAATAAATAGGAAGAGAGGGGGAGGCGGATAGAAGATGGATAGAGGAGAAGATAGGTGGAGAGGAGACAGACAGGTCAAAGAGGCAGGGATGGAGCCAGTAAAGGTGAGTGTTGGTGGGGAAATAGGGAGGAGATAGGTCAGTCCAGGGAGGACAGACAGGTCAAGGGGGTGGGATGAGGTTAGTAGGTAGGAGATGGGGGTGGGTCTTGAGGTGGGAGGAGGGGATAGGTGGGATGAAGGACAGGTTAGGGAGGCAGGGACGAGCTGGGCTGGTTTTGGGATGCTGTAGAGGGAGGCGAGCTTTTGAAGCTTGTGAAGTCCACACTGATACCATTGGGCTGCGGGGTTCCCAAGTGGAATAAGAGTTGCTGTTCCTGCAACCTTCGGGTAGCATCGTTGTGGCACTGCAGGAGGCCCAGGATGGACATGTCATCTGAGGAATGGGAGAGGGAGTTGAAATGGTTCACGACTGGGAGGTGCAGTTGTTTAGTGCGAACCAAGCGGAGGTGTTCTGCAAAGCGGTCCCCAAGTGTCACGGAGTCACGGAGAGAGTGGTCCCTCCGGAAAGCAGATAAGGGTGGGGAGGGAAAAATGTCTTTGGTGGTGTCGTCGGATTGCAGATGGCGGAAGTGTCGGAGGATGATGTGTTGGATCCGGAGGTTGGTGGGGTGGTACGTGAGGACGAGGGGTATTCGGTTTTGGTTGTTATTGCGGGGAAGGGGTGTGAGGGATGAGTTGCGGGAAATGCGGGAGACGCGGTTGAGGGCGTTCTCGACCACTGAGGGGGGGAGGTTGCGGTCCTTGGAAAATGAGGACATCTGAGATGTACGGGAGTGGAATGCCTCATCCTGGGAGCAGATGCGGCGGAGGCGAAGGAATTGGGAATAGGGGATGGCATTTTTGAAGGAAGGTGGGTGGGAGGAGGTGTATTCTAGGTAGCTGTGGGAGTCGGTGGGCTTGAAATGGATATCGGTTTCTAGGTGGTTGCCAGAGATGGAGACAGAGGGGTCCAGGAAGGAGAGAGAGGTATTAGAGATGGTCCAGGTGAACTTAAGGTTGGGGTGGAAGGTGGTGAAGCGGATGAACTGTTCGAGCTCCTCGTGGGAGTCATCAAGGTAACGGAGGAAGAGGTGGGGTTTAGGGCCAGTGTAGGTACGGAAGAGGGATTGTTCCATCTAACCTACAAAGAGGCAGGCATAGCTTGGGCCCATGCGGGTACCCATGGCCACCCCCTTTGTCTGTAGGAAGTGGGAGGAATTGAAAGAGAAGTTGTTGAGGGTGAGGACGAGTTCGGCTAAGCGGATGAGGGTGTTAGTGGAGGGGGACTGGTCGGGCCTGCGGGACAGGAAGAAGTGAAGGGCCTTTAGGCCATCTGTACGGGGAATGCAGGTGTATAGGGACTGGATGTCCATGGTAAAGATGAGGTGTTGGGGACCGGGGAATTGGAAGTTCTGGAGGAGGAGGAGGGCGTAGGTGGTGTCACGGACGTAGGTAGAGAGTTCCTGGACCAAGGGGGAGAAAATGGAGTCGAGATAGGTGGCGATAAGTTCGGTGGGGCAGGAGCAGGCTTAATGTCACCCTCATTACACATTGTTTCTATTTAAATAATCATTTAATACCCTCCTGAATACCTTGATTGAACCTGCCTCCATCATACCTCCAGGCAGTATATTTAGACTCAAAACATTTGTGAATAAAAGCTTTTTCTCACATTATATCTGCTTCTTTTGCAAATCACTTTAAATCTGTGCCCTCTCATTCGTTATCCTTTACAAGCAGGTAATTTCTTCTCTATCTTGTCCACTCATGATTTTGAAAACTTCTATTGGATCTTTTAGACTTTTCTTGAAGGAGAATTTTCCAATTTGTCCTCATATCTGAAACTTCTCATCCTTGGAACTATTCTTGTAATCTCTTCTGCAATCTCTTCAATGCACTCCAATCTTTTGTATAGTGTGGATACAATACTCCAGCTGATGTCAAACAAGTTCAGCATAACCTCCTTGCTTTTGAACACTATTAATAAAACTCAGGTTATCATATGAACACAGAACATAGAATGTTATGCTGAACATGGCACCAAGTTAAACTAATCCCTTCTGCCTGCTTTGGTCCATATCCCTCCATTCCTTGCATTTCATGTGCTCATCTAAAAGTCCCTTAAATGCCTCTAATGTATTTGCATTTCATCCAGTTCCAGTGACTTGTCAACTTAAAATATCCACAGTCTATCCAACCGACCTTCCTTACACATTTTTAGCCCTTCTAGTGATACAATTTCCTCCTGTATTCCTATGGCCTGAGTGGCATCTAGCTCCTTGCTAAGGTCAGATGCAAAGTGCTCGTTTAACACTTTAGTCATGCCCTCCTGCCACGTGAAAATTTTCTATTGGGTCTGTGAACACCATACTCTTCTTTAAATCAGCATTTTACCACTTATATGCCTATAAAAACCTTTGAGATTCCCCGATGTGGCTGTTAGTTTCTTCTCAGAATTTCTATTTTCTTTCCCTATTTCTCTTTTGTCCTCCTCTGAGCTTCCCATATTCCTCTAACTTACCAATTAGATTTTCTACCTGACAGCTGTGATAGCACACATTTTCTTTATTGTCTTAATTTCCATCTTCGTTGTCATCAGGGAGCTCTGGATTAGTTTGTCCTACCTTTCCCTTTTGAGGAAATAATCTTGACCATATACTTGAACATCTCTTCTGAGGGTAGCCAATTGCTTAGTCACAGTTTTTCTCATCATCTTTTCATTCCAGTCTGTCAATCTCAGCTCTGTTCTTGCCCCACTGAAGTCTACTTTCCACCAATTGAATTTTCTTACTCAGGATTGACCACTGTCATTCTCGCCATCATCCTGAACCTTACAATACAATGATTTGTGTCTCCTAAATGTTCCCACTGAATCTTGATCCACTTGGCCCACCCCATTTCCAAGAACAAGGTCCAAAAATACATTGTTTCCTTTTGGACATAAAACATACTGCTGCAAAAAATTCTTCAGAACACAATCTAGAAGTGGTTGTCCTTCGTTGCCCTTACACTCGAGTATCCTAGTTTATATCTAGATAATTGAGGTCTCCCATTTTATTTATTCTATAATGCTGGCATCTCTTTGTAATTTCCGTGCAGATTTTATAATCGAATTATTCAGTACAGAAGATCCCTTTAGCCTATTGAGTCTGCAGTGCCAAAATACACTAAATATACACTAGTCCCGCTCTAGAGGTAGGTCCATGGCCTTCAATGTTATGACATTTCAATTGCTTGTCCAACTAAATTTTACAGGTTGTCATGTTACCCAGCTCAACTACCCTCCCAGGCAGTGTACTCCAAACCTCTACACCCTTCTAGGTGAAAAACGTTTCGACACATGCCCCTGAACATCCTGCCTTTCACCTTAAAAGTGTACCATTTTATTATTGTCCCTTTGACAAGTGGGGACAGCAACTTTCTATCCACCTCCTAGCTTTCTGTCTGTGCACCTCATAATCTAATACACCTCTATCAGGTCCTCTCTTAAACTTCTCTGTTCCAAAGAAAACAACTGAGCTTATTTAGACTCTCTTCATAGCCAAGATGCTCCATCTACACATCATACTCTGAATCTCCTCTGCACCTATCCAGTGCAATCACATCCTTCCTATAGTGTGGAGAACAGGACTGCATACACTTTTCCAGATGTGGCCTCACTAAAGTCTTTTACAGCTCCAGTATAATCTCCTTGATTTATAATCCATGCCTCAACTGATGAAGGCAAATGTTCTGTATGCCTTCTTAACAACTCTATTAGCCTGCTCTGCAGCCAACATGGATTGGTGGACAAGAAACAAAAAGTCCCTCCTATTCTTCTGAGCTTCCTAGTGTCCTGCCACTTGTTGAGTATATGCTTGTCCTATTCCTTCTACTGAATTGCATCACCTCACATTTACCTTAAATTACATCTGCCACAGACCTACCCATTTTACCAATCTGTACATGTCCTTCTGTAATGAAGAGCTTTTTCCTCATTATCAACCACCCAATCAATGTTCATGTCATCCACAAACTTACTATCACCCCCTCTACCTTCTCATTGACACTGTTTATTTATATCACAAGCAACAAAGGACCCAAAACTGACCCACTGAACACTTGCCTCCAGTCACACAAACAGCCTTCTACCACCACCCTCTGTTTCTTGTCACTGAGCCAATTTTGGATCCAACTTGCCACGTTACTCTGGACCCCACATGCCTTTACCTTCTTTGTCAGTCTTCCACTTGTTGAAGACATTACTGAAGTGCATATAAACGACATCAACTGTGCTTCCCTCATCCGCACACTTGGTCAAATCCTCAAAAAATTAAAGCAGATTTGTTTGGCATGACCTCTCTCTGACAAAACCATGCTGACTACCATTGATCAAACCTTGCCTCTTTAAATAGAGATTAATTTTCTCCAAAAGATTCCCTACTATTGATGAGAGATTCACTGCCATGTAGTTCCCTGGTCTCTCTCTATCTCTATCTCCCTTCTTGTAAAGTGGAACCACGTTAGCTGTCCTCCAGTCCTCTGGCACCTCTGCTGTGGCCACAGAACTATTAAAAATTTGAGTCAGTGGCCCTATGATTTCCTTCCTCATCTCCAACAGTAGCCAGGTATATATCTCATATGGACCTTGGGATTTGTCCACTTTTAAATCTGCCAAAATTTCCAATACCTCCTCACTCTCTATGTCAAACTGTTCACAAACCTCACAAGTACATCACCTTTTCAAATTCTGTACCTACATCCCCCTTCACCTGTGAAGTTTAACACTCTACCAATGTCTTCTGGCTCCATACAGAGACTTCTCTCTTTGTCTCTAATTGGGCCCTACTCTTTCCACTTGATATACTTCTAGAATACCTTATGTATCTCGTTAATCTTGCCTGCCAGTGTTTTTCCATATGCCCTCTTTATTCTCCTAACTGCTTTAGGATCTCCCTGCATTTTCTATAATCATCTAGGGCTTCCATTGATTTGCTGCCTTAGCATCTGTTACATGTCTCTCTTTTCCTTTTTATCCAGTCCTGAATATTGTGGACATCCAGGTTCTCTGGGCTTGTTGTTCTTACGTTTCACCCGAAAGGGAACATGTTGGGCCTGTACTCTCCCCAATACTGCTTTGATCGCCTCTCATTGTTCTAAAGATATAACCTCCAGCAACTGTTCACAGATCCTGCCCTATTTTAACAAAATCTGCCTTTCCCTAGTCCAAAACACTTCTTGGTTGGCCATCTTTCTCCTTTTCCATTGCATGTAGTAGTAGAAAGATGGCTTCCCATCGCTGCCACTTTGAATACCTGTCTGATATCATTTCTCAGAATTTGGTCTGACACTACACCATCATCGTTTTGTAGGACCATAAGTCCAACTTTACTTGATGATATAAAAAGCTCTCCTGAATAGGTTTCAAGAAATCTGTCTCCTACATCATTCCTTCTAGTTGGTGGTCTATAGACTACACTTAGAAATGTCATTGTATTCTTTTTGTTTCTCAGCTCCAGCCAAATTTATTCTATCCATGAACCCTTCTACATATCCACTCCAGCACTGCAATGCACTACTTAATCTACATGGCTACTGGTCCTCTTTGCTTCCTTTTCTATCTTCTCTGAACACCACATAACCAGGAATATTTGACACTTAGTCTTATAACAGAGAAAATGAGTGAGATTCTTAACGAGTACTTGCGTCGGTATTCACTGAGGAGAGGGACATGACGGATGTTGAGGTTAGGGATAGATGTTTGATTACTCTAGGTCAAGTCGGCATAAGGTGGGGGGGGAAGTGTTGGGTATTCTAAAAGGCATTAGGGTGGACAAGTCCCCAAGTACGGATGGGATCTATCCCAGGTTACTGAGGGAAGCGAGAGAGGAAATAGCTGGGGTCTTAACAGATATCTTTGCAGCATCCTTGAGCATGGGTGAGGTCCTGGAGGACTGGAGAATTGCTAATGTTGTCCCCTTGATTAAGAAGGGTAGTAAGGATAATCCAGTAAATTATAGACCGGTGAGCCTGACATCAGTGGTGGGGAAGCTGCTGGAGAAGATACTGAGGGATAGGATCTATTTACATTTGGAAGAAAATGGGCTTATTAGTGATAGGCAGCATGGTTGTGTGCAGGGAAGGTCGTGTCTTACCAACTTGATAGAATTCTTTGAGGAAGTGACAAAGTTGATAGATGAGGGAAGGGCTGTAGATGTCATATACATGGACTTCAGTAAGGTGTTTGATAAGGTTCCCTATGGTAGGCTGATGGAGAAAGTGAAGTCGCATGGGGTCCAGGGTGTACTAGCTAGATGGATAGAGAACTGGCTGGGCAACAGGAGACAGAGGGTTGTAGTGGAAGGGAGTTTCTCAAAATGGAGAACTGGGACCAGTGATGTTCCACAGGGATCCGTGTTGGGACCACAGTTGTTTGTGATATACATAAATGATCTGGAGCAAGGTATAGATGGTCTGCTTATCAAGTTTGCAGATGACACTAAGATTGGTGGAGTAGCAGATAGTGAAGGGGACTGTCGGAGAATGCAGCAGAATATAGATAGATTGGAGAGTTGGGCGGAGAAATGGCAGATGGAGTTCAATCCAGGCAAATGCGAGGTGATGCATTTTGGAAGATCCAATTCAAGAGCGAACTATACGGTAAATGGAAAAGCCCTGGGGAAAATTGATACACAGAGAGATCTGAGTGTTCAGGTCCATTGTTACCTGAAGGTGGCAACGCAGGTCAACAGAGTGGTCAACAAGGCATATGGCATGCTTTCATTCATTGGACAGGCTATTGAGTACAAGAGTTGGCAGGTCATGTTACAGTTGTATAGGACTTTGGTTCGACCACATTTGGAATACTGCATATAGTTCTGGTCGCCACATTACCAAAAGGATGTGGATGCTTTGGAGAGGGTGCAGAGGAGGTTCACCAGGATGTTGCCTGGTATGGAGGGTGCTAGCTATGAAGAGAGGTTGAGTAGATTAGGATTATTTACATTAGAAAGACGGAGGTTGAGGGGGGACCTGATTGAGGCCTACAAAATCATGAGAGGTATAGACAGGATGGATAGCAAGAAACTTTTTCCCAGAATGGGGGGATTCAATTACTCGGGGTCACGATTTCAAGGTGAGAGGGGAAAAGTTTACGTGAGATATGCGTGGAAAGTTCTTTACGCAGAGGGTGGTGGGTGCCTGGAACGCGTTGCCAGCAGAGGTGGTAGAGGCGGGCACGATAGCGTCATTTAAGATGTATCTAGACAGATACATGAATGGGCAGGGAGCAGAGGGATACAGATCCTTGGAAAATAGACGACAGGTTTAGATAGAGGATCTGGATCGGCACAGGCTTGGAGGGCCAAAGGGCGTGTTTCTGTGCTGTAATTTTCTTTGTTCTTTTCTTTCATCGTATTTCTACGATAGAGTGAGAGAGATGTATAGCACGGAGAAAGACCCTTTGGTCCAACTTGTCCATGTCAACCAGATTTCCTAAATTAATTTAGTCCCATTTGCCAGGATTTGACTCCTATCCCTCCAAATCCTTCCTACTCAAATACCCATCCAGACGGTTTTTAAATGTTGTAATTGTACCAGCCTACACCACTTTCTCTGGCAGCTCATTCCATACATGCACCATCCTTTACATGAAAAGGTTGCTCCTTAGGTCCGTTTTAAATCTTTTCCCTCTCATCTTAAACCTATGCCCTCTAGTTTTGGACTCCCTTGCCCTGGGAAAAAGATCATGGCTATTCACCCTATCCATGCTCATTATTTTATAAAAAATCAGAGTTAACTTTTCAGGTCTGGTCACCCTTCCTCAGAACACGGTCTGAGGATGGGTCACAGAACCCGAAATGTTAACTCTGATTTCTTTTCTTCGCAGATGCTGCTAGACCTGCTGAGCTTTACCAGCAACTTCTGCTTTTGTACCAAATACCTTCCTCACGACTGTCTACCTGCAACTTCACTTTCAAGAACTATGAAACTGCATCCCAAGGTCTGTTTATTTGGCAGCACTCCTCAGGACCTTACCATTTAAGTGTATAAATCCTGCCCCGATTTGTTTTACCAAAATGCAGCACCTCACATTTACCTAAATTAAATTCCATTTGCCACTCCTCAGCCGATTTGCCCATCTGATCAAAGTCCCCTAGGTAACCTCCTTTGCTGTCCACTATGCCACAAATTGTGGTGTCATCTGGAAACTTTCTAACCATACCTCCTATACTCACATTCAAATCATTTATATAAATGACAAAAAGCAATGGACCCAGCACTGATCCTTGTGACACATCACTAGTCACAGGCCTCCAGTTCAAAAAGCAACCCATCACCACCACACTCTGTCTGCTACCTTCAAGACAATTTTAGCAATCTGCATCAATACTGCCATACAGCATGGAAAGAGGCCCTACAATCTACAACCTCTGTGCTGAACAACAAACACCAAATGTACACTTATTCCATTTACATGCACTTGGTCCATAGCCTACAACTCCCTGGCATTTTAAGTACTCAACCAGATGCTTTTTCATGTTCTATACATCTAATACTCTCTAGGTGGAAAAAAAATTCTCAGATCTCCAACTATTTGCTACTTAAATTTATGCCCTCTAGTCTTCAACACATGGGTCATGGGAAAGAGAGTCTCATGATCGACTCCATCTACGTCTCTCATAATTTGAGGTATACCTCAATCAGATACCCCGCTCAACTTCCTTTGATCCAAGGAAAACAAACCTTGCCTATCCTATCCAGCCTAACTCTGCCACCATTTCGTGATGCAATAGGAGGAATGGTTAGTAAGTTTGCAGATGAATCCAAAATTGGTGGTGTAGTCGACAGTGAACAAGGTTACCTTAGACTACAATGGGACCTTGATCAGATGGGCCAATTGGCCGAGGGGTGGCAGATGGAGTTTAATTTAGATAAATGTGACGTGTTGCATTTTGGTAAGACAAATCAGGGCAGGACTTACAACTTAAAAGTAGGGCCCTGGGGAGAGTTGCCAAGCAAGAAGACTTGGGGTGCAGATGCATAGTTCCTTGAAAATGGAGTCACAGGTAGACAGGATAGTGAAGGTGGCATTTGGTACATTTGCCTTTATTGGTTAGTGCATTGAGTATAGGAGTTGGGAGGTCATGGGTTGGGCCATTTTTGGAATACTGCATTCGATTCTGATCTCCCTGTTATAGGAAAGATGTTGTGAAAACATTTAAAAGGCATCTGGATGGTTACATGAATAGGAAGAGTTTAGAGGGATATGGGTCAAATGTTGGCAGATGTGACTAGATTAATTTGGAATAACTGGTTGGCATGGGCAAGTTGGACCGAAGGGTCTGGTTCCATGCTGTACAACTCTATGACTCTACACATTTTTTTTGTATTCACTCATGGAACACAGGCATTGCTGGTTTGCCAGCATTTATTGCCTACTCTAATTGCACCTGAGAAGGTGGCAGTGAGCAGCCTTCTTGACCCGCTGCAGTCCACATACTATAGGGAGAGAATTCCAGGATTTTGACCTGGTAACAGTGAAAACAGCAACATATTGCTAAGTCACGATGGTGAGTGGCTTGAAAGGGAATTTGTAGGTGGTGGTGTTTCCATGCATGTGCTGGTGGTAGGTTTGAAAGGTACAGTCTAAGGATCTTTGGTTAATTTCTACAGAGTGTCTTGTAGACTGCATACACTGCAGCTACTAAGCATTGGTGGTGGAGGGAGTAGAATCTTGTTGAGGTGGTGCCAATCAAGTGAGCTGCTTCTTCCTGGATGGTTTCAAGCTTCTGAGTGTTGTTGGAGCTGCACCCCTCAGGAACGCATTCCATCACATTCCTATCTTGTGGCTTGTAGGTGGTGGACAGGCTTTGGTGAGTCAGGAGGTGGGTTACTCGCTTAGGCTTTGATCTGCTCTTGTCGCCACTGTGTTTACATGGTAAGTCCTGTTGAGTTTCTGGTCAGTGGTAGCCCCAGGATATCATTTGTGGGGGATTCCATTGAATGTCATGGGGCAATTAGATTAGATTGTCTCTTATTGAGGTTGGTCCTTGCCTAGCATTTGTGTGGTGCAAATGTTACTTTTTGTCAGCCCAAGCACGGATATTGCCCAGAACTTGTTGCGTTTGAACATGGGCTGTTTCAGCATGGGAGCAGTCATGAATGGTGCTGAACATGTTCGCAAACTTTTGCACAGTCTCCATTTCTGACCTTATGTCAGCTCATTGATGAAGCAGTTGAAGATCATTTGCTTTTTCATGCAGAGGATGGTGCATGAATGGGATGAACTGCCAGAGGACACAGTGGAGACTAGCACAATTACAGCATTTAAAAGGCATCCGGATAAGTTTATGAATAGGAAGGGTTTAAAGGAATATGGGCCAAATGCTGGCAAATAGGACTAGATTAGTTTAGGATATCTAATGGACGAGTTGGACCAGAGGGTCTGTTTCCATGCTGTACACTCTATGAATCTATGGCCAAGAACATTACCCTGAGGAACTCCTCCAGAGATGCCCTGGAGTTGAGCTAACTGACCTCCAACAGCCACAACCATCTTTCTATGGGTCAGGTATGGCTTCTATAAGCAGACACTTTACCCCCTGATATCCACTGGACCGAGTTTTGCGACACTCGTTTGAATGTGGCCTTGATATCAAGGACTGTCACTGTCACCTCACTTCTGGAATTCAGCTCTTTTGTTCATGTTTGAGCCAAGGCTATGATGAGGTCAGGAGCTGAGTGGCCCTGGCAGAACCCAAACCAGCATAACAGAGTAGGTTGTTGCAGGTAGATGCTACTTGATTGCACTGTTGCTAACACCTTCTATCACTTTACTGATGATCGAGTGTAGACTGATGGGGCAGTAATTGGCTGGGTTGGACTTAAACTGCTTTTTGTGTACAGGACATACCGGAGTAATTTTTCACATTGCTAAGTAAATGCCAGTGTTGTAACTTTACCGGAACAGCTTGTGAGGGAAGCACCAAGTTCTGGAGCACAAGCTTTCAGTACTAGTGCCAGAATATTGTCAGGGTCCATAGCCTTTGCTGCATCCAGTGCCTTCAACTGTTTCTTGAAATCACTTGGAGCGAATCAAATTGATTGAAGATAGGTATCTGTAATGCTGGGGACCACTCAAGGAGGCTGAATTGTACCATCCACTTGGCACTTCTGGCTGGAGATTGCTGCAAATGCGTCAGCCTTATCTTAGCACTGTTGCCTCATAGTGCCAGGAGCTCAGGTTCAAGTTCACCCTTGGGTGACTGTCTGTCATTCTTGCAATATCTGTGTGGGTTTCCTCCCACAGTCCAAAGATGTGCAGATTAAGTTGATTGGCCATGCTAAAAATTGCCCAGTAGTGTACAGGGATGTGGAGGTTAAATGGGTTTGACATGGTAAAAACTCCATGTGGGTTTATAAGGATGGGATAGGGGCAGGTGTGGGTGGGATACTCTTCGGAGAGTTGCTGCAGAATAGATGGGCCAAATGGCCTCTTGCCACACCTTAGGAATTCTGTGTATCTATCATTCTTTTGCACTCTCTCTCCTCATAACTGAGACATTTCATTCTAAACAACATCCTGGTGAATCACTCCTCAGCCTTCTGTTAGTATGGCGACCAGAACTGCACACAGTATTCCACCAGTGGCATAATCAATGTTTTATAAAGTTACAACAAGACTTCTTTGCTGCTATATTGCAGACTCCAGCTAACAAAGGCAGTCATTTTCTCATCAAAAAATGTTGAGTCAATCTAGGTGAAATTTCTCAACCAATTTCGGACCATCTGAGGAAGGGTCACCAGACCCGAAACGTTAACTCAAATTTTTTCTTCTTAGATGCTGCCAGACCTGTTGAGCTTTTCCAGTAACTTCTGTTTTTGTTTGGTCCATCAAGCTTGGATCCAAGCCTTTTATTACTATCAGTGGTAACTGAACCAGCTGCTCCTCGTATAAGATTGGAACCAAAGTTGCACCCTTAATCTGTAAAGGTTCCCCGGTGTAGCCGAGGACTCGCGCAAACAAGGCAAATTTTGTTAAAGACTGGCTCTGTGATCACTGAAATGGCTGCGCCAGTATTGACCTCCACTAGAACTGGATGACTACTTAATCAGATGTTTATTTTGATTGGGATAGCAAGAACTGCAGATGCTGGAGTCAGAGATAACAAAGCATGGAGCTGGAGGAACACAGCAGGCCAGCCTGCATCAGAGGAACCAGAAAGCTGACGTTTCAGGTCGGGACCCTTTTTCAGAAATTTTGATTGGTTGTGATTTTGATGTTGCTAAGCAATTTAACTGTTCCAAACCAGATATAGGTGGATTTTCCAAAGTATACACTCTCCTGGATACTGGCCTGTGAGTTCTCTCATTCAATTTAAGTCTAATGGGACTCTTTTGCTGTCTCAAGTCCACATATCGGCATTAACTACAATGGCTTGCCAGGTCAGATCCTGAAGAAAATTTTAACAGTTTGGCCAAGTTTTGACTTTGTTTTGGGGATTTGCTGTGGGCTGACCTAGAGTCCCTCTGTTCAGGATACCTGTTGAGTGAGGCTATGCAATTGCCTTCACGCAAGTGGTCTTCCCCAAACTCAGTCAGACTGGCGAGTGTGTTCACTTCCATCAGAAGACTCTGCAACACATATTTTCCAATTGCCTCATTTTCCCAATGACAAGGCCATTGCTTGTAGTGCTTGTTTGAAGTCCAGTTGGGCTTTAGCTAGTAGGCACTTTTGCATTGTTGCATTGTCCCACATACCAAACGGTGTCTTAGCATCTCATTAAGAGTTAAATCAAAGTCACATGTCTCTGCCAGTTATCTTAACTTAGACAAAAATCCTGATATATATTCCCCTAGTTCTCAAATTGCTGATAACATCTCAGAATTAGAGGCAGCTTGGGGTCGTAATATTCCTTAACTAAATCCATCAACTCTTGAAAGATTTTACTACCTTGTGCCTCAGGGAAAGTCAGACTCCTCATAACTGAAAAAGCTGTGAGTCCACAAACTGTCAGGGGAATTACTCATTGCTTTTCATCTGCCCAGGAAAACTAAATCATTCTTTCCACATACTAGGTGCAGTCTTCAATGGCAGGATCAAATGAGTTAAGCTTCCCAAATAATGGCACAATGTCAGAAACGCCTACCCCAACTGATAGACGACTGTTATGAGCGACCTTTTCTCTTGTCACCACTGAAATAATTCCACAAAGGCCGGTATCCTGTCAGCAAGTAACCTTTTATTTACACGTGCCTTGACACTGATCCAGTTCCTTCAGAGCCAGCTCTCAGAGTGAGCAGAACATCTGACACTCCTTATTATCTGTCAGCCAGGGCTCCCTGATTGGAAGAGATGAGCAGCCCCAATCAGGGAACTCACGTTCTATGAGGTTCATCTAGCTGACCTAGAAGCGGCATGGTGGCTCAGTGGTTAGCACTGCTGCCTCACAGCACCAGGGACCCGGGTTCGATTCCAGCCTCGGGCGACTGTCTGTGTGGAGTTTGCACATTCTCCCCATGTCTGCGTAGGTTTCCTCCGGGTGCTCCAGTTTCCTCCCACTCCAAAGATGTGCAGGTTAGGTGGATTGGCCATGCTAAATTGCCCATAGTGTTCAGGGAGGTGTAGATTAGGTGGATTATAGGGGAATGGGTCTAGGTGGGATGCTCTGAGGGTCGGTGTGGACTTGTTGGGCCGAAGGGCCTGGTTCCACACTGTAGGGATTCTATGACCTCATTACAATCACTACAGTAGTCTGCTAGGAATAGAAATTGGAACTGAGAGACCAGAGTTTGTTCACTAGTGGAAAAGATTGTGTAATCAGTTCCTGGATTGTTGTCTGTAGTTGATAAGGTTTCAAATGGCAGGAGAACTTGGCCACATTGGACATTCTTCTTGCAATATGTGAGAAATCAGGGACAGTTCTGATACGCAGGAAGTATGTTCAGCTGTAGTTCCCGATTTGGTACAAGGGGCGCCTGGAGCTCTGGATGAACCCACAATGGAGCATCCACGAGACTGAGAATGTCATGGATAGCATGTATAGCGAGCTGCTCACACCGTCAGTAAGGGCTACGCAGACAGAGGGCAACCACCTGGAAGACCACTAGGCATGGCCAGGCAGTGCAGCAGTCCCCTGTGGCCATTCACCTCTCAAAACAGGTGTCTGTCAGAGGGGCGTCCTCTCTAGTAAAGCAGCAGCAGCAACCGCAACCAGATCAGTGAAAGTTGGAGAGCAGTAGTGAAAGTGGACTCTACAGTCAGGAGCACAGATTGGCGTCTCTATAGCTACAGGCGAGTCTCCAGAATAGTGTGTTGTCTCCCTGGTGCCAGGATCAAGGATGTTTTTAAATGGGCATAAGGTATTCTGATGGGAAAGAGTAAGCAGCCAGAAATTATGGTCCATATTAGTGCTAATGTCATAGGCAGAAAGAGAGATGAGGTCCTGGAAAGGGAGTTCAGGAAGTTGAAAAGCAGGACCTCTAGAATTGTAATCTCAGGATTATTTCCTATGTCAGGTGCCAGTGAGACTAGGAATAGGAAGATAGTACAGGTAAATATGTGGCAAATGAGCTGGTTTAGGAGGGAGGCCTTCAGGTATGTGGATCATTGGGACATCTTCCAGGGTGTGTCAGGCCTGTACAAGGACAGATTGCATCTAAACTGTAAGGGCACCAATTTCTTGGCAGGAGGTTTGCTAGTGCCCTGACAGTGGGTGTACACTGGTGGGACAGTGCAGTAGGTCAGCAAGCAAAATGGTCAAGGAGGAGTCAGAGACTAAGGCCATTAAGGCTAAGAGGAGGAAGAGACAGAGAGAGATTAGTAAACATGGCAGTACTGGAGGTGTCAGGTACATTTGTTTAAACGTGAGGAGTATGACAAGTAAGGCAAATGAACTTAGAGCTTGGATCAATACATGTAACTACGATATTGTAGCTGTTATGGAGACTGGGTTGATAAGGGGACAAGACTGGCAGCATAATATTCTGGGACTTAGATGCTTCAGGCAAGTTACAGAGGGATGTAAAAGAGATGGGGAGTTGCATTACTGATAAGAGAGAATATCACAGCTGTACTGAGGAAGGATACTTTGGAGGGTTCATCCGGTGAGGCCATGTGGGTAGAGCTCAGGGACAGAAAAGGTGCGATCACTTTGATGGGATTTTACTTCAGGTTTCCCAAAATAGCGAGCGATAGTTGAACAGATATGTGACAAAGTCAAAAGTCACAAAACACCAGGTTATAGTTCAAAAAGTCTGTTTGAAATCAAAGGCTTTTGGAGTGTAGCCCTTTCATCAGGTGAAGTGAGAAAGAAGTACACAGGACACAGAACTGATGTGCAGAGAGATCAAAAGATCATACAAATGGTCTGTGTGTAGTGTGGAACAATAAGTCTCTTGCAGATGATCAAAAGTGTCAGACGGTGTGAGTAAAGTGTCAACAACTGAATAACAAGTGAAGAGATAACCTATAATCCAAATAAATGAGGCAGAGAGCTAATTACAAAAGTATTAAAAATAAGGTGGTGCTGGAGTCAAACCAAATGACTAGAATAACATGAAAGGTATAAGGGTGACATGCCAAGAGTCTAACTAAAGTAATAAGTAATCCAACATTGTACAAACTAATTAAGGCAGAGAGATCATAACGATTTGTCAAGGTGATGGTGTCAAAACAGGACAGCAAGGAAGATTTTACAGATACACAACAGTGTGGTAAGGTCACACGTAGTGCAACATGAACCCAAGATCACGGTTGAGGTAGCCTTCATGGGTACAGAACTTGGCTATCAGCCTCTGCTCGGCAATTCTGCATTGCCGTGTATCTCGAAGTCCCCTTTGGAGGACACTTACCCAAAGATTAGATGCTGAATGTCCTTGACCGCTGAAGTGTTCTCCATCTGGAAGGGAAGATTCCTGTCTGCCAATTGCTGCGCGGTATCCACTCATCTGTTGTCGTAGCATCTGCATTGTCTCGCTAATATACCATGCCTCAGGGCATTGTTGCCTGCCGTGTATGAGATGGACAACGTTGGCCGAATCACATTAGAATCTGCCGTGCACGTGTTGGGTGGTGATCCCACATATGATAATAGTGTCCATGTCGAAGATCTGGCATGTCTTGCAGAGGTTACCATGGCAGAATTGTGTGGTGTTGTGATCAATGTTGTCCAGAAGGCTGGGTAGTTGCTGCAAACGATGGTCTGTTTAAGGTTTGGCGGTTGTTTGAAGACAAGAAATGGAAGCATAGGGAAGATCTTAGATAGATGCTCATCATCATCGATGACATGTTGAAGGCTGTGAAGAACATGGCATAGTCTCCCCCCTCCAGAGAAGTACTGCACAGCAAGGGTTACTTTATCAGTCATCTCCTGTGTCTGTCTTCTGAGGAGGTTATTGTGGTTTTTCGTTGTGGCACGTAGGAACTGGCAAGCGATGAGTTGAGCATCGTATCCTGTTCTTATGAGGGCATCCTTCAAAATCTTTAGATGTCTGTCATGTTCCTTCTCATCTGGGCAGATCCTGTGTATGCACAGGGCTTGTCCGTAGGGGATGGCTTCTTCAATATGTTTAGGGTGGAAGCTAGTGAAGTGCAGCATCTTGAGGTTATCTTGACTTGCAGTAGAGTGAGGCACTGAGGTGTCCGTCCTTGATAGAGATGTGAGTGTCCAAGAATGAGACTGATTCTGAAGAGTGGTCCTTGGTTAGTCTGATGGTGGGATGAAACTTATTGATGTCACTATGTAGTTGTTTCAGTGAATCCTCACCACGAGTCCAAAGGAATTAAGCCTCCGATCTTCGGGTAAGCATGCTCCAAGGCAGCGTTCGAGATACACAACAATGCAGAATCGCCGAGCAGAAACTGATAGCCAAGTTCCCTACCCTTGAAGATGGCCTCACCTGTGTTCTTGGGTTCATATTGCACTACATGTGGCCCCACCACACTCTTCTGTATCTGTAAAATCTTCCTTATTATCCTGTTTTGACACCATCACCTTAATAAATCATTATGCTCTCTCTATCCTAACTGGTTTGTACAGTTTTGGATTACTTATTACTTTGACTTAGACCCTCAGAATGCGACTCATATACCCATCATGTTATTCAAGTCATTTAGTTTGTCTCCAGCAGCATTTTATTTTAAATTTTTTTGTAATTATCTCTCTGCCTCATTTAATCAGAGTATAAATTATCCCTTTGCTTATTATTCAGCTGCTGACACTTTACTCACGCTGTCTGACACTTTTGATCACCTGCAGAGATTTCTTATTCTACACTACACACACACCATTTGTATGATCTTTTGATCTCTCTGCCCGTAAATTCTGCGTTCTGTGTGCTTCTCTCTCACTGCACCTGATGAAGGGGCTACACTCCGAAAGCTTGTGATTTCAAATAAATCTGTTGGACGATAACCTGGTGTCGTGTGACATCTGGCTTTGTCCGCCCCAGTCCAACGCTGGCACCTCCCCATTGCAGATATGTGGAAAAATGTAAAAACAACAGGATTGCTGTGGTGATTGATTATAACTTCCTCTCTATTGACTGGTACTCAGTGCCATGGTCTTGAATGGGAGTGTCGGGGGTGGGGGAGTTGAGAGTGGAGGGGTGGGGTTGGGGGCATGCAGGAGTTTGTTATGTGCTTCCAGGAAGGCTTTTTGAAATAATATGTAAATAGTCCAACTAGGTAGGGCTCCATAATGGACCTGGTATTGGCAAGCAAGCGCAGCCAGGTGAGTAGTTCAGGAACAGTGACCATAATTCCGTACATTTTGAATTACTTATGGATAAGGACAAGTGTAGCCCTTAGGTGTAAGTACTAAATTGGGGGAAGGCTAACTACTACAACAATAGACAGCAACTGGGGAATATAAATTGGGAGCGGTTATTTGAGGGTAAATCCACATCAGACGTGTGGGAATCTTCTAAAGGCCAGTTGATTAGAGTTCAGCACCAGCATGTTTCTGTGAAAATGAAGGATGGCAAGATTCAGGAACCTTGGAAGACAAGAGTCGTTGTGAGCTTAGTGAAAAAGAAAAAGGAGATATACTTAAGATTTAGGTAACTGAAGTCAGACAGAGGTCTCAAAGAATAAAAAACAGTGGGAAGGAACTCAAACAAGGAATTAGGAGGGCTAAAAGGGGTCATGAATGGCCTTTGGTAAACAGGATTAAGGTAATTCCCAAGGAATTTTATACATAAGGTGTAAGAGGGTAGTCAGGGAAAGGTAGGTTCACTCAAGGACAAATGACGGAATTTATGGGTGGACCCAGAGGAAGTGGGTGTGAGGTCCTTAACAAATACTTTGCATCGGTATTCACAAAGGATAAGGACATGGTGGATGGTGAGTCTCGGGTGGGGTATGTTGATATTCTAGGGCATGTCAATATAAAAAAAAGGTGGTGGTGTTGAGTGTTTACAAAAACATTAACTGGACAAGTCCCCAGGATCTGGTGAGATCTATCCCAGAATGCTGAGGGAGGCAGACGAGGAAATTGCTGGGCTCTTGTATGAAATCATTGTATCCTTTTCGGTCACAGGAGAGGTCCCAGGAGATTGGAGAATAGCTAATAGTGTTCCATTGTTTAAGGAGGACAAGAGGGCTAATCTGAGAAATTACAGGCCAGTGAGCCTTGCTAGTGGTAGGGAAATTATTGGAGAATATTCTGAGGGATAGGATTCACTCATTTGGAAAAATATGGACTTATAAAATTCCATTGCCTTAATAAAAGTATGTTTAATAGAATCCCTAGTGTGGAAGCCACTCGGCCCATCAAGTTCACACTGACACTCCGAAGAGGCATCCCACCCTATCCCTGTAACCCTGCATTTGCTATGGCTAATCCACCTAGCCTACACCTTCCTGGACACTATGGGCAATTTAGCATGGCCTATCCACCTAACTTGCACATCTTTGGACTGTGGGAGGAAGCTGGAGCACCCCGGAGGAAATTCACACAAACATGGGCAGAATGTGCAAACTGTAAACAGTCTCCCAAGAGTGAAATCGAACCTGGGTCCCTGGCACTGGGAGACAGCAGTGCCAACCACTGAGCCACTGCGCTGCCCCCCTAAAAAGTGTGGGCAACACAAGTTGCCTGGATAATGAAGGAGCAGCGCAGCCGTTTCAAAACCGGTATCAATCCCGGAACATTTTGCATGAGACCATAGGAACACAGCTTGGCCACTAACCCGCTGGAGGTTCTGTGTTGTCCCTCATCATAGATCATTTCACGAGAAACAGACTACATTTTTTCTGTAAGAAAAGTATGTTCTTTTCTCAAATTAATTTTTTGTATGAAGACCCTGTCAGTATAAATAAGACTGGATGTTGAAAGTAGTGAGCTGGTTAGATTCAATGGGTTCCACTTACCTGTAATTTCTCATGTTTCCTGGCCATTTTGTTTTATCCTTATAAAGTGTCTGGCTATGGTCCACTCTTAGTTTCAACATCTGAACTCATTAGCTTGTCACTATCTTGCAGCAAATATTTCATGAAATATACTAAGAGCAAAATATGATTCTCTTGAACCTAATATAGCCCTGTACAGTCTTAGACTACCTAAAAACATGCCATCAAACCCGATTTTTTGAGGTTTCAAGTCCAATGTGCTGTAAGTACAACTTATTTGTTGGCACATTAAGTGAGCAGACCGACCTTTTGGCTAGATGAACTACATCTGAAACACATTCATTCCCTTCTGGTTGACACACGTGTTTTTATGCAGAACTTTCACATTTTACAATGTGCTAATTCCAAGAGAAGTAGAAAACATTCACACAAACCAGAAAACAGAAGGACTTGTGCCAATGAGGAATGCCAATTAGTTGACATTATAAGGGTGAATGGCAACCACCAGCAAGATAACATAGATTTCATGACTGCTAGCAATCAACATTTTTTCCCCAGTTAATCTTCACAAACCATTCTAATGCAGTTCCACATTATTTATCTGGTACTTGCCAACTTCGACTATTTTGACACAGTACTAAAAGCAGTCTGAGGGAAAGAAAAGACATTTCGTCTTTCACCTCAAACATGTTCGAAACATGTTAGCGAAAGCAGGAATAAGAGGACAGACCAGATGAATGCATGGCTGGAGAAATGATGTATCAGGAAGGTATTTAGATTCCTGAGGCATTGGGACTGGT
The DNA here is from genome assembly GCF_021869965.1 of Rhincodon typus. Classification (NCBI taxonomy): domain Eukaryota; kingdom Metazoa; phylum Chordata; class Chondrichthyes; order Orectolobiformes; family Rhincodontidae; genus Rhincodon; species Rhincodon typus. Next base: position 32,095,512 of record NC_063340.1, on the reverse strand, counting down.
TCTGGGGAAGATGGGACCTGTGCAAGCCTGACAGGATGTACCTGGGCAGAGCTGGAACAAATATCCTCATGGAGGCTTTTGCCAGTTCCAATTGAAGAGGTTTTAAACTTGTACAGCAGTGGATTTGAAACCAAATGTAGGCTTAGATGGGTCAGATTCAGATCAGAAATGGGAGGTAGAGCATTAGTTAATGATGTAGTCAGCAATTCAAAGGCAAAAGAAATGAGCATTTGAAAGCAAAGGAAATTGACAGGGCTGAGTTGTTTATACTTCAATGTAAGGAGTTTTACAAACAAGGCAGATAGACTAACAGCACAGATAGATACATGGCAGCACAGTGTCGTTCTATAATAGAAATCTGGCTAAAGGAGGGGTAAATTTGGCAGCTCAATATCCTGAGATATAGAGTTTTCAGATAGGATAGAGTGGGTGCCAAAAAAAGAGAGGTGGGGTTGGCAAATCACATTTGTGAGAAGGAATGATGCACTAAATGAGTTAACGAATGAGACTTTATGGGTTGAGCTTCGGAATAAATTAAAGGCAGTCAAAGTATTACGTATTTACAACAGACTCCCAGCGGAGGGAGGGAGATAGATGAACATATATGCAGACAAGTTTCTTCCTGTAGGAACAAGGGAGCAAAAATAGTAAGGGACTTTAAGAATCCCAATATCAACTAGGTTTCAAACAATACAAGGCACATTGAGGGTGAAATATTCATTTTCTGTGTAAACACAGAGACGTACAGCACGGGAACATACTTTTCAATCCAACTTGTCCATGCCGACCACGTAACCTAAATTAATTTAATCCCATTTGCTGGCATTTGGCCCATATCCCTCTAAGCCTATTCCTGTACCCATCCAGATGCCTTTTAATTGTACCAGCCTCCACCACTTCCTCTGGCAGTTCATTCTGTACATGCACCACCTTCTGTGTGAAAAAGTTGTCCTTTAGGTCCTTTTTAAGTCTCTCCCCTCTCACCTTAAACATATGATCTCTAGTTTTGGACTCCCCTACCCTGAGGAAAAGGCCTTAACTATTCACCCAGTCCATGCCCCTCACGATTTTATAAACTTAAATAAGGTCACTCTTCAGCCTCTGATGCTCCAGGGAAAATAGCCCCAGCCTATTCAGCTTCTTCCTTTAGGTCAAGCTCTCCAACCCCAGCAACATCCTTGTAAATATTTTCTGAACCCTTTCAAGTTTAACAACAACTTTCCTGTAGCAGGAAGACCAGAATTGAATGCAGTATTCCAAAAGTGCCTAATCAGGAAAACATTTTTAAACAATATGTGACAAGCCCAACAAGAACAGATCCAATTCTGGATTTAGTTTTCGGAAATGAAGATGGGCAACCCAAAAGTGACAGTGAGTGACCATATCATGGATAGTGACCACAATTCAATTAAATTTAGTAATATGGAAAAGGACAGAGATAATTCAGGAATAAAAGTTTTTAACCGGGGAAAGGCAAACTTTACAAAACTGAGAAGTGATGTGGTTGAGGTGGACTGGACAGAACTGCTGAAGGATGAATCAGTGGTAAACCAGTGGGAGAGGCTAAAAAATGAAATACTTAGGACAAAGGCAGGCATGTCCCCTCCAAGGAAAGGACGGTACTGCCAAATCTAGACCCCCACAATTTTCAAAAAATACAGAGGAAGATTAAACAGAAAAAAGAAAGCTGATGATAGTCAAACAAACAAAAAAAAATCAAGATAGCCTAGAGAAGTATAGAAAGTACAGGGATCAAGCAAAAAAAAGGAGTAAGGAAACGAAAAAATATTAGCAAGCAAGATAAGGGATAACCCTAAGATGTTTTACCAGTAATATAAAGAGCAAAAGGATAGCGAAAGAAAAAGGGAAACCTAACGGAGATGAAGAAGGGAACTTGTGTGAAGATACAGAGGATCTGGGAAGAATTTTAAATGAATTTTCTGTCTCTGTGGTAATCCACGAGGAGCAGTATGAAATATTGGACAAAATAACTATAATGAGAGAGGAAGTGAGGTAGCAGTTCAAATTTTTGAAGTGGATAAGCTGCCAGGGCCAGACGGATTATTCCCCAGGATGTTGGAGGAGGTCAGGAAGGAAATAGCAGATGCTCTGAGGATCATTTTTCAATCTTCACTAGACTCAGGTGAGGTGCCAGAGGTCTAGAGGAATTCAAATGTAGCTCTGTTGTTTATAAAGGGTATAAAGGAAATGTCAAATAATTCTAGGCCAGTTCATTTTACTTTGGTGATAGGCAAATGAATCCTGAGAGATCAAATAAATTATCTCTTAGAAAGGCATGGACTTGTCAGGGAGGTCTCCATGGCTTTGTTGAGGGAAGGTCATGCTTTACAAATTTGATTGAATTCTTCAAGGAAGTGACAAGGAGAATCGAAGAGGGTTGTGCAGTGGATGTTGTAGACATAAATTTTAGTAAGACATTTGACAAGGTCCCACATGGCAGACTGGTCAAAAATGTAAAAGTCCAGGGGATACAAGGTAATGTGTTAAATTCAATCCAAAGTTGGCTTAGTAAGAGGTAACAAAGAGTATAGTTTGGGCAGGAAAGTGGCAGATGGAATTCAACTTGAATAAGTGCAAGATAATGCACTATGGGAGGTCAAACCATAAAAGGGAATACACAAACAGGAATATACTGAGAGTGGTAGATGAAGTGACAGATCTTGGTATGCAAGTGCACAGTCCCTAAAGGTAGCAGTATGGGGAGATAAGGTTGTAAAGGCAGCATATGGAATGCTGTCCTTCATTGGCAGAGGTATAGAATACTAAAGTAGGGATATATTGATGAAACTATATTAGACACTGGTGAAGCCACAACTGAAGTACTGTATGTTCTTATCACTATACTACAGGAAGGACATAATTGCTTTGGAGAGAGTGCAAAGAAGATTTACTTGAATATTGCTGCAACTAGAGAATTGTGGCTATGGAGAGAGATTAGAGGGTTTGCGATTGTTTTCCTTGGAACAGAGCAAGCTGAGTGTGGCATGATTGAGGTATATACAATTTTGAGGCATAGAGATAGAGTAGACAGGAGAAACCTGTTTCACTTGATACCTTAAGCTCTTTTCCAAAGTACCTGGACCTACACTTAAAGTGCTGTAAGCTGCAGGGCTATGGGCCATATCCAGGAAGATAGAATTAGAAAAGGCATTGAGGTGTCTTTGGGTCAGCATGGACAAGTTGGGCCGATTGGCCTACTCTGTGCTGTATCATTTCCATGATTCTGCAGTTCTATCTCTGTACCTCACAGGGATTCACAAGACAGGGTATAGAATGCTAACAATGCAGTTAGAAAGAGAAGCAGCCACAACCAGACAGTACCTTCTTTAATGGCTAAGGAATCCAGTGAATCACTTTCTGTGGGAACGATTACCAGATCCCATTCCATCCCAGAAGACTCTTCTATTGAAATGCAAAATTGAGTAAATAGAAAATGAGAATTTTGAGAAATTGAGAATTTGGATTTCTGTAAATCAATGTAAAATATCACTTCTGTCTGATGATAAGCTGCTTGACAATTATTACCAATGTTGTAGAATGTTCTAATGGGATTCATTTGGATTTTATTTTAGCAATGATATTAACCAATCACAAGTAGCTAAATACCTTCATAATGGAAATGGAAATTCATTTAAATGCTTTCAGAATTTAGATTTGGTTCACTTTGTGAACTTACTGTGAAACTACAATCAACTGAACACACAAAGAAAACTTGAGACAACAAGGTGCAGGGCTGCTTGATGCTGCAAGATGCTGCTTGGCCTGCTGTGTTCATCCAGCCCTGCACCTTGTTGTCTCGGATTCTCCAGCATCTGCAGTTCCTACTATCTCTGACACAAAGAAAACTTGATTCATTTACCAGGTCATCTACACAAAAACAAATCTTAATTGGAAAAGATAATGAAAGTTGTCACAAAATACTTCTGTGAGAAGGTACTTATCACTCAAAGGATACATTCTTATTCAAGTAAAAGCAAAATGCTAGAAATGTAAATCAATGGGATAGTCTTTCTGGATGAAAACCCTTCATCAGCACTATATCATTAACTGTTTCCTTATTGATCTCAACTGATCTAATCCAACATTGACAGCATTTTCTATCTTGAGTCTAGTTTTACGTATTTGTAGTTTCCTATATGTATGTGTGCTTATTCAATCCTGAAAGGAAATTCAAATTTTGATGTTTTTCAGGAACTCTTATGAATCTAATGAAGCTGTCAGTTTTCCCATCTAAATTCAACCCTGCCAATTAATCAGCCTCTGCAGACAGATAAGGAAACAATTACAATCCATTGAAGTGCAATCTGTAGCTCTGGATTTCCCATTGATTAATTTAATTGGATAAGGAATCAGAGCTACAATTTCCTGACTGATGCTGGCATATGCGAATATCACTCAGCATTGGAAACACTGATTTTATGAGCACCAAGCTAATTTTAAAACATCCTTTCAACTAAGGAGATGCTGCATGTTACATATCAACACCTTAATTTCAAGAGCATGAAGAAACACACTGTCAAATGTTTTGTTGCTAAAGTATTTCTAATTGCAATGTGTTATGATTAATTTCAATATGGCCAAGAAGCATTTTGCTTTAAATAGTCTACACTGCAAATGTACAGTCTACAATTAAAAGCCATTGCTCAATATACTACTTTCCTAAGTATTGTACAGTATGCTTGGTTAACTTAATATATCAGCCTTTAGCACAGTATTACTAAAGCACATTTTCTCCCCAGTTAGGAAAGTCTTGCTACTATGGAAATAAAGAGACTTAAGTTCAACATTTGAACAATGCATCTAGGTAATTACACATTTTTACTGATTGAATTATTAAATTGTTATAGAAGTACATTTTCTCTCAATTATCTTCAATTATCCTAGTATTATTCTAATAGTGTGAAGTGATGAAATAGAGATGAGTTTCTGAAGTATGTTCATGACAATTGTCTTGGCAAGCACCTAAGGAAGTGGTGTAGCTGGGTCTGGTTCCAGGGAATTGTGTGTCATGACCCCTGTATCCTAAATTTTTCTTAAAGAGAGTCAGTGTGAAAGAGGAAATAGTTTAGATATAAAGGCTGGCTACATTTAAAGTAGGCAAGTCAACAGGTTAGGTTGGGACTTATCAGAGAATATTGAGTAAAGCTACATTCTTCATTGTGATGGAGGCAACATTTTAAAGAGATGTGATGGCCCAGAGTTACTAACATGTGGGCAGGTTGCTGAAGAATCCATGGAATTGGACTTGACTGCATCTGCTATTTGGTGTACTCTGTGGGATGTTCAACTACAGTTTTCTCTATTAAGCATTATTCATATCATGTCAATAGTGATATTATAGGTTGTGCTCTCATTTAGACTGTGCATATGCATTGCACATTATTTCACTTTAATAATCTGCTATAGTAAAGTTTATGTTGTTTGTTTAAAAAATGTGAAACTTCGTAGCTTTTTCTTGTAGTAACAACCAGGGATTTCAAACTTTGTCTATTTTGAATAGAAAGGTCCATAATCAGACAGCAATATAAATGTAGCAGACTCATCCAAGAAAGTAAAACATTGGTCAGTTCTTGTCTGGAGTTATAGAAGGGTCTTTCAAAAAAGTATTTGAACAAAAGGTCATGTAAACTGCTTACCAACAAAGTTGAAGCCCAGTGAATAAAAGCTGGAATGGATACAAAGTTTGCTACATGAAAGGGAATAGAATAGTTGTCCACGATTCTTTGATTGAACTGGAGGAAGGAATATGAGTGAGAGAAAGAGAAAGAGAGATAGAGATAGAGAAAGAAAGAGTGAGGAGTGGTAGGGGGTAAGAATGCAAAAGACTCAGAGGGACAAAGACTTTTGGGGGGGGGTTGGGACAGAAGTGAGTGAAAGGAACAGACTTGAGGTATAGGGTGAGATAAAGAGAGCAAGAGAGAAGAAAAATGACATGGGGAGAGAGGGAAGACTGGGTGGAAACAGAGAGAGAAAAGAAAGAAGATGGGAAGAGAGAAAAGGACAGAAAGAGAAAGACCACAACTTGTGATACAGGGACACAAGAAGGAGGGAGTGACGGACCGGGGGGGCGCGACAGGGATATGGAGAGAGAGAGAGAGATAGAGAAGGAGAGAAAGAGATAAACAGAAAGGAGAGGGGGAAGGGGGGGGAGAGGGGGCACAGGGAGAAAGAGGGGGGGGGAAAGGGAGAGGGGAGGGGGGGGAAGGGACTGGGAAGGGGGGGACAGGGAGAGTAGGGGGGACAGGGAGAGGAGAGGGAAGGAGAGAGCAACACTAGAAAGAGAGAAAGACAGAGTCAGGGAGAGAGAGAGAGAGATAGGTAGATACAGTAAGAATTGGAGAGAAAGAAAAATGCCTGGGGTAGTGAGAGAGAAGGATTGTGATTGTGAGATAGAGAAAGAGAAAGAGAAAGATTTGGGGGTAAGAAACAAAAAGAAAAAAAAAGGCTGAGGGTGAAAGAGGAACACTTGTGGAATGGTAGTGAGGGACTGAGAGACAGGAAGAGTGTGTGAGAGAGAACATTGGGAGGTGGGTCAGAGCGAAAGGGAAAGACTTGGTGTGGGGGGATAGAGGAGATATAAGTAGAGAGAGATAACAAAGAGAAGGAATAGAAGATTGAATGAGAGACAGAAAAACAGACTGTGCTATAGTGAGAGAAACATAGAGGGAGAAACCAGGAGAGAGAGAGAGAATAAAAGACATAGGAGAGAGAAAAAGACTGCGAGACAGATCAAGTGAGCAAGACTGGTGGTATGGAGAGAGGAAATGACTGGTATGAGAGAGGGGAAGACTGGGGCAGGGACAGAGAGAGAGAGAGAGAGAGTGTGAGTGCACAAGCAAACCTGTGAGGGTTGTGTAGATGGGGGAAGAGGAAAACATAGAAAATAAAAACACAGAAAATAGGTGCAGGAGTAGGCTATTTGGTCCTTTGAACCTGCACCACAAAAGAAAGAACTAGGAAGAGAGGGATTGAAGGAGTGATGGAGAGCCAGAGATGGTGGTTATGGGTAGAGACAGAGATTGGGGTTTATTGGAGAGACAGACCGACTGGGTGAGGGGTGAGGGGGCAGAAATAGATACTGTGGGTGTGGGTCAGAGAAACAGAAGAAAGGGTGCGAAGAAGGCGCCTGTGGGTTAGAGAGAGAAATTGAGAAAGGAAAGGGGAGCTGGGAAGGTTTGGAGAATTGGGTAAGAGGGTGCATAAGGAGAGTTGGGGTGGTCACTGGGGAAGTGAGGAGAGGGATTTGCAGAGATATCTGGTGAGGAGCAAATAGCTAAAGGAGACTTCTGGCTCTTGTTCCCAGCTGTTGGCTCGGTGACTGTAAGATACTGGGAGCTGACTTTACAAAATGGCAGATTTTGCATTTCTGTTGCAGAATGTGCACTAACACACCAATCTTTGTATTGCAATCTTAGCTGTTTGCTTTAGGATTCTGAATCAGGTGAGACATAATAGAATTTCTAGGGGTTCCTCACATCCCCACATCCAATTAAAGCTCCAAGACAGTTGGAGCAGGGGCCAGGACTATGACTATACGCAGCCGTCAGATTCAATATTTCAGAGTCCAGGCCCGACAAAGGGCTAGGACGTGGCAGGGTTGAAGAGCGAATGAATGGGGATGGAGCACCTGCGCACTTTTAACGGTGGAGATTAAGAAAAATTAGGGCGGTGGCAAAAGAAGTGAGGCTGGACAGGCAGCAGCCATTTAAGCGAAAACCTAAAGAACTTTGGATGCTGAAAATCAGGAACAAAAACAAAGTTGCTGGAAAAATTCAGCAGGTCTGGCAGCATCTGTGAAGGAAAAAACAGAGTTAACGTTTTGGGTCCGGTTCTGAGGAAGGGTCACTGGACCCGAAACATTAACTCTGTTTTTCTCTTTTTCTGCATATTTTCTGCATATAAACCGACGTTTTCCCAGCCACCATCAGTTCTGAGGAAGGGTCACCGGACCCGAAATGTTAACTCTGATTTTTGCTTCACAGATGCTGCCAGACCTGCTGGGCTTTTCCAGAAACTTTGTTTTTGTTCCTGGTTTACACCATCCGCAGTTCTTTCGGTTTTTATTTAATATCCAACAGTTTTGTAGAGTGCAATCGACTGCTAAAATGGTGCTCTGCCCCTGACTGTCACCATGTTATTAGAGTCCATATCACAGCTGTGAGCTGGAAATGATACAGTTTGTGGTATACCTTTTTCTAATGATCTTTGTAGTTAAGTATTGATTCCAGCACTGCAAACAGAATTTGTGACCAAACGATACTAAGTCATGGGCATGTATAACTAACTTGGATATTGTCAGGACAAATCAGAGACAAATATCACAAAATCAACTTAAACAACAATTATCAAATGCTCTTCATTTGGAAAACTGCATTTATAATGGTTAATGAAATGCCCAGTGGTTCTTACCTTCAGTCAAGCATTCAATATTATTAACAGAACCTAGAACAGGGTAACCATCTTGATTCAATCTTATATTACTCCTTGTGGGACATGACGGAATTACAGTAGTCGCTTTGATTGTTAACTCTGTGGTAGTTGGCTCTGGTGTGGTAGTTGGCTCTGGTGTGGTAGTTGGCTCTGGTGTGGTAGTTGGCTCTGGTGTGGTAGTTGCAGCCATGGTTTTGATTGTTGTGGTTGTAAGTGCAACTGTCGTTTCAAAGTGACGGATCAATCCAATGACAGGCTTTCCCCCGACTGACAAAACTGGCTTGCCTTTTGGGTCAACTAAAGGCTTACTATCTCGTCCATGTCCAAACAGAGGTAAACCATCTGGACTCAGAATTGGGGTTCCTTGTCGATCTTTAAAATTGGACAGAAAAATATCAGTTAATTTATAGCAAAGTGTTAAAAACCTTTTTTTCTCATTATTCAATCATGAAATGCAGCATGGTTGGCAAGGCCAGAATTTCTTATCCATCTCTAACTTTCCTTGAGGTGGTGGTAAGCTGGCCTCTTGAACCACTGTGGTCATGTGTGAAGATTGTCTCAGTGCTGTTGGAAGGGAGTTCTAGGATTTTGACCCAGTGATGACAAAAGAACTGCAATTTATTTTCAAGTCGCAACAGTGTGCAACTTTGATAAGAATTTGGAAGTGGTGGACGCATTGGTCTTACTAGGTGGTAGAGATTGCAGGTCCCAAGGTACTATTGAAGGAGCCTTGGTGAGTTACTGCAGTGCATCTTGTAAATGGTACACATTGCTGCCACTGTGTACTGGTGACCAAGGAAATGAATGCTTATGTAGTGCAAATTAAATAAACTGTTTTAGCCTGCAGGTTGTTAATTTCTTGAGATTTGTTGTAATTGCATTAATCCAGGCAAGTAGAGGGTATTGCATCACCTCCTGACTTGCACCTTGTACATCGTGGATGAGTGTTGGGAGTCATTCACTGCAGAATACCTAAATACCAAGGGGTTCTTGTGGTGCAGTGGTAGCAACCTAATTCTGCGCCAGGAGACCTGGGTTCAAGTCCTACCAGATCTAGAGGTGTGCCATTGTATCTCTAAATGAATTGATTAAAAATACCCCAAAACTGGCCTTGCCAATATCTGTGTTGCATGAAATAATGAATTAAAAAACAGACTGTACAATATTTTGGAACATCCTGAGCTGATTAAAAGTAGTCAAATACTGAAGGGTTCCTGTGGTTTGTGGTAGTGTCCCTACTTTTGAGCCAGCAGGCCAGATTGAAATCCCAGCAGCTCCAGGGGTGCGTAGCAATATCTCTGAACAGCTTGGTTGAAAATATCTACCCAAATACCAAAGGGCTTTTGTGATGCATGGTAGTGTTCCTACCTCTGAATCAGGAGACCTGGGCTCAAGTCACATTTGCTCCAGAGTGTTATCACATGTCTGCACAGGTTGACAGAAATAACTACCCAAATACTAAATGGGTTCTTTTATGCAGTGGTAGTGCTCCTACCAAGAGCTATGAGGCCAGGGTTCTAGTCCGACCTGCTCCAGAGGTATGGAATAGCATTTCTGAACAGGTCAATTAATAACATCTACTCAAATACTGGATAAGGCTTTTGTAGTGCAGTGGTAGTGTCTCTTACTCTGAGCCAAGAGACTCAGATTCAAATCCTCAGGCATGTGTTGTAACGTATCTGATCAGGTTGATTAAAAATATCTACCCAACTATTGACCTGCTGTTGTAGCCACAATATTTATACAGCTCGTCCAGTTAAATTTCTGTTCAATTCTTATCCCAAGGATATTGATAGCAGATTATAGCAATGCTAGACTTCATGGGAAAGATGGTTAGATTTTCATAAATTGGAGATAGCTTTTAGCTAGCATTTGTATGAGTTTGTTTTGAGAGCTATTTGCTACTATCATCCTAAGCTTGAACATTGTTCAGGACTTGCTGCATGGGGATAGAGAGTGCTTCATCATCTGAAGAATTGCAAATGATACTAAACACTGTGCAATCATCAGTTACTTCTCACATTACTTTGGACCAAATGTTATTGATGAAGCAACTGAAAATAGTTAAGCTTAGGAAATTAATGGTGAGACACTCCTGCAGAGTTTCATTTGTGCTAGGTATGACTCCATCCAATGGAGATTCTCTATCCATTCCCCAGCTGTTTGACTCCCATTGACTCAAGTTTACTAGGGTTCCTTGATGCCACACTCAGTCAAATGCTACCTTGAAGTCAAGGATAATCACTCTCACCTCAACCCTGGAATTTAGTTTTTTTTTGATCAATTTGGACAAAGGCACTACTGAGGCTTGGAGCAAGTCTGTAGTGTTGACAAAACCAAATTCAGCATCAGAGTATTTTTGAGCTAGTGCTACTTGATAGTATTTGATGACACCTTCCATCACACTGATTGACAGTGGTCTAATGGTACCATAATTAGTGGATGGATCGGCTTGCTTTCAGTGGACAGGACATACTTGAGGAAAGCTAAACACCAGGGGCCTGTGTGCATTGAAATTTAAAAGAATGAAATGGGTCTTATTTGAAAAATAGAAGATCCTGAGGTGGTGCTGAATGTTTCCCCTTATGAAGGAGTCTAGAATTAGGAGCAGTTCAAAAATTAGGCATCTCCCAGTTAGGATGGAGTTGTGGAGAAGTGTTTCTGAGTTTGATAGTCGGTGGGTTTTGTTCTACAGAGATCAGTAGAAGCCACATCACTGAATATATTCAGAATTGAGTTAATACATTTTTGATGAGCAAGGAAATCCAAGGTTATGTGGGGCAGTCAGGAAAGTGAAGTGAAGGCTACAATCAGATGCATTATAATCTTATCAAATGGTGGAATAGGCTTGAGAGGCTAAATGGTCTACACCTGATGAATATTTAACACTCAGTGTCCCTTGAGCCAGGTCTCCATTTTGACCACATCATCATATTTCCACATAGCAATCTGCAGCTGTAACTCCCAATCATGGTTATACTCCATGCATTCAGATACACGCACAGTAACTCTGATTTAGATTTCATATTTTTCTTTGTTACTCTGACTTCATCTATTAACTTGCTGTTGTCTACATTAGAGCCAGATGAATCATCTTTCAAGCCACACAATCATCTGCCTTATCTTTCTTTGCCTGCATTCACTTGCACGTGGCACTGGGAGTAATCCAGAGATTACTACATTTGTGGTCCTTTTGCTAGCTTCCTACCAAGCACCTAATTCTGATTGTAGGACTACATCCCCTGCTTCCTGAAATCATTGGTACCAATGTGGACCATAACTTCTGGTTGTCCAAACTCTCCCAAGTGTCCTGCAGCTGCCCTGAGATATTCTACAGCCTGGCCCCAGAGAGGCAACATTCCATCCTAGAGTCACCTTGACGGTTACAGAAATGCCTTTGATTGCTCCCCAAACATTCCCCTATCACTACTGATCCTCCTTTTTTTTCCTTTTTTCTCACCTCCTGGACAGCTGACCCACTTACGATGCCACAAATCTGGCCCTGATTGCACTCACTTGAGGAATCTGCACCCTCATCAAGTTCCAGAATGGAAAACTGATTTGTCAACAGGATGTCAGGGAATTCTTGCACTACTTAAATGTTTCTCTTGCACTGCCTGGGAGTCACTGATTGTGTTCCTTTCTCCAGGCTCTTAAGCTGCAGTGTGACCACCTCTTGATATCCATGTAACTCTCAGCCATGCAGATATGCCACAAAATCACCACCCGTCATTCAAGCTCCAAAACTGAGCTCAAATTTCTGTAGTGGGATGCACTTCCTGCAGAATCTGCGTCTCTGGTAGGATTCCCAACTTCCTACATAATACAGGCCACACATTCCACTTGAATGACCTGTGCTGTTATATCTTAAACTTAAGTCTTACTTATTTAGTCTTAAATTTACTCTACTTCCCTTACCCTACTTTGCTTACTTATATTCCAAACCCTAGTGCCTAATCTAGTGCAGTGTAATTTTCCAATGTTTTGTACTGGTTTGGTACCATAGGATGGCTTGATTGATCATTTCAGAGGGCAGTTAAGAGTTAACCACTTTGCTGTAGATCAAGCACCACACATAGGCTAGCAGGTTTATTTCCCTGAAGGTTGTTAATGAAGCAGATTTTTAATGAAGCAGGTTTTTTTTAATGTTAATTTAACAACTTTATGGTTGCTATCATTGAAACTACATTTTATTCCTAATTTTATTTAATTAATTCAATCAATTAATTGAACTTAAATTTCCCCAGCTGCTGTAGTGGGATTTGAACTTGTGTCTCAGAAGGATTAACCCTTGTCTGTTACTAGTCACATTCCCAATGCTAAGTATCATATTGCAACCAGAACAGTGTATAATAAACAAATGACAATATGGAAATATTAATTACTCTTACTTGCAGAGGAAAAATCAGGGGCAACCTTTTTGAGCATACTGTTAAGTCTATTAAGCATCCATCATCGTTTCTTTATGCAACCAAATTATCTTAAGAAATTTGACTGGAATCTCACAAACCTAGTATTGTATGTCCATCTGCTCCCAGTTGTATCTGAAGGGGTTTTCCCTCTGTATCCTGGAGGATTTGACCTTCAGGGTTCATCAATATTCCTCGATCAAAATCAACAATCTGTTTTGAAGGTAGAAACTAGTAAGTGATAGTTGCAACCCTCATCCAATTAGCAGATGAGAAAGCTTTTTAAAGTGATTTGACTTTGACATTGCATTTAATATTTTCATGATCTAGTTGTACAAGGAATACTTTACCCATTTGGTGTCCTGAGGTCCAGTGATAACCCTACGTCCAGATGCCTTTTCATTACTGCCTCTGCTAGGTGAAACCTTACTCCCTGTTAAGTTTGATCTCCCAGACTTCCCTGCAATTTAACACAATATTTCAATCTGTAAACGAGTGAGATCCACTTAAAGTCTGTACTTAGACAAAGACTTTGTTTTAAGTTTCTCAATAGATAATTGAATTTTTTTATATCTTACAAAAAATGTAAAATACACTTGGTTTATTTAACCTAATCTTACACCTGTTTTGAGAATATGGCAGAGGTTGTATTTTGAAAACGTCCACCATTCCCGGCTTTACTTGAATTGAGCTGACTATTCAGTTTCTTAGGTAATTCTGCACATAAAAATAGAAACATAGGAAAAGTATTAGGCCTTTCAGCCCTTTGAGAAAAACTAACTGGAACGTTGTTGATCTGTAACTTTACTCCATCTACTATGTTTGGTCCTATGCCCTGGAAAAATCATCAATCTCAGTTTTGACACTTACAATTGGTCTTTTTTGGGGGAAGCCTATCCTTAGCATGAAAATCCTTCTGACATAACAATAGAGCTTGGCTGATCGGAGAAAAGATAAAATAAGTCACCAATTTTTCAATTTCTGTTGCATCTGTTCTGATGAAGCCAACTTCCCAGACCTGAGTTGCTCCGAGTTGAGGCTATGGAAATGTCTACCTTTCTCCTCAACTGAAGATTTCCCACCACCATGGCTTACAGAGGCCTCAGTCGCATCTGATCCATTTCCTGCATTTCTTTCCTCACCCCTTCTCTTCCCTCCCACAACACTGATAGGGTCCCCTAGTCCACACTTTCAACCCACCAGGATTATACGCCACCATTTCACTCACCTCCAGCAGAATGTCACCACCAGATACATATTCCCCTCTCTTCCTTTGTCAACACTTCACAGAGACCATTCTCTCCAGAAAATCCTCGTCCACTCCTCCTCCACTCCCAATACTTCTCCACATCCCCACAGCAATCACCAATTGCAGAAGATGGAACATTTGCCTGCTTACCTCACCCCAGCTCACAATCCAAAGCTCCAGATAAACCTTCCAGTTGAAGCGATTTACCTGCACATCACTTAACCTAGTCTACTGTATTCGCTGTTCATAATGTCATTTCCTCCTCACAGGAGAGTCAAAACAAAGACCGGGTGACCACTTTGTGGAAACACCTATGTTATCCGTAATTGACAGAATGGAATTAGGAAGACCTACGTGAGATACACAGATTAAGGTAACGGCCATGTACATGGGTTACGTAGTTTAAATGAACGGAACAATCAACTCAGAGGAAGAAACAATATGTTGAGTCTGCAAAAATGATCCCAAGCTTCCAGTTGCCTGCCAATTCAATACACCACCATATTTCCTGGTCAACATTTTTGTCTTGGGTCTGCTGCAGTACGCCAACGAGGTTCAGCTCAAAGTGGAAGTACAGCATCTTTTTTCCACTTGGGGTACCTGGAGCCTTAACTTTCAATAACTTCAGAACCTGAACACTTTCTTCTATGTCTTTTACCCAACCCATACCCTGTCATGACATGGACTGCTTTCAGCATGGCCAATCTATTTTCACCTATTTGATCTCCATGATTAGCTTTTTTGTCCCTTGGCATACAATCATCCATCCCTTTGTCTGCCTATTATTGTGTCTCCATGGACTTCGTCACTTATCCACTCACTCCTTTCTCGTTTCTTCTTTTAACTCTGCTTTCTCTCCACAGACGCTGCCAGACCTGAGTTTCTCCAAGCAATTAGTTGTTGTTTCTGTTTTTAAGATTTTGATTTTTCCCACTAGAGGAAATAGTTCACCACTATCTACCTATCAACAACTATTCATGGGAACAGTCTATAGAGAAACTGCATGTAAAACATTTTGCTCATAGCTCAAGGCATGCAGGGCATTTACACGTCAGTACCAGGACTTATAGTTGGTGTCATAATGGCGAGAATTGGTAGCCTGGATCTTGTACCAAGTAACATCCTTTGGATGATTTTCTTTGTTGTACCACTTCAATGATGGCCTTCATTTTCTGAGTTTAAATAATTGCTTGTAATTTATGAGCTTCCCTTCCTGTGTCCATTTATGTCATTTCTTGTTAAATCCTTCAATTACAATTGATTGCCTGATAATTTTACAGAAAAGTTCTTTTTTAATGCAAAGATTAATTACAAAATTTGAAATAAAAGAGTGGAGACAAAAATTCCAATAAAGATACGCTTTCAAGCTCCTAAAGAAAAATACTTTGGTTGTTAGAAATCTGAAAAAAACAACAGGAAATGCCAGTAGACTTGGGTCAAGCAGTGTCTCTGGAACAAAAGCATAAATTTCTGTCTCATGACTTGGTCTACCCTACATCTAAGAAGTCAAACACAGATTGGATCATTGCTCTGATGAACACCTCTAATAGTCTGCAGGTTCCCAGTTGTTTACATCTTTAATTCTTTATTCCATTCCCATCTCTGACCTCAACCTTCAATACTACTTCAGTGAAGCTTAAGTCCAAGGAACAGCACCTTATCTTCCTGTGAGACACTTTACTTCCTCCTGGCCCTAAATCAAGTTTAAAACTTTAGATATTATAGATTCCAATTTTTCAGACAACAAATAGAGAATATTTACATTATAGCTTTTGGGAGTTGTTGAAATGAGGCTGAAATGTGAGATGTTCACAATTATAAAAATGACTTAAATGAAAGGACAGTAGGTATGGTTGCCAAATTTGCTGTTAACATAAATAAAGGTGGGAAAGTAAGTTGTGAAGAGGACATAAAGAAGCTATAAATATTGGGGAAATTATTGGGCAGGCTAGTCCTGTATCTCTTGCGTTTAGAACAGTAAGTAGCAATTTGATTGAAACACAGGATCCTGAGGGGTCTCAATAGCATGGATGTGGAGAGGATGTTTCCTTTCGTGGGAGAACCTAGAACTAGGGGACCACTGTTTTAAAAAAAAAAGGGGTCACGTATTTAAAACAGATATTAAGCTAAACTTCTTCTCTCAAGGTTGAGTGCCTTTGGTCCTCTCTTCCTGAAAAGTTGGTGGAAATAGAATCTTTGAATATTTTCAAAGGTAAAGGTGGATTGATTCTTTTTTAAAAAGTGAGCAAATCATCATCAAAGGTGGTCACAAATGTGGATTTGAGGTTACAATCAGTTCAGCCATGATCTTACCGAACGGCAGCACAGGTTTGAGGGTTTGAATAGACTTCAAGGTGATCTGCACCAGCAGGTCACAATTGGCACGATGGGAGCTTCTCTTTGCTAGATTTTCTTTGCATCTGTTCCCAATACTACTTTGCTGTAAGGACTTAGATCTACACTGCCCCATGTTTGCTTTCTCATTTGCAATTTTCACCTTGTACCATCATTTTTCATATCATTAAATCATTTCTTACCTCTAGCTATCACAGACCTTTCCCTTTTATTTCTTCCCTCACACCTTACCCACTTTCCTTGGTACTGTTTTGGTACAAAATCTGTTCATTTTTAATATTTTCCAATTTTTAATGGAAAATTACATTAAATGTTGACTTTTTATATCCCCCTTTAGATGATCCTATGCCTGCAGTGTCTTTCCAGAATATTCTGATTTTTATTTTGCACATACTCACATTGGTCTGGGGGAGACTTGCCAAATTTCCGAAATCTCCCTGAACGTAAAAGGTCTCCTATGATAGTGGACCTGGAAGGAAACCTTGTCCTTGTCCTTGTCCCTGGGAAACGGTGTCGATGTGAAGATGATGACAGGGGATGAGAAGCAGAAAGCTGTGGTGAAGATGGGAACAAAGGATGCCTTCTATCTGTTTCCTTGGAGCTTGAAGAATGTAAAGATGCTTGTTGCCTGAAGTGTCTTGAAGATGACAGAACCGATGAAGAAGGGATAGATTGGGTTACAAAAGAGGTAACTGGTTTTGTTGGGTGACTGGCTACAAGTTCTTTTTTGGCACCATTAGGCCTTATGTAAGAATTTCTTAGTTCAGGTAGATGAGTGCGTCCCTGTGAAGTTGGAGAGGTAGGATTTCGGAAAGGTACTGAAGAGAAAGATGGCTTACTTTTACTGTCAGATGTTCCGACATTTGCAAAGTGTAAGGTAGAAAGGTGATTTGTTGGCAAAAATGAGTGTGAATCTTCTAAGGATCCAGAACTGGAAGTTAGGATTGATGAAGATGAATGGGACTGAGAGGAAATGGAAGATGAAACAGGCTTTTTTTCAGCACTTGATGTCAGCATGGTATTAGAATGTCTAGAACCTGTGCTGGGATTTAATAGTGAAGATTTGTCAGAGTTTCCTGAGGGTATAGATGAAGACTGAACTGATGAAGATGGAAAGTACTGCGAAGAACTACTAGAGCCAGTTAGTTTTCTTCCAAAGTAAGAAGAGTAAACTTCCTTAGGATCAGTACCAGGCAATAGTTTGTTATTTCTCGAATGAGAGAGAGGATCTGTCCATGAAGTTCGGTGATCATTTCCATTGGATGCTGAAGATGAAGATAACACAGGAGGAGGATTAGGTTGTGGAGAAACAGAAATAAATATATTTTTTGGAGTTTCATATACAAGTCTGGTTTTAATAAAACTTGATCCTGTGGCACGATTTCTTTGTGAAGTTGAGTGTGTTGAAGATACGGAAGCTGGCTTTTTATCATTATCATTGTCCACTTTTGTTCTATTAGAACTTGGCCAAGACAGGGAAGCTGCAGTCATAAAAGAACGTGAATTTGAAGTTGTTCTCGATAATGGCCGTGCTGATCTAGGATCAGGAGCAGAGAATGACTTTGGTAACTGGGAAACTAAAGGCTGTCTATTCAGTGTTGAACCACGGTAAGGTTGCTTCTGCTCTGTTAAAATGGGATTCTTGTTTTTTGCATTTATCTCTTTAGCTTCCTCCTCCTCTTCTTCTACACTTTTCTCTTCCTTATCTTCCTCTGCAAACACAGACGACGATCTCACAGAGGGAAAAGCTGATGAAGTCAGAAGTTTAGATGGATCGGGTCTTGGCTCTTTTATTTCATTTTGTGTCTGAACAGGGGATGGCCCAGAAGTTAGTTGGTTTTTAAGACTTACTTTGGAATTTGGTATTCTTAGCTGAGTTGGGTTTCTGTTGAATAGGATTGCAGAGGAGGTAGATCTTGCTTTAGTTAACAGCTGACTATTTCTCCTGAAACTTGTAGCTGCATGTTTTAATGGTGTTGAGGGAGGGGAAGGAGGGATTAATGATGAAGAGGAGAAATGTAAGCTTTCATTTGTTTTTGTAACAGATTCAGGTGACTGTAATGATCGTGAACGTGAAGCAGGAAAGAGAGGGGAAAACTTTCTTGTATTGGTTCTGAAACCAGAGATGGGTTTAGATGGAAAAGGTGGCAAATGTGAAGAAGGCTTTTTGGATAAATATTTGGAGACTGAAGATGATTCATATCCTCGAGAAGTTTGAGATTTGTCACGAATCCTATGATGAGAAGTTGCAGCAATATTAGTACCTACCAAGAAAACCAGAGAAAATTATTTAATATAAATACGACCATTTGGTAAGGCTAAGTTCAAAAATTACTTTTGCATGAAATAACAAAAGCAGCTTAAAAAAGACATTAAAAATTGTAGAATTAAACAGCTGTGCTCTATCGTCCAATCGGAGATTATTTTTACTTTTTCCTAAAATTGGAAGTACCAAGCAAACATTCATAGAGAAGTGGCTAGAAACTCAGAAGTCATGCAGCAAGCAATGCACAGAAAATGACATCTAATGTTGCACAAGGTAGCTGATTAAAATTTCTACTCCAAAATGATGATTTATTTTTAAAAATTCAAATGTGAATAGGAAGTGAAACAGTTTATGTTAAAGATAAGGGTTGTGTCTATGTTATCTGTTTTTCAGCTGCACCTCTCAGCAGATTCTGGGTGTAGGACTTTTAAAGTTTTAATTGTTTACCTCCACTACACGAATTGTTTTCTTCCAACTTTGAGTGTATTTTTCTTTTCTTCACTAATCTTGGTTTTTATGAGAACACAGAAATACAACTCACAAGAAATCAGTGGAACCAATCAGCTAGAAGACTTCTGATGGATCAAATCCACCTATTTGATTTATTCCTCAACCCAATCCCTTAATGAACCATTGCAAATATCAATCTGCTCTGGTATCTGGCTCCAGAATGATGAATAATGCCATCCTCAAGCAGCGCTGCTGGATACACTGCTTCTGAGCTTCTGCATGAGCCTGTGCCTCAGTAAGTCTGCAAGACAGGGGCTCAACTCATTCATAAAAATATAAATGGTGTCCAACCGACTCTGCTCATTTTGGGTTCTAAGGGGAATGGAAACAGCTGGAATGTAAGACATCAACAGCATAGAAGCCCTACTAGGTGAATTGTATTTAGTACGAAAAATAAATTTGGGGCACAATGGCCCTTTTCATTAATTGGATTCTGTAAGCCAAAGAAACACAAGACAAATTGGACATTGAAGCAGTTTCCATATCCCATATTGAGGGACTTGCTGCTTAATGCTTCAGGCATCAATCATTACATTATTGAGATCTATACCTCTATTACTTTTAACTGGAATTGCTTCCAATATAATAATTTTTAACATGTTCCTAATATTTGAAATCTTCACCCTAGTGAATAACTTTCCTGACTGAAATGTATCCATTATCTTTGCAATCCTTAAGATTTCAATTAAGTCACCTCAGAGTCACTCCTTTCAAAACTGACCAAGCCCAACATTCATTTATGATGTATGTTTCAAATTTATAATGATCATTGGCATTTCTCAAAATTCCTTTTCTTTGATGCTATTTTAATTTTAAATGTCTAAATACCAGCAGATAATCCCACTTGAATTTTTATTATATGAATATTTTCATTTTTTTTGGGCATAGATGCTATAAAACTGGGTGGCACAATGGCTCAGTGGTTAGCACTGCTGCCTCACAGCACCAGGGACGCAGGTTCGATTCCAGTCTCGGGCGACTGTCTGTGTGGAGTTTGCACATTCTCCCCGTGTTTGCGTGGGTTTCCTCCGGGTGCTCCGGTTTCCTCCCACAGTCCAAAGATGTGCAAGCTAGGTGGACTGGCCATGCTGAATTGTCCGTAATGCCAGGGGATGTTTAGGTTAGGTGGTTTAGACATGGGAAATGCAGGAGTAGGGGAATGGGTCTGGGTGGGATGCTCTTCGGAGGGGTGGTGTGGACTTGTTGGGCTGAATGGCCTGTTTCCACACTGTAAGGGTCCTATGAAACCTCCTATGAAAACTGAAAGCTTCAAAGTTGTACTGTTACAAATTGTGGCAGATCCAAAGGGGTAGAATTCTGATTCTGTTCTTGTCTGTGGTTTTCTGTCTTATGTTTGCAATCAAACAAAAGCTCAGTCATCACATATTATTAAACTTGTACATGCTGAGACTTGCTGGCCCAGATGTTGCAAGTTAATCCTTCCAGAAAAACCTTATAGGTAGGAAATGATGCAAGAACATTGACCTTGTTGTCTGAATGTTGTTAGACACTTCCTGCTCGACACTAGGCATTTTGTTTCTCACATAGTATTCATTCCTGAGATGTGGCTGTCGATATCAAGACGAGTATTTGTTGCACACTCTAAGTTGCACAAAGAACATGGCAGAGAGCCTTTTGAGCAATTTGATACAACTTGAATAGCTTTTTCAACAAGAGGATAGCTAAGAGTCAACCGCATTATATCTAGATGAATTTGTACTGGTGATAGTTCATCAAGTTCCCTGATTCACGCAAACAATTTGACCACCAGTAGGATGACATGTCAATGTTTAAATGCAAATTAGGACGGTAAGCAGATCTTTGTAGTTCTTTTGGATGATTCTTAACTGTCAGTTCAAGCAACCTTATACCTCACTCCTCTCTGCAATATTTTATAACTAATAAGCAAACACAATGAAGGGAAAATAAATTAATGGCTTTGTGATTTTTCTCCCAAGTTGCTCATAAGATTGTCCTGAAGGTCCTTCTCTTCTGGGAAGTTTATTTCCTGGAGGTTTGGCAATTCTAGTGTATATAGACCATATCAGTTAAACACACCAGGTGTGTTTCTCTGAAGAACATTGGTGAATCAGTTGGATTATTTGACTATTCAATAGATTCACTATCCATTTCTGTTATCAACTTTATATTCCTTGTTCTTTTAAAATTAAATTTTGATTCAAATTCTCAAATTTCCATAGTGAGATCTGAAGTCTCATTCGCTGGATTATCCTGTCCAATAAAATATTGTAACTGTTAATATAACCCAAAGTTCATAAAAGAATGGATCCCATTATCACAATCTAGCAACTATTAAAAATTCCTGTTTTCTCTTAAACGTAACCCAATTTTATCCAATCAGAGCCACTGAGATCACACCTTGTATAATTAGAAATTAGTCTATATCCAACAAAATCGCTAAAGTCATGCAACAGGTAAGTCAGCATATAAAGGAGGAGCTGGAGGAACACAACAGGTCAGTGCTGATGAAGTGTGTAAACCTAAAACTTTGACTTTCCTGCTCCTCTGATGCTGCCTGACCTGCTGTGTTCCTCCAGCTCTACACTGTAATGGCTCTGACTTCAGCATCAGCAGTTCTTGCCATCTCGCCACATATATAGAAACAAATTACCCCACATGCATTAACCTGTTTGCAGATGCTGACTGATCTGTCCACTTGTAGTTATCTCTGTTTCATATTTCAGACATTTGTTGTTGCTAGAGTGAAAATAAAATACTGTAGACACTAGAAATCTGATTAAGATTTTAAAGAATTGGAAGTGCTCAGGCGATTTGGCAACACCTGCAAAGAATGAAGCAAAGTTGACATTTTAGGTCAATAAAGAATGGTCATATACTTGAAACATCAATTCTGCCTCTCTTCACAACACTACAGGACTGCTGAGTGTTTTCAATATCTTATGCTTTTATTGCACCTTCTATAACATGCACCTGACCCTTATTTGCAATTGATACCCAGTTGTTAATCTTGTTGCTTAAATTCCATTCCTGATTAAACTAAAATCTATGATTTAAAAATTATAATTGAAATATTAGAATATAATGCTTGGAATTTCTGTTCAAACTGTCTTTCTCCTTAGTGATAACTCTAAATTAATACTAACTATAGTTATTGTAATGATAGATATTCAAAATTTAGAACACATGGTACAATTCTATGGCTCAAATACAGAATCAAGAGGTCTATATTTTTTAGTGCAACATCAGTTGTAATGAACTGTGCACAACAGAACTTGCGAAGAAGCTAAAGATGTCATCAAGATAGTGTTTATGCCAGTGAAAAGCTTTTGGAGCTGATAAAAGGCCACATCATAAAAGAGTATAATGCTTACTTTTTGGCATAGCAACACTGAGGGTTTTTGATTGAGGACCTTGTCCTCTCCGGTTTGCTGCTCGAATTTTGAAAATATAGCGCTCCCCAGGTTGCAGGCCATCAACTACAGCAGTTGTAACATCCCCAGTAAAAGAAATAGTCTTTGCTCCGAATGGTTTGAGAGCCGGGGCGTATGAAACAATGTATTCTGAAATGATTTGGCAGATGGTTGGAAGGAGACAACTGAAAACAACTCTGTTTTTCCACTGGAGAGACTGTATGGGAAGAACGAATCACAGGGTGCATTGCTAATATTTACTGATTAGCAATGCACTAAACAGCAATTGAGTCTATAACAAAATGAGTTAGAATTGAGACAAAATACATGACACACTCCATGCAATCCACAACTAATTAGATAGGCGATATACTATATAAACAAAACAAAAGAAATATTAACAACCAAATGCATAATTAATTGGTATATATCAATAAACTAATAAAAATTACCTTAATTTTTGCAAAATAATGGAATATTATCTTGAAACTAAATTCTTCACGAAGAAATTTTTCTACTGTCATTTAATTCTAAAGTAACACATTTAACCGAGCCTTCATGAAATATTTAATGTATGACATTTACAGTTCTAATATGATCATACAGACATAAAATATAGATTTAAATATAAATAAATTAATATTTGAGTGATCAATAGTTATATTTGATGAACACAGGCCCAAATTTTCAGATTAGAAGATGGTTACTACAGGAATGTGCCCAGTAAAACCCCTCAGAAGACCTAAGCACCAACTCCTAGGAATTGTGTGGGAAGTCTAAACTAACTTTTGATGTGCAATTAAACTGCACCTGGACCTCTTCGAGAAAAAGGCATGGCTTCTATAAACCTTACTCCCATGCAGCCTGCATGGTTTGCTGCACTGCAGTTAGTAATCAGGATCCTGCATGAGAAGTTAGACTCAAATTGCCCTAGCCAGAGATGTAGATAACTTTTTCTCTGATCCCAGATACAAATAGGGATCTAACCCAGATTGGACAATATTTTTTAATTTTTTAATCATGGGACTTTCATGGGATGGGAAGGCCTGCATTCAGTGCTCCTTCCTCATATCCTGGAAAAGGTGTTTGTGAGCGGCCTTCTTGAACTGCTGCAGACCTTGCTGCAGTGCTCCTGTCAGGAAGGGACTTCCAGGATTTTGACCCATCAACGTTGAAGGAATGACAATTCCAAGTCAGAATGGCTGCTTCCAACTTGGGATGGCATTAGCAGCTCCAAAAATTGAGGATGTCGTGCCTTCTCTTCTGTGCACTAATTAGGGATTCAGCCCTAATATGATATGGAACATTGGAGGCAAAATTGGCATCTGGTCTGCCATGTAATCAAGAAATCCACATTCAGTTGATTAGAAAAGAAATTGATTAGCTCATGAAAGCAAATAAAGGGACTGTTTGATAATCGGCTGGTGTGGGGCATCAATTTCAGTAAGCTAGTTTCCATTCTTTCAGTATGCCAATTCCTGTTATAGGTTCCGAAATTATGCTAAGGATATCAATCAACAAATGTCAATATGCAACTGCTCAGATAAGCTTTCTGACATTGTTGACACCTACTTCAGCTTTCTGGGAAAATTCATATTTTTTTCTAATTTTTTTAACTTTCCATTTGTGTGACACTCTGAGCACTTTGGTGGTAACAGAGTTACATTTTCCAGAAACTTGAGATATGAAACTGTTGGACTGGATTCATAGTAACAACTGCTCTCATTTCCCTGGTGAGAATTCAATTTGAAAGAATGGTTTATGTACTCTTCCTTTTAAAATGGAGAGAAGTACAATGATCGTCATGGTATTATTTAATGATTTTCAAAATAGTATTGAAAAACATCCTACCTGTGACTTTTCCTTTGTTGTCAATAGGAGGATCCCAGGATACAGTGACTGCTCTTCCTTGTTCACCTAATGGCTTCACCTCAAAGTTCTCAGGGCTAGACGTTGGAACTGCATTTGAAAATCAGAGGGAGAGACAATTAGATCTACAAATGCATGTGTCATTTCTAAACTAAGATATTCTGGAGTTGGAACTACTTCAAATTGCAATGACAGTTCATATTTACTCCACTTTAATGATTTTCTATGGATCATCAACATTGCACCTTCAGCATAGGGAGAAATTGCTCATTGCACCCCATGTGTATTGCTATCAGTTCCATAGATGCTTGTGAAGATTTTTCTTGTGCTGCTTATTTATTTGATACAATATCCAGTTTCAACTCAACAGGGGGATACATAACCTCCAATATAACACAAGTATAAAATGGATTACTTCTTAATTTCAGGTGAACAGAGGAAATAATCTTACTCTCACAGAATCATGATGATACAGAAAGAGGCTATTTAGCCAAATGCATTTGCACCAGCTGAGAACTTTAACTTAGTGCCAGACTCCTGTCTTTTCCCCATTATACTGCACATGGTTTCTATTAAAATAATTATTCAATGGCCTCACATTTGTTTCAAAATTTCTATGCACGGCATATCTAATCTTAACAACCCTTGTGAATGTACACATTGGGAGGCCCAAAATAGTTGTTTCAACTTTTATTTTGGGGTCATCATCTATTACTCCTTATATTGTTGTCTCTACTTTTGTAATGACTTGTGTGATGTGGCCAATTGAATAAATAACATGGATAAAATGTGGTCATATCTTGTGAGATACCAAGAACATGGGGTTCTGCTTGGAGTCCTACTTCATTCATAATTCCATGCAAGTATTTTAAAGTATTGAAATCTCCACCTCCAAAACAAATTTAAAAATGGGTTTTATTATCTATACAGTACGATTCTAGTTGTTTCCAGAAATGCTAACTCTCAAAA
The DNA here is from genome assembly GCF_021869965.1 of Rhincodon typus. NCBI lineage: Eukaryota > Metazoa > Chordata > Chondrichthyes > Orectolobiformes > Rhincodontidae > Rhincodon > Rhincodon typus. Next base: position 32,070,042 of record NC_063340.1, on the reverse strand, counting down.
TGATCGCAAAGTTGTGGTTTCTGGATAAAATTATGATTCCCACAAATTTGTGAAATCTTGGGATCTTGCTGCAGGCTAGGTTTGCCTACCCTCCCAAATTGCCTGGGAGTCTACTGGGAAAAGCATCTATGTCTTGGTGGTGATTATTGAAAACATATAATCCTCACAGTCTGGGAGAAGGCCATTCGGCCCATTGAATCTACGTTAACCCATTTTGATATCTTGTTGTCAGCTGCAGAAACGTCTGTCAGCGCCTCTGACTAAAGAGTCCCTATCACAATCGATCTCTTGGAACCTGATGAACCCCTCGTTTCTTTAGATCCAGTCTCAGTACCAGTGCTTCAGAATTTGCCTACATTTTCCAATTAGCATACTTGCTTGAGATGGAGACTCCTACACTACCTGCCTTCCTCTCCTACCTTTCCGGGGGTAAGTGACTGACTGTATCTGCGATTGTTCTATGTTCTGTAACTACCATCCATTACATCCCCTGGCTCCTGTAAATTTCTCACTGCCTCTGACTGCTGCTCCAATAAATCCAGAAGATCCAATAGGATTTGCAGCCAAATGCACTTCTTGCAGACATAATCATCAGTAACATGGAAACTCTCCCTACTCTCCCACACCTGACAGGAAAAGCACATTACTCTATTAAAGGTCATCTTTGCACCTTACCAATCTATAAACCTAGCAAATAGCCCACTCTTACTACTCTAAAAACACTGCTCCAGGCGAACTTAGTACCTATGTTTTATACTTTTAAAGTTTAATCAAGAGACAGATATCAATAAAAAACATATAATCAAAAAAGAACCCACTCTCCTCACTATTGTAGATTTACAAAAAAAAAGAGTCAGGTTACACTTTAAAAACTAGCCACTTAGCTGGTCCCCACTGCAGCTCCCTACACAGGTTTTTTGAAGGTCAGCTGTGCATTTCACTATTTGTTTGTTTTTCTTCGACAAAACTCCAATGTCCAGAGATACTTGAAATGAAACAACAGAGGCAGTCAGCTGTGCAGGCTCACTGCTGGGTCAGACAGCTGTGCAGGTTTACTTCTCCGTTTGTTTCACTTCCAATGTGGTCAATGCTTTGTCTCTCTTCCTGCTTTTTAAAAGTGCTATTGTTTTGATCTTTTTTCTTTTTTTAACCCCAAAGTTCCAAAACAATGCAGCAGCTTATAAAACAGTAATTACTACTCCTAGAATTTGAGGAAATCAGCTCCAACACTGAAAATAACCCAAAAAAAGGAGTTCTTACAGCCACAATTTTCTCCTGTCTGCCATCTTGGATTACCCAGGGATCAGGTGAATCCCGAGAAGAGTACAAAGGCAGTAGGATTATACTCAAGAGGGAAATCAGGAGGGCAAAAATGGGACATCAGATAGCTCTGGCAAATAGGGTTAAGGAAAATCCAGAGGGAATCTACAAATAATTAAGGACAAATAAGTAACTAGGTAGAGAATAGGGCCCTTTAAAGATCAGCAAGGCCACCTATGTGTGGAACTGCAGGAGATGGGGGATATATTAAACGAGTATTTTGCATCAGAGTTTATTGTCTAGAAGGAAATGGAAGATAGAGAACGTGGGAAAATAAGTAGGGACATCTTGAAAAATGTCCATGTTACAGAGGTGGTGGTATTGGACGTCTTAAAATGCATAAAGGTGGATAAATCCCTGGGACCTGATCAAGTGTACCCTAGAACTCTGTGGGAAGCTCGGGAAGTGATTGCTGGGCCCCTTGCTGAGATACTTGTATCATCAATGGTCATACATGAGATGCTGGGAGATTGGAGGTTGGCTAATGTGATGCCACTATTTAAGAAAAGTGGTAAGGAAAAGCCAGGAAGCTATAGACTGGTGAGCCTGACATCAGTGGTGGGCAAGTTGTTGGAGAGAATCCTGAGGGACAGGATTTACATGTATTTTCAAAGACAAAGACTTATTAGGGATAGTCAACACAGCTTTCTGCATGGAAGACCGTGTCTCACTAACTTGATTGAGTTTTTTGAAGAAGCAATGAAGAGGATTGATGAGGGCAGAGCAGTGGACATGTTCTATATGGACTTCAGTAAGGCGTTCGACAAGTTTTCTCATGGTAGACTGGTTAGCAAGGTTAGATCACATGGAATACAAGGAGAGCTAGCTATTTGGATACAGAACAGGCTTGAAGGTAGAAGACAAATCGTGGTGGTGGTGAGTTACTTTTCAGACTGGAGGCCTGTGACCAGCGGTGTGTCATGAGGATCGGTGCTGGGTTCATTGCTTTTCGTTATTTATAAAAATGATTTGGATGTGAACTTAGGAGGTATGGCTAGTAAGTTTGCAGATGACACCAAAATTGGAGGTGTAGTAGACAGCGAAGAAGGTTATCTCAGAGTACAACAGGACCTTGATCAGACGGGCCAATGGGCCGAGGAGTGGCGGATGGAGTTTAATGTCGACAAATGTCGGGTGCTGGATTTTAGAAAGGTAAATCAGGGCAGAACTGAAACACTTAATGGTAAAGTCCTGGGGAATGTTGCTGAACAAAGAGACTTCGGAGTGCAGGTTCATGTTTCCTTGAAAGTTGAGTCTCAGGTAGACAGGATAGTGAAAAAGGTTTGGTATGCTTGCCTTTATATAGTAGTTGGGAGGTCATGTTGTAGCTGTACAGGACATTGGTTACGCCACATTTGGAATACTGCATGCAAACCTGGTCTCCTGTTATAGGAAGCATGTTGTGAAACTTGAAAGGGTTCAGAAAAGATTTACAAGGATGTTGCCAGAGCTGGAGGGTTTTAGCTATAGGGAGAGACTGAATAGGCTGGGGCTACTTTCTCTGTAGTGTCAGAAGGTGAGGGGTGACCTTCTAACGGTCTATAAAATCATGAGGGGTATGGATAAGGTGAACATCCAAGGTCTTTTTCCTAGATGGGGAGTCCAAAACTAGAGGACATAGGCTTAAGGTGAGGGGGAAAGATTTAAAAGGGACCTTATGGAGTAACTTTTTCACAATGAGTGTGGTGCATGTATGGAATGAGCTGCCAGAGGAAGTGGTGGAGACTGGTACAATTACAACATTTAAAAGCCATGGATGGGTACATGAATAGCAAGGGTTTAGAGGGATATAGGCCAAATGCTGGCAAATAGGACTAGATTAATTTAGGATATCTGGTCTGCATGGGCGAGTTGGACCGAAGGGTCTGTTTCCATGCTGTACAACTCTACGACTTGATGTGAAGTTGCAAAGTATTTGTGAATGGTAAGGCAAGAAGTTAGAATTTATTGGTAAAAATGATAGTGGAGAAAAGAATGCGTAACTCCTTTAAGAGGTGAGGGTTTTTTTTGTGCTTAGATATTTAAAATGTATGTCTGTGAGCAGGAGGTTGCCGGTACAGAGTCCCAAAATTGAAACAAGTGTATCAAAAGGTCTTACAGTTGGCAGGCAAAACAGCAGTTTTGGTTTGGTGTCTGGACAACAACTTTGAATTAGGCCCTGAACTACCAAAACCAATTGAATTTAAATCAGGTTGTGTTGATAACATCAAACCAATCCTACATGAGAAATACTATTATGTCATTACGGGTATAAAGAGGGGGGCATTTGGAAAATTGGGAGAGAGCCAACTGCCACCTGAGGGGACAGCCAAACTTCAGCTGCAGGGAAAGCAAGTCCACGACCTTAGATACAAACTTGGTTTACACAAAAAATTATTAAGCTGTCTGAAAAGACTCATCAAAGGTACTACAGCATTTTAGCTCAACGTCCTCACTGAAGAAATTAAAGGGAAAAACATTCAAAACAGCAGAATCATCGGAAGAAAGGCGTTTGTGACGTGAGCAACAGAAGGAAGATTGGAGATATAGCGGAGAAGACATAGACTGTGTGAACTTGGAACGATTACATTTTAATTCATTGTAGTCTTATTAATTGGGTTTAATATATGAAGGACTTGTTTATTTGAACAGTATTCCAGGAGAATCCAGACCAGTTAGGAAGTAGTTAATAGTCGAGGGAGGACTTATTTCATTTGTTAGTAATTCTGTTAACTTATTCATTGTTAGGGTTAAACAAATCAATTGTTTCTTGCTATTTGTAAAGTGGAGATCAGGGATTTTATTTCTTTTAACCAGTCTTAACAGACTATGAGGGGAAAGGCGAGCTTCTCAGCGTGTTTTGGGCATAATTATTAGAAGGAAAACTCTACATAACAGGTTGGGGCTTGTGTTTTGGTTTAACTATCAGACGGGTTTGGCCATTCCCCCTCCATAACAGACTCTATGACGCTCTGAACAGCATCTCACCCAGATACACACGCCCCCCTCCCTATTCCTGTACCCCTGCATCTCCCATACCTAATCCACCTAGCCCTGAGCACTACAAGCAATTTAGCATCACCAATCCATCTAACCTACACATTTTTGGATTGTAGGAGAAAACCAGAGCACCTGCAGGACACACATGCAGACCCACAAGGAGAATGTGCAAACTCCACGCAGGCAGCTGCCAGAGGATGGAATTGAACCAGGATCCCTGGCGCTGTGAAGTAGCAGCACAAATTACCAAGACACCGTGTCATCTGAAGAATTTGGGAAGATGTTAATAGGATATTTTAAGAAAATAAATTAACATCACGTAGCTACAGCTGCATTAGTTTCCACTGCTCCTGGCTGGGGTAGACTGGGTGCAGCCGCTATGTTGAGTGGTGCTTGGAGGATTGAAGCCAGTAGCAGGCTGCACGTGCAGTCTGAACCAAACAAACAGTCTCAGTCATTCTCTCCCCCAGTGCAAGCTGGCTCACTGCCAAATGCCTGGAGCAGAAGGAGCAGCAAGGAAGAACTGGCTGGACACTAACAGGTCAGAATTTATGCAATTTAACAAGTTACTTATCTGTCCCAGCAGGGAGTGGACGTAGGTTCCTTGCTATAACGAGGCATTAAAGATTGTCACTGAATGTGGAATTTTAGTCTTAGCAGGACCCAAGCAGCTGTTTTTTGTTGCAACACTTCCACATTCTCTACGATCTCTTAGGGAGGTGGTAGCAGACTGATAATGTCAGGTCACCATATTTTAAATGTCACAACTGATACACATTGAAAAGCCTTAATGGAGGTTGGATGCTCCTTGATGAATTACATGTTGGCCACCCCATGGCAGGAGACAGGGAAAAGAAGAGGCAGTTGAAGTTAGTGTAATGTCTTCTTCCAGAACGGAGGCTGCAACTGTACTCTACTGGCGGGGAGGCAATGGCTTAGCAGTATTATCGCTTGACTGTTAATCCAGAGACCCAGATAACGTTCTGGGGACCTGGGTTCGAATCCCGCCATGGCAGATGGTGGAATCTGAATTCAATAAAAATATCTGGAATTATCTGATGATATATCTGATGATCACCATGAACCTATTGTCGATTGTCAGAAAAAACCCATCTGGTTCACTAATGTCCTTTAAGGAAGGAAACTGCCATCCTTATCTGGTCTGGCCTACATGTGACTCTAGACCAACAGCAATGTGGTTGACTCTTAACTGCCCTTAACTATGACTATGAGATGGGCAATAAATGCTACCTGGTCAGCGATGCCCTCATCCCGTGCATGAATAAAAAAAAACTGGCTGCTGAAAACGTGAGACTGATACAGACAGGAAGCAAGTGGTGTCCACGTATAAGAGTCTACAAACGTGGCTAAAATCGAGGTTCACAGAAGGAACAATGGTCACTGTCAGCCATGACAGCATCCTCAGCAGTGGGAAGGACTCAAAGTCAGTGGGTGCATGGTGGGACTCTGTTAACTATGTCTCTCTTGATATGGAAACTCATTAAGGTTTGTTCATCTCCTCTTCTGGCAGCAGTGATTAATTCAGCAATGTGATGCTAAGCGCTGGCAGCTTTCTGGTAACATGTCCAAAAATCCTTTCTTCATGTGTCAACTGCATTTTACGTGAGACTGACTACAATGTAGTCCATCATGTCCAGGCTGAATTTTAACTGATGTATTTGAGCTCCCAGTTTCAAGAGCACAAACACGAACACTGGACCACAACAAGAACAAGAAATATTCTTTTTCTCTTCACAATCATATATTCTGAAGTCAACATGTGCACTCTTATTGCTGCCAGACTAAGAGTACAAAGGTTTGGGAACTTCCTGATCTATATGTACCAGAATTTTATATACACAGAACATTTATAACAAAAACAATTTAAATTTATATGATGACTTGAATGTTAGAAAAATATATTTAAAAGGGAGTAGGGAGGGTAAAAAAAAGTGAAGTAATAGTGTGAGTTACAGCAGAGATGACCAATTGTCTGGTTAAAAAAATGAGACTGGAGAAGGTTTTTAAAAGTGAAGTGGAAACATTTATGGAGGTAACACCAGAAAGTAGTACAATATTAAAAGAGTCATCCAGGTTGTTTGGATGACTACAGGAGATGGTGATATACTGGGATTAAAATTGCTCTAAGAAAATGGCCGTGTCTTAATTTGAAACAGTAAATTACGGTCAGAATATTCGGCTGTCAACATCAAACCCTTGAACTCTGCTCTAGCCTCAGTGCTCAGTTTGCAGAATCGAGCCAGGCTGTGCAAGGGGCCCATTGCCCTTATTCTGTAATGAGCTGTGTGGAGAAGAGAGTATATACAAAGATTCTATTCCAGAATTGCTGTGTCATGATTTCTACTTGGAAGTATGACATTAAAATCTTATACATTATAAGTTGAAACACTACATGTTCTTGCATTCCCAGAAGGAATAACTTAGAATAAATTTCAAAAATATAAAATGCACCAACTGTTTCTACAGTAAGTTACCACCTGCTCATCTCTACTGAATTTACACAGTGAGCAAGGGCTCAAAAAAGGTGACGAACAGGAGTGAATGAGTGAGGGAGTAAGAGGAGCCATGAGCAAAAGAGTAGGAAGACTGCAGCAGAGAGATTCATAGATTCATACAGCGCAGAAAAGGCCTGTTGGCCCATCAAGTCTGCACTGACAGAATTACCACCAGAAGTGCACTAATCCCAATTTCCTGCACCTGTTCCATATCTTTGAATGTAATGATACTTGAAGTGCTCATCCAAATACTTTTTAAAGGTTATAAGGTGTCAGGCCTTCACTACCTTCCCAGACAGTGTATTCCAGGTTCTTACCATCTATTGAAAGTTTGTTTCCCAAATCTCCTCTGAATTTCCTACCCCTTGCCCTAATGTGATTGACTCCTCAACCAAGGCGAACAGCTGCTCTTTATTCACCCTGTCCATATCCCCCATAATCTTATATACCTCAATCTTCTCTGCCCTAAAGAAAACAATCCAAATTTATCTAGTCTCTTCCTTAAAGCTTAATTTCTCCATCCCAGGCAACGTCATGGTGAACCTTTGTAGCCCCTCCAGTGCTATTACCATTATTCATGTAATGAGGCAACCAGAACTGTACACAAGTACTCCAGTTGTGGCCTGACCAACGCTCCATACAACTCCAAAATCACCTCCTTGCTCTTATACTCTATGCCACAACTGATGAAAGCAAGTGTCCCATTTGCCTTTTTAATGATCCTATTCACGTGTTCTGCCAATTTCAGGGATCTGTGAATAATTACGCAAGATGCCATGATTCCTTTAAGTTACCCAGTGTCTTGCAATTCATTAAATACTCCCCCATCTTGTTTCTTCTTCCAAGATAAGTCACCTTGCAATTATCAGGGTTAAATACCATCTGCCACTGGTCTGCCCATCTGGCCAACCCATCTATATTTTCCTGTAAACTACAACCATCTTCTTCGCTATTAACCACTCTACCAATGTCGGTGTCAACCATAAGTTTGCTCAACATTTGCCCCACGTTTTCATCTATTTCATTTATGTATACAACAAACAATAAGGGTCCCAGTACTGATCTTTGTGGTACACTGCTGGGGACCGGCCTCCAGTCACTCAAAAAGCCTTCTACCACTGCTGTTTATGTCCTATTACTAAAGGCAGTTTCTGATCCATCTTGCCAATTTTCCCTCAGTTCTAATGTGCTTATAACTTCTCAAACAGTCTCCCATGTCTTCACATACTGGTTGCCTTCATGGTCCCTAATGGGCTGTACTACTCTTTTCCTGGTTAACCTCTTCCCTTTAATGTATTTATAAAATTTCCAAGGGTTTTCCCTAATCCTGTTCGCAAGTCCTTTATCATGCCCCCGTTTTGCTCTGCTAATTGCTTTCTTAAGTTCCCTCCTGCACTTCCTGCATTCTTCTAGGGCTGCAGATGAATTGTTCCCCCCTTTGTACTTGCTGAAAGCCCTAGTCTTCTTCCTTATCCAGTCCTGAATTGTTCTAGTCATTCAGAGTTCTCTGAACTTATTGCTCCTACATGTCCCTCTAAAGGGTACATGTTGGACTTGTACTCTCCCCAGCTTGTTTTTGAATGCTCTCTATTGCTCCACATTACACATAACAAGCTATTGCCAATCTTCTGTGGCCAGATACTGTTTTATTTTAATAAAATCTGCTTTCCCTCCATCCAAAGCTGTCTTTTGTGGGCCATCTTTTTCCTTTTCCAAACTAAATGTGAACTGTAACGTGTTGTGGTCGCTATCATTAAAATGATTCCAACCCCTAACTGCCATATCAAACATTTGTCTGGCTTCATTCCCCAGAAACAGATCCAGGACTGCACCATCCTTTGTTGGGCCTTCTTCGTGTTGATATAAAAAGCTCCCCTGGATACGTTTCAAGAAGTCTTCCCCCTCTAGACACTTAATACTATGATATCCCAGTTTATGTTGGAAAAGTTGAATTCCCAATTATTACTCTTACACACCTCTATGAAAATAGAACATAGAACAGTACAGGCCCTTCAGCCCACGATGTTGTGCCAACCTATTATCCTACTAAGATCAAACGACCCTGCATACCCTATATTTTACTATCCTCCATGTGCCTATCAAGATTCGTTTAAAAGTCTCTAATGTATCTGACTCCGCTACCACTGCCGGCAGCGTATTCCACATGCCCACCACTCTCTGTGTGAAGAGCCTACCTCTGACATCTCCCCTATTCCTTCCTCCAATCACCTTAAAATTATGCCCCCTCATAATAGTCATTTCCACCCTGGGAAAAAGTCTGACTATCCACTCTATCTATGCCTCTCATCATCTTCTACACCTCTATCAAGTCACCTCTCATCCTTCTTCGCTCCAATGAAAAAAGCCCTAGCTCCCTCAACCTTTCCTCATAAGACCTGCCCTCCAGTCCAGGCAGCAACCTGGTAAATCTCCTCTGCACCCTCTCTAAAGCTTCCACATCCTTCCTATAATGAGGTGACCAGAACTGAACACAATATTCCACGTGTGGTCTAACCAGAGTTTTATAGAGCTGCAGCAAAACTTCACAGTTCTTAAACTCAATTCCCCTGCCAATGAAAGCCAACACACCATATGCCTTCTTTACAACCCTATCAACTTGGGTCGCAATTTTCAGGGATCTATGGACGTGGACACCAAGATCTCTCTGTTCCTCCACATTGCCGGGAATCCTGCCATTAACCCTGTAATCTGCATTCAAATTCGACCTTCCAAAATGAATCACTTCACACTTTTCTGGGTTGAATTCCATCTGCCACTTCTATGCCCAGCTCTGCATCCTGTCAATGTCCCATTGCAACCTACAACAGCCCTCCACGCTGTCCACAACTCCACCAACCTTCGTGTCATCAGCAAACATCTACATATTTGCTCCCGCATCCCTGCTGACTCTTTGAGGGCCTAAAATACACTCCCAGGAGTGTACACAAGGAGCTACCCTGTTAACATTCCTAAATTCTACCCACAAAGACTCGTTTGAGGACCTTTCCAAGATATCATATCTCTTTGCTGCAGTAATTTGCACTTTAATTAACAGTGCCACACCACTACCCTTTTTACACCCTGTCTCACCTAAAGATCCTATAACCGGAACGTTGAGTTGCCAGTCCAGCCCTTCCCTCAACTATGTTTGTGATGGCAAGAATATCACACTTGAGATGGCAAAGGACAAGAGGCACAGGCAAGAGGCAAGGGGAAGGAGCAAAAGGAGTTGGGCAGGGAGACAGCAGGGGGAAGTGAGGGGCTAGAGAATGAGAAGCAGTGAGGAGTGGGAGGGATGGAGCAGACAGCTAGGAGCAGAAGGGAAAGAGGAAGTGAGGCACAGGCAGAAGGGAAAAAGGAAGAGAGGTAGAGAGGAGCAGGAGAGGGAGAGGTGGCAAGAAACATTTATGAGGCATTGAGGAAGTGAGGGGGGAAGGGGGAGAGCAGATGGCAGTGAGAAACAGCAGGTTAGCAGTGAGGGGGGTAGGACAGAGGTGCAGAGTGGGTAAGGCTACTGCAAAACAGTACTAATTGTTCATGTGACTCTACATCAGCCATGGCATAAAAGAGGAGGAGTTGGACATTTAGGCCCTCAAGCCTGCACCATTCAATAAGATCACAGCTGATCTGTTTGTGTTTCAAACTCCACATTTCCTTCCGTCCCACCTTGCCCAACAAGAGGTTAACTACCTCAGTTTTAAAAAGTATGCAATGACCTACCTCCACTGCCTTTTGAAAGGCCCACAGCTATCAGACAGAAAAGGAAATTATCATTTCTGTCCTAAAAGGGCAACTCCTAATTTTGGGCAACCCCTAATTTTAAGAGTACCCATTAGTTCTGGGCTCACCCACAAGAGGAAACATCCTTTCTTGTCAAAACCATTCAGGATCTTAAATACTTCAATTAAGTTACACCCAATCTTTTAAAATAGAGTGAAAATAAGCCCAGTTTGTCCAAACTTTTCCCATAAAACACCTGCTCATTCGAGGTATCAGTCCTTCACTGAATCACCTTTACAAACTTTCTTAAATAAGGAGACCATAATCGAACACAGCACTTGGGATACAGTCTCAGTAATGACCTGTATAATAGAAGAACAACATCCTTACTTTTAAGGTTAAGCCTTACCATAGTAATTGATAGCATTTCTTAATCATTTGCTGTACATACACACTATTTTGTGACTCATGCACTAGAACACTTTGAATGCCCTGTATCTTGTATTTTGCAGTTATTCTCCATTTTGGTAAAACTGTTCTTTAATTTTTCTATACAAAGTGAAAAATTTCACATTTTCCCATGTTGTACTCCTGCCAGATTTTGTCCATTCATTCAATTTATCTACATTGGTCTGTGTCTTTTTTTTTTTAATTGTCCTTTTCCTCGCAACATACTTTCCTGCCTACCCATGTGTCCTCTGCAAATTTAGCTACCATGCCTTTGCTCCCGTCCTCTAAATCACTGAAATAAATTGTAAAAAGTTGAGGCCTCAGCACAAACCCATGTGACCCTATTCATCACATCCTGATAACCAGAAAAAGGCCCATTTTTCCTTGCCAGCCAATCTTCTACCCATGCTGGTATATTAATCTTTGGTACGTAACCATGTGCTAATATTTTGCTATGTTATTTATGTGGCATCTTGCCTTCTGGAAATCCAAATATAGCACATCACAGGGTGCTCCTTAGCTGTTACTCCTTCAAAAAATCTCCAATGAATTGTTAAACATGATTTCCTTTTCACGAACCATGTTGATTTCCCATTTTCCTTGAATTTGGCCCAAGTGCCAGTTATAATTTCTCTGATTGTGGATGCCAACATCTTCCCCACCAAGTTGCAGAAATAATGCTGAAAGGGAAATCCTAACACTTGAGCACACAAGCCTCATTACATCAGTCTTGTTAAAGCGGAATTACGTAAATAAGACTTACTGTGTACATTTCCAATATCTGGGCCTATAGAATACATCCAGAAATAGCACTTTTAATGTTTAACTAACCAAACAGACTCTTTTCTTTTCCACTTCAGGACATGTCCTTTCTCCAGGGCCATCATATTCTCATTAAGGAGGCCCCCTCCTCTCATCCTTTCTTTCTCATTAAGGAGGCCCCATCCTCTCATCCTTTCTTTCCTTCTCTAATTTTCCTCAATGCTTTCTATCCAGGGATGTTTTCAATTTAATCCTGGCCCTAAATGAACATTGTCTCCATTACAGCCACAATATCATATTCCCACGAGGTTATTTTTTGCCCAGAGCATTTCAACCTGATTTAGCATCCTCCTTGCAGTTTCATGCATTAAATCCTGGCCTGATACCATCTAGCACCTTACCATTTCACAATCTTAGAAGTTCATAGAATCCCTAGAGTGTGGAGCAGGCCATTTGGCCCAACGAGTTCACACCAAACCTCCAAAGAGCATCCCACCCAGGCCCACACTCTACCGTATCTCTGCATTTCCCACCCTAGACACTGTGGGCAATTTAGCATATCCAATCCACCTAACCTGCACATCTTTGGACTGTGGGAGGAAACCGGAGCACCCGGAGGAAACCCACGCAGGCACGGGGAGAATGTGCAAACTCCACACAGACAGCCACCCGAGGCTGGAATCAAACCCGGGTCCCTGGTGCTGTGAACATAGAATAGAATCCCTACAGTGTGGAAACAGGCCCTTCGGCCCAACAAGTCCACATTGACTATCAGAGCATCCCACCCAGACCCAACCCCCACCTAATCTATACATCCCTCAACACCATGGGCAATTTAGCATAGCCAATCCACCTAGCCTGCACATCTTTGGACTGTGGGAGGAAACCAGAGCACCTGGAGGAAACCCACGCAGACACGGGGAGAACGTGCAAACTCCACACAGACAGTCGCCCGAGGGTGGAATCAAACCCGGGTCCCTGGCGCTGTGAGGCAGCACTGCCAACCTCTGAGCCACCGTGCCGACCGAAATGAGGCAACAACACTAAGCATTGAGCCATCTTGTGCAATGTGTCTCTCCCAATCCTTTTTAAAACGTTGTTTATCCTTCCTAAAGCTATATTTTGATTTCTATACCCTGGTCAAGTTAGTTAAATTCTCACCAACACTACCAGCAAACCACCTGTTGGCACTGGATTTGTCTGGCCCGTAGGGGTTCCACTCCCACTGCCCACTGCCCACAAAATGGACTTAATTTACTTTGACAAAATACTACGTTACAGACTTTTAACTTGATGTTTGACACACTTCCATAGCATTAAAGAGCAAAGGTAATGCTGCAATACTCATCAATCAACTTCTATCCACAGTCTTGTGACGATACTCTGTGATTATTGTGGATGATTTAAGGCCTGCTTTGGAGCCCACGATGCTCTGATCTCTGCTGCTCCCTGTCTTTACATCTTCAACCCTCTTTCATGACCCTTTGTTCTCAATAACTGACTGAAGGGCTATAAACTGGATACCAGTTTATCCAGTACTCCATGAAAAGAAAGCTAACTGAAATTAGAGGGATGGACAGGAAGAAGGGGAATGGAGGGGAAATAATTGATATGGCTACAGGGAAAAGAGTCAAGAAGAATGCCACAAGTGTTGGTCCAAGTGGGTTCGTTCTTTTGGATCATTCTACAGTGGTGGGAGAGCTGATCCTTCTTTGAAACATGCTGGATTAACAGGAGATTAGGGACCCGAGTTTGATTCCAGTCTTGGGTGACTGTCTTTGTGGAGTTTGTAGAATCCTGACAGTGTGGAAAACAGGCCCTTCGGCCCATCAAATCCACACCAATCCTCATAGCATCTCACCCAGACCCATCCCCCCAAGAACCCACCTAATCCACTCATCCCTGAACACTACGGGCAATTTAGCATCGCCAATCCACCTAACGTGCACATCTTTGGACTGTGGGGGGAAACTGGAGCACCCAGAGGAAACCCACGCAGACACGGGGAGAACGTGCAAACTCCACACAGACTGTCGCCCCAGGGTAGAATGGGATCCAGGACCTTGGCACTGTGAAGCAGCAGGGCTAACCACTGAGCTACCGTGCCAAGTTTGCACATTCTCCCCATGTCTGCATGGGTTTTCTCCAGCTGCACCAGTTTCCTCCCACAGTCCAAAGATGTGCATGTTAGGTGGATTAGCCATGCTATATTGCCCGTAGTGTCCAAGGATGAGTAGACTAGGTGGATTAGCCATGGTTAAAAGAGCAGAGTTACAGGGATAAGATGGGGTTTGAGAGTGGGTGGGATGCTCTTCAGAGGGTCAGTGCAGACTTGATGGGCCGAATGCCCTCTTTCCACAATGTAGGGATTCTATGATTCTACAAGATTTTGAACATTTTCTTGTAAAGTACTTTCAGACCTAGTTTTTTTTTAAAGAGCTCTGACCTATTAAAGTTGAACAAGCTTGGAAGGTTCTACATCAGTTTAAGCTTGGAAAAACATAGCAACTCATGATTTTTACAGCAAATCTTTTGATCATTAAGAGTACGTTTCTTGATTTAGGAGATTGTAGGATTGGCATTCCTGAGGTTGTTTTGGCTGTAAAGAATTTTAGCAATGCACTGCAGCAGTATCTCTTTACTGGCTTAAAGTGCTTTCTTGCCTCTCGGAAATGACAATCCATTCTAAAATTTTAATCAAAGCACATATTGCAAGAAAAGCATCTCTACCTCCACACCATTGCTGACATCTGTCAGCACTCCCAATATATAAAACAGCATAGCCATATTTATTCAATTTAACATAACAGACATGCACAGTTTTGCCAGTCGATGGTTCTACAAACAAGACATTCAAAAATATGATAGTTATAAGCTTAACAGCAGATGATGATATTTCGCCCATGTTAAAATGAACATAACAAAGCTGTCTTTCAGGGATTGGTTACAAAGTTATCGAATACAAAACAAAATTAAGTTTACTCAAAACTAGCGAGACTATTAGATTCAAATCCTCCAACACATTAGAAATAGTCTATTCCCGATAACTCAAAGGCCGCTGAATTTGAATGACGACATATTTTAGTCTTCTTGGCAGGTGAAGTAAATATCATCAAATAACTGCACTTTGAACATGGGGCTGAATTTGCAATGACCTTTCAGCACTGAGCATTAAAAACATACCAGACTCCGGTGTTCTTTGAAAAACCGAAACACTCCATTTGCCATCTCTGTCTCCTTGTGAAGTGCGAACAGAGAATTCATATATGGAATCTGATGTCAGCTTGTCGATCAGAACTCGCCTGTATGTCTTCGATATCTTGTATTCCCATTTGGCAGATTCTCCTTTCTCTCTGTATCTAACAGTGTAATATCTGAAAGGTCAAGAAGAACACAAAAATAAAACAATAGCCTTGTATAACATTTTACTGTTTGTGAATCATTCCAGACAGGTCATCCATGGTGGTCGCGCTAATAAACATAGCAAGTGAAAAAAATCTACAAGTTCAATATTATAGGGTTGTTCTCATACTCCATCATTGAGCTATTCTTTATATTTTTTGATGCAATGTAACAATTTACAATCAAGAATTTGTCCACTCCAAGGTTCCTGATGTTGCTGCCCTTGAGCTAGCTGCTGATTCAAACACATTCAGTATGTGCCAGCGAGGTGAGTTATTTGTTCTATGGCTACACAGATCAGACAGCTGGGAGCATTAACCTGCTATTAATGAATCACTGTCAACACTATTTCCCTATTGCTTACACTTTCATTTGGTGTTATTTTACTGTCAATGGCAAAATAATACTGATAGAATAATGTAAGCTTTATCATGCTGACAGACTGAATAAGCAAAATATTTCAACAATGGAATTCAATGAAAAAACACAGATGTGGAGATATCAGTGTTGGACTGGGGTGGACAATGTCAGAAGTTACATGATACCAGGTTATAGTCCAAAATGTTCCCTGACTGGGAGGGAGCATTCCTGTCTGGTAATTGTTGCACAGTGTCCATTCATCTGTTGTCATAGCGTATGCATGGTCTCACCAATATACCATACTTTAAAGCATCCTTGCCTGGACTGTATGAAGTAGACAACACTGGCCGAGTCACACGAGTATCTGCCGTGTACCTGGTAGGTGGTGTGATGCTAGTATCCATTTCGATGACCTGATATGTCTTGCAAGGTTGGTGTGGCAGGGTTGTGTGGTGTTGTGGTTGATGTTGTCCTGATGGTCTGTTTAACGTTTGGCAGTTGTTTGAAGGTGAGAAGTGGAGGCATAGAGATGGTCTTGGTGAGATATTCGTCATCATCAATGACATGTTGAAGGCTGCAAAGAACATGGTGTAGTTTCTCCGCTTTGGGGAAGAACTGAACAATGAAGGGTACTCTATCAATTGTGTCCTGTGCCCGTCTTCTGAGGAGGTTGTTGCGATTTTTCGCTGTGGCACGTCAGAACCGGCAATTGATGAGTTCAGCATCGTATTCCATTCTTATGAGGGCATCTTTCAACATCTTTAGGTATCTATCATGTTCCTTCTTGTCTGAGCAGACATTGGGCTTGTCTGTATCAGATGGGTTCTTTAACGTGTTTAGGATGGAAGCTAGAGAAGTGCAGCATCTTGAGGTTATCCGTGGGCTTGCGTTAGAGTGAAGTACTGAAGTGCACCTCCTTGATGGAGGTGCACGTGTCCAAGAATAAGACTGATTCTGAAGAGTAGTTCATAATAAGTCTGACGGTGGGATGAAACTTGTTGATATTGTTGTGTAGACATTTCAATGATTCCTCACCATGACTCCAGAGGAAGAAAATATCATTTAAGTATCTGGTGCATAGAGTTGGTTGGAGGAGGTATGGTATATTGGTGAGACCATGCATACACTACGATAATGGGATGAATGGACACTGCACAACAATCGCCAGACAGTAATGCTCCCTCCCAGTCGGGAAACACTTCAGTGGCCAAAGACATTTAGCCTCCGGCCTTCAGGTAAGCATCCTCCAAGGTGGCCTTTGAGATACACAACAACGCAGAATTGCTGAGCAGAAACTGATAACCAAATTCTGTACCTACAACGATGGCCTCAACCATGATCTTGGATTCATGTTGCGCTACATGTAACCCCACCGTACTTTTCTGTATTTATAAAATCTTCCTTACTGTCCTGCTTTGACACCATTAGTTTGATAACTTGTTATGATCTCTCTGCCTTAATTAGTTTGTACAGTTTTGGATTACTTGTTACTTTGGTTACACTTTCGGCATGCGACTCTTAGACCTATCACATTATTCCAGCCATTTGATTTGTCTCCAGCAAGACTTTATTTTTAATTTTTTTTGTAATGATCTCTCTGCCTCAATTAATCAGATTATAGGTCATCCCTTCACTTGCTAGTCAGCTGTTGACACTTTACTCAGCTTCTGACACTTTTGATCACCTGCAGAGACACATTATTCAGCCTGTCGACACTCCGCTCACACTATTTGAGCGATCTTTTGATCTCTCTGCCTATAAATTATGTGCCTGTGCATTTTTCTTCACTTCAGAAGGAGCATTTCTCTGAAAACTTGTGATTTCAAATAAACCTGTTGGACTATGACCTGGTATTGTGTGACTTCTGACTTTAAACATAAAACAGAAAATAGGAGCAGGGGTAGGTCACCTGATCTTTGGATCCTATTCCGCTATTAATTATTGTCATGGTTGATCATCCAACTCAATAGCCTGATCCTGCTTTCCACTCATATCCCTTCAGTGCCAAGGACGATATCTAACTCCTTGAAATCATACAATGTTTTGGCCTCAACTGCTGGTGCTGAATTCCACCAGCAAATACCCAGGTCTAGTTCCCCTCTTTCAATTTATAGCCATTTAGATAATAATCTGCCTTTCTGTTTTTGCTCTCAAAGTGGATTACCTCACATCTATCCACATAATACTGCATCTGCTATGCATTTGCCCACTTACTCAGCTCGTCTAAATCATTCTGCAAATCTTTGCATTCTCCTCACAGCTCACCCTCCCACCCAGGTTTCAGTAATCTGCAAATTTGGAGACAATACATTCCTTATCTATATTGATAGATATTAAGTGTATCTAGGTTCTTAGCATTGATCCCTATGGTACCCCAATAGTCACTGCCTGCCATTCAGAAAAAGGACCTGTTTACATTTTCTGAAGAAGGGTCTAGGCCCGAAACATCAGCTTTCCTGCTCCGCTGATGCTGCTTGGCCTGCTGTGTTCATCCAGCTCTACACCTTGTTATCTCTGTTTACTCCTACTCTTTATTTGCTGTTTGTTGAAAGCCATCTGAAATTCCAAATAAACCACATCTACTGGCTCAACCTCATCAACTCTACCAGTTATATCCTCAAAGAATTCCAGTAGATTTGTCAACTCTCTTTTGTATATCCATGCTGCCACTGTTTTCCAAGTGCTCAGCTACTAAATCCTTTTTAATGGACTCGAGCTGACTGGTCTATAATTCCAAATTTGCTATCTGCCTCTCTTTTTGATAGAAGGGCTACCCTTCAATCTGTTGGAACTGTTTCACAGTCTACAGAATCTTGGAAGATGACTACCATTTATTATTTTTAGGGCCACTTCCTTAAGTACCCTGGGAAATTGATTATCAGGGCCTGAGGATTTATGTGCCTTTAATCCCATCAATTTTCCCAACACCTTTTTCCAACTAATATTGATTTCCTTCAGTTCCTCCCGCTCACTAAACCCTGTGTTCTCCAACATTTCTAGTCAGTTACAAAAACAGAAGTTGCTGGAAGCTCAGCAGGCCTGGCAGCATCTGTGAAGAAAAAGTCAAAGTTAATGTTTCGGGCCTGGTGACCCTTCCTCAGTGTTCTAATACTGTCAGACCTGCTGAGCTTCCAGCAACTTCTGTTTTTGTTCCTGATTTACAGCATCCGTAGTTCTTTTGTGTTTTTTTTTCTAGTCAGTTATTTGTGTCCTCCTTTGTGAGCGCAGAACCAAAGAATGTATTTTGTTGGTCAGCCATTTCTTTGTTTCTCCAATTTAACTACCTCCATTTCTGAATGCAAGGGAACTATGTTTGTCTTCACCAATCTTTTTTGTCCTTCCATAAATATAGAAACTTTTATAGTCAGTTTTTCTGCTCTTGTAAGTTTACTCGCATACTCTATTCTCCCTTTCTTCATCAATTCCTTTGTCCTTCTTTGCTGAATTCTACACTGTTCCCACTCCTCAGGGCCCTTTTCTTTCTGACAAATTTGTATGCCTCTTCCTTGGATCAATGCTCTCTAATTTTCTTTTTAGCCATGGTTTGGCCACAGTTCCCATTTTACTGTTGCGCCAAACAGGAATAATCAATTATGACAGTTCACCCACGTACTCTCTGAATGCTTGCCATTGCCTTCCCGTCATGATCCCTTCAAGTAACATTCCCCATTCTGTCAGCCAAATCACACCTCATATCATTGTAATTTCCTCTTTTTAGATATAGGACCCTTGTCTTAGAATCAACTATATCACTCTCTATCTTGATGATGAATTCTATCATAGTATGGCTGCTCATCTAAATGGGCTTTCCACAATTAGACTGCCAATTATTCCGTTTTCATTACACAATACCCAGTCTAAGATGGCCTGCTCTCTAATTGGCTACTCATTATATTAGTCCAGAAAACCATCCTGTGTAAACTCCAGGAATTCTTTCTCTACAGTTACAAATTTGATTTGCTCAATCCATATGTAGATTAAAGCCACTCATAATTATAGATGTTCCTTTAATGCATGTGTCTCCAATTTTCTGTTTAATTGCATTTTCAACATCACCTTTGAAATAAAAACCGAAAGAACTGTGGATGCTGTAAATCAGAAACAAAAACAGAAGTTGCTGGAAAAGCTCAGCAGGTCTGGCAGCATCTGTGAAGAAAAAATCAGAGTTAA
>NC_063340.1:32000988-32049963 GCF_021869965.1 Rhincodon typus | reverse complement strand
ATACAATCCCCACCAATGTTTTTTGCACCTTGGTGTTTCTCAGCTCTACCCATAAGGATTCCACATCGGTTGAGCTGATATCCTCTCTCATTAATTTCCTCTTTCTCAAGCAATGTAATGCCTCTTCCTTTTTGTCAATCCTTCCTAAATAGTGAATACCCCTCGATATTCAGGTCCCATCCCTGATCACCCTGCAACCCTCTGTCTCCATAAATACCAAATATATCATACCTGTTTTCACCTACTCGCACAATTAACTCATCTGCTTTATTGTGAATGCTCCATGTATTGAGGTGCAAAACCTTCAGGCTAGTCTTTTCAACATTTCTTGCCCCGTTCCCATTATATTTCCTGACCCTTGATTTCTGTCTATTGCTGTTCTTATTCCCTTTTATCTTATGTACTTGTTCCTGATTCCCCTTTCTTTGACTCCTTGCATAGATGCCCATTCCTCTGCCATTTTAGTTTAAAGCCTTCCCAACCAGTCACATAGAAACATAGAAGATAGAAGCAGGACAAGGCCACTCGACCCTTTGAGCCTGCTCTGTCATTCTTCATGATCAGGGCTGATCATCCAACTTAATAACCTAATCCTGCTTTCTCCCCATAACCTTTGATCCCATTTGCCCCAAGTGCTATATCTAGTTGCCTCTTGAATACATTCACTGTTGTGGCATCAACTACTTCCTGTGGTAATGAATTCCACAGGCTCACACTCTTTGGGTGAAGAAATCTCTCTTCATCTCCGTCCTAAATCGTCTACCCGAATCCTCATACTGTGACCCCTGGTTCTGGACACACCCACTATCGGGAACATCCTCTCTGCATCTACCCTGTCCAGTCCTGTTAGAATTTTATAAATCTCTATGAGATCCCCCCTCATTCATCTGAACTCTAGCGAAAACAATCCTAACCTAGTCAATCTCTCCTCATACATCAGATCCGCCATCCCCTGAATCAGCCTGGTAAATCTTCACTGCACTCCGTCGACAGCAAAAGCATCCTTCCTCAGAAAAGGATACCAAAACTGCGCACAATATTCCAAGTTTGGTCTCACCAAGGCGCTGTACAACTGCAACAACACATCCCTGCTCCTGTACTCAAAACCTCTCGCAATGAAGGCCAACATACCATTTGCCTTCTTTACCACCTGCTGCACCTGCATGCTTACCTTCAGTGACTGGTGCTCAAGGGCATCCAGGTCCCACTGCACACTCCCTTCTCCCAATTTACAGCCATTCAAGTACTGATTTGCCTTCTTGTTTTTGCTTCCGAAGTGAATAATCTCATATTTATCCAAATTATACTGCATCTGCCATTGATTTGCCCACTTACTCAACCTTGTCCAAATCATGCTGAAGGATCTCTGCATCCTCGTCACAGTTCACCCTCCCACCCAACTTGGTATCATCTGCAAACTTAGAGATGTTATGTTTGTTCCCTCATCCAAATCATTATTATGTATTGTGAATAGCTGGGGTCCCAGCACAAATTCCTATGGCACCCCACTAGTTACTGCCTGCCAATTTGAAAAGGACCCCTTAATTCTTACTCTTTGTTTCCTCTCTGCCAACCAGTTTCTTATCCATCTCAATACACTTCCCCCAATCCCATGTGCTTTAAACTTGCACAATAATCTCTTATGTGGGACTTCGTTAAATGCTTTCTGAAAGTCCAAATATACTACATCGACTGGCTCACCCTTGTCAACTCAACTAGTTATATCTTCGTAGAATTCCAACAGATTTGTCAAGCATCCATGCTGACTCTGTCTGATCCTACCACTGCTTTCTAAATGCTCTGCTATAACATCCTTGACAATGGATTCGAGAATTTTCCCCACTACCGATGTTAGGCTCACTAGTCTATAATTCCCCATTTTCTCTCTATCTCCCTTTTTGAATGTTGGAGTGACATTAACTACCCTCTAATCTGCAGGGACTGTTCCAATGTCTACAGAATCCTGGAAGATGACCACCAATGCATCCATTATTTCTAGAGCAACTTCCTTAAGGACTCTAGGATGTAGATTATCAGGCCCTGGGGATTTATCGGTCTTCAATCCCAACAATTTTCCCAGTACCATTTCTCCACGAATAATGATCTCCCTCTGTTCTTCCCTCTGACTAAATCTTGCGTTCTCTAACAATTCGGTATCTGATTTGTGTCCTCTTTCGAGAAAATAGAACCAAAGTATGTAATCAGTTCCTCGGCCATTTCTTTGTCCCCTATTATACACTCCCCCGTTTCTGTCTGTAGGGGACCTACATTTGTCTTTACCAATCTCTTTCTCTTCACGTACCTGTAGAAATTCTTAGCATCAGTCTTTACACTTCTTGCAAACTTACTTTCGTACTCTTTTTTTCCCCTTCTTAACCAATCCCTTGGTCCTTCTTTGCTGAATTCTAAACTGCGCCCAATCCTCAGATTTATTATTTTTTCTTGGCCAATCTGTATGTTTCTTCTTTGGATCGGATACTATCTCTTGTTTCCTTTGTAAGCCATGGGTTGGCCCACTTACCTATTTTACTTTTGTGACAGACAGGAATAAGCAATTGTTGCAGTTCCCCCAGTGCCTTCCTTGAATGCTTGCCACTGCCTATCCACCGTCATCCCTTTAAGTAACTGTCCCCAATCTATCAAAGCCAACTCACGCCTTTATAACTAGTAGTTTCCTTTATTAAGATCCAGCACTCCTATCTCCAGATGATTTGGAGTTGGGGACTAAGTGTGGTGTGTCAAAATTTGCAGATGATGCTAAGGTGAGTGGTAGAGCAAAGTGTGCAGAAGACACTGAAAGTCTGCAGAGGGATATAGATAGTCTAAGTGAGTGGGCAAAGGTCTGGCAGGTGGAGTACAATGTTGATAAGTGTGAGGTCATCCATTTTGGTAGGAATAACAGCAAAATGGACTATGTTTTAAATGGTTAAAAAATTGCAGTACGCTGCTGTGCAGAGGGACTTGGGTGTCCTCGTGCATGAATCGTTGAATGTGGGATTGCAGGTGCAGCAGGTGATTAAAAAGGCAAATGGAATTTTGTCTGTCATTGCTCGAGGGATGGAGTTTAAAAACAGGGAGGCTATGCTGCAACTGTATAGGATCCTGGTGAGGCCACACCTGGAGTACTGTGTCCAGTTTTGGTCTCCTTACTTGAGAGATATACCAGCACTGGAGGGGGTGCAGAGGAGATTTACTCGGTTGATTCCAGAGTTGAGAGGGTTGGATTATGAGGAGAGACTGAGTAGACTGGGATTATACTCATTGGAATTCAGAAGAATGAGGGGAGATCTTATAGAAACATACAAGATTATGAAGGGAATAGATAAAGTGGAGGCAGAGAGGTTGTTTCCGCTAGCAGGTGAAACTAGGACTAGAGGGCATCGCCTCAAAATAAAGGGAAGCAGATGTAGGACTGAGGTCAGGAGGAACTTCTTCACCCAAAGGGTTGTGAATCTGTGGAATTCCCTGCACAGTGAAGTGGTTGAAGCTACCTCACTGAATGTTTTTAAGGCAAGGCTAGATAAATTTTTGAACAGTAAAGGAATTAAGGGTTATGGTGAGTGGGTGAGTAAATGGAGCTAAGTCTCAAAAAGATCAGCCATGATCTTATTAAATGGCGGGGCAGGCTCGAGGGGCCAGATGCCTACTCCTGCTCCTAGTTTTTATGTTATGTTCTTAAATCAACAACCTCATTCTTCATCTTGATAAAAAATTCTATCATTTTATGGTCACCCTTCCCCAAGGGGTCTCGCACAGCTAGGTTGGCAATGATTCCCTTCTCATTACACAGCTTAAGATGGCCTGCTCTCTAGTTGGTTCATCCACATATTGATCAAGAAAATCATCCTGTATACACTCAAGGAATTCCTCCTCTACGGCATTGTGACTAATTTGATTTGCCCAATCTATGTGCAGATTAAAATCACCCATGATCACCAATATTCCCTTATCACATGCATCTCTAATTTCCTGTTTAATGCCATTCTTGACATCACCACTGCAGTTTGGGGGTCTATATATGACACCTACTAATGTTTTTTGCCCCTTGATACTTTTCAACTCTACCCATATAGACTCCACATTGTCAGAGCTAATATCCTTTCTCACTATGGTGTTAATTTCCTCTTTAACCAGCAATGCCGCTCCGCCACCTTTTCCTTTTTGTCTGTCCTTCTTAAATACTGAATACTCTGGGACATTCAGTTCCCATCCCCGGTCACCCTGCAGCCATGTCTCCATAACTCCAATTATATCATACCCGTTTACATCTATCTGCATAATTAGTTCATCCACTTTATTGCAGATGCTCCGTGCATTCAGGCACAAAGCCTTTAAGCTTGTCCTTTTAACAGAGTTTGTCTCCTCCTTATTTTTCTAATTCATAGAGCACTAAATTCATAGAATCCCTACAATGGGGAAACAGGCCATTCAGCCCACCAAGTCCGCACTGACTCTGTGAAGAGTCATCCAACCCAGACTCACTGCCCTACCCTATCCCTGTAACCCTGTATTTCCCATGGCTAATCCACCCAACATACACATCCCAGAACACAACAGACAATTTAGCATGGCCAATCCACCTAACCTGCACATCTTTGGACTGTGGGAGGAAACTGGTGCACCTGGAGGAAACCCACGCAGACGCGGGGAGAACATGCAAACTCCACACATGCAGTCATCCGAGGCTGGAATTGAACCCAGGTCCCTGGTGCTGTGAGGCAGCAGTGCTAACCACTGAGCTACCAAACTGCCCCAAACACTCTAGAAAATACTCCTGTCCCGGTCAGACATCTGTCCCAGTCCTGCCCCGGTGTAACCCACCTAGTTTGTACTGGTTCTACCTCCCCATGAATCTGAAACCCTCCCCAGTAGCATATCACATATTCGTCTGATATATCCTATATCTACTGTGAATACCACATGGCACTGTTAATAATCCTGAGATCACTAATTTTGAGTGCAACCTTTAACTTTTAACATCCTTCCCAACTCCCTATGTTCTGTTTTTAGGATCTCATCCCTTATGTCTTTTTTTTACATATGCCGTTTTTACCAATGTGTACAATGAAGACTTGGTTGTTCACCTTCAAATTCCAGAATGCCCTGTAGCTGCTCTGAATCATCCTTGACCCTAGCACCACGGAAGCAACATATCATCCTGGAGTCTTGTTTGTGGCCATAGAAACACCTATCTGATTCCCTTACAATTGAATCCCTTATGAATATTGCATTCCCACAGTTTTTACTCCTCCCCTGTGGAGCGGAGCCAACCGTGGTACAACAAATTTGGCTGTTACTGTTTTCCTCTCAGATGCCATTCCCCCTCAACAATATCCAAAGCGGTACATCTGTTTTGAAGAGGAATAACCACAGGAGATTCATGTACTACCTGCCTAGCCTTCTTGCTCTGTGGTGGTCACCCATTCCCTTCTTGCCTGTGCAGTCTTAGACTATGGTGTGACCACCTTCGTTCATGTGCTATCTACAATATTTTTTACTTCACAGATGTTCCATATTGTCCCTAGCTGCTAAGTCCACAACAGATGGAAAAGGCTTCCTTGATTTTCCAATTACCACAGCATGTTATCCTAGCCTTGCATAGATCAATAGCAGAGGCATGGTCAGCATACAATGCAAAGTTTAGAAGGACCCAAAATTTTAAAACAGAATTAGTTCATTGCATTATAGATAGAGAAGAGTGTCAAAGATTTTGGAGGTTTACAACTCTATGTTATGAAGTGAGCTTCATGGAAATAAAAGTTTTTATAGGAGAGAGCTAAAGATGAACACAAAACTTAAAAGGTCCAAACAGCACACACACCAGATAATTTTAGTTAAAATAAATCAGCACCCTTAAGACAGGTAATGAAAATCACTAAGCATTACCTTTAATATTAAATTTCAATACTGTCAGGACCATGGCAATACAATCTTGAAGCAGTAACTAATTATAATGAATGGTGTAATAAAATAAAGAACTGCCGATGCTGGAAATCTAAAGCAAAAACGGAAATTGCTGGAGACACTCAGGCAGTCTGGCAGCATTTGTGGACAGAAAAACAGAGCTAATGTGTAAAGTCCAGAGATGCTTCTATAGAACTCAACTCAAAACTTCTGGATAGTATTCTCCAACAGAGAAAGTGAACTTGAATCAGTGTTGGGGAGTTTTTTTCTTTTAATCATTTATAGGATGTGGGTGTCGCTGGCTGGCTAGCAATTATTGCCTGTTCCTAGTTACCCTTTAGAAGGTGGTGGTGAGCTTTCCTTCTTGAACTGCTGCAGTCCACCTGCAAACAGCAAAAAAAATCAACAGATTAAAGTGGCAGCAGAGAGTAAGTAGGAGTGCAATTCAGAAAAAAAAGAGCTTTAGAGGCGGAAGGCAAGTATAGCAAGAGTTGAGTGGGTTGAAAAGTATGGCAGCAGAGCAAACCTCACAAGAAGGTTCCAAAAGGAGTAACTCAAAACAGGCAGTAATTCAAAGCCTGAAGCCAAAATAAAGTCAGAAAGAATGCAGTGAGAAAGGAGAGGCCAAACCCAAGGGATCTAGCACTTTGATCTAGGGTAGGAATTGATGCAAGCATCTCAGATCAAAGAGAAGGAACGGCAACAAAAAAAATAAATTAGCCTTAAAAAGAATGAAGTTTCAAGTGTAAACAATGTTTTAGAAAGCTTAAATTTGTTTCTGACAAGACCAGCACTCTAACAAACAGAAGAGAAGGACATCTCAGCCTTAAGTAATGCACATTCTTGTATGCATTTGTGTGTGTGTATGTATGTGAATTCCAGGATACTTTTTTGCACACGAAAACATTTTTTTTAATACATTGTGAATGGTTCAGACCTGTAAATAACTGACTGGGACCGTGGTGGAGGCTGATTCCATCGTGGCTTTTAGAAGGGAATTGGAGAACTGAAGAGAAGTGAATTGCAGGGCTACAGAGAAAAGGCAGATCAATAAGAATGCCAGAGTTACATTTCCAGACGCAATCTCCTCTATGCTGATTGGTAATTGTGATCACAAGAGAGGGAGATGCTGGCAGACTATACACGAGGATAGGAATGTCGCACATACTGCAGACACAATACATTGTTAATGGAGAAGAATAAACAATAAATTCTATAATTTTTAGGCCTGCACAATGTGAAAAACAAGACTATGAAAGTGACTAATTGTTGAAAATGCTTATTCTATTGTCTTTCAAGAAACCTATCACTTCCACTTGGCTCTAATTTGATACTTTGTGGTTGATTCTTAAACCCCTTTCGGCAAACTAGGAATGGAAAGAGGTGCGCATTTTTAATATTCTCAGGTCATCCACATAACACATCATTAACAAAAGAAGTTTGATTTGTTAACTGCTGTTGAAATACTTAGGGAAGTAGCAACCAATTAATTTTTTTACTACAAGGGAGGGGCAGGCAGGCAGGCAGTGTAGGAGACCCCTGTGGTAATTCTCCTATCAAACAAGTATGCCATTTTGGATACTGTTTGGGGGAATGGCCTCTCAGGGGAAAGAAGCAGCAGCAGCCAGATCAGTGGTGCTACAATTGACACTCCCTGCTATATAACAATGCCAAAGTGCATATGAGCTGTAGTGATAAGTTATTCTATAATCAGAGGCACGGACAGGTGTTTTTGTAGCCACGAGTGAGACGATAGGTCAATGTGTTGCCTCTCTGGTGCCAGGGTCTCTGAGCAGGCACAGGCCACTCTGAAAGGGGAGGGTGAGCAGCTAGGGGTCACGGTCCATATTGGTACTAACAGGGACAGAAATGCAGTCCTGCAAAGGGAATTCATTGAGTTAGGTAGAAATTTGAAAGGCAGGACCTCTAACATTGTAATCTCAGGCTTACTTCCTGTGCTATGTGCTAGTGAGGCCAGAAATAGGAAGTCAATACAGTTGAATGCATGACAAAAAACAGTTGGTGTAGGAGGGAGGCCTTCACATATCTGGACCATTGGGGCATCAAGGGCCTATATAAGAGGGGCAGGTTGCCCCTAAACTGGACAGGCACCAATATCCTTGGGGCTTTGTGAATGCCACTCCGGAGGGTTTGAACTAGTGCGGCGGCGGTGTGGGAAACAGAGCAGTAGGTAAGCGTGTGGAGTGACTGAGCAGAAGGTAGATGTTACGTAAAGTGTATTGGGAAGAACAGGCAGGACCAGGTTAATGAACACAGCATGACTGGCAATCTGAAGTGTATGTACTTTAACGCAAGGAGTATAACAAGTAAAGCAGATGAGCTTAGAGCCTGGATTAAAACATGGGACCACGATGTTGTAGTCAGTACAAAAGATGGTTGTGGGAAGAGCAGGACTGGCAGCTCAATAGTCCAGGATTTAGATGTTTTAGGCATGATACACAGGGATGTAAAAGGAGTGAGAGAATTGCATTGCTGATAAAGGGGGCTCTCAGAAAGGACATCTTGGAGGGTTCATCTAGCAAGCCAATATGGGTAGATCTCGGGAATAAGAAAGGTGCAATCACCATAATGGGGTTATACTGCAGGCCCCCCAATGGCCAGAGGGAGGTAGAGGAATGGATATGCGAGGAGTTCATGGGAAGTCGTAAAAACAGCAGGGTTGTTGTAATGGGTGATTTTATTTTTTCCAATATTGACCGAGACACATTTAGTGTCAGGAGCTTAGATGGGACAGAATTGTTAGTTGCATCCAGGAGGGTTTCTTGAAACAATATGTAGATAGTCCAACTAGGAAAGGGGCCATATTATACCTTGTATCGGGGAATGAGCCTGACAGATTGAAATTTCAGTGAGGGGGGAACAGTGATCATAATTCTGTAAGTTTGAAGGTAGTTATGGATAAGGATAAGACTTGGCCTTGGGTGAAAGAACTAAATTTGGGGAAAGCTAATTACAACAGTATTAGGCAGAAACTAGGGAAATTAGATTGGGGACGGCTGTTTGAGAGTAAAGCCAACATCTGACATGGAAGAATCTTTTAAATGTCATTAGATCAGAGTTCAGGATCAGCATGTTCATGTGAGGATGAAAGAAAAGGATGGCAAAATCTGGGAACCCTGGATGAAAGAAGATATTGAAGGTTTAATCAAAAAGGTAAAGGAAGCATATAGAGGAATTTCTGAAGAAGGGTCCTGACCCGAAATGTCAGCTTTCCTACTCCTCTGATGCTGCCTGGCCTGCTGTGTTCCTCCAGCTCCACACTGTGTTATCCCTGACTCCAGCATGGCAGTTCTTACTATCTCTAAAGGAAGAATATGTAAGGTTTAGGAAACTCGACTCAGACAAGGGCCTTGAGTATATAAAGGAAACAGGGCAGAATGTAAACAAGGAATTAAGAGGGCTAGATGAGGCCATAAAATATCCCTGGTGGTAGCATTAAGGAGAATCCCAAGCATTTTATGTATATATTAAGAGCAAGAAGGTAGTTAGCAAAAGGATAAGTCCACTCAAGGACACAGGAGGAAATTTATGTGTGGAGCCAGAGGAAGTAGGTGAGCTCTTTAATGAGTACCTAACATTGGTATTCACCAAGGTTAAGGGCATGGATGATGGCAAGATTAGGGAGGGGTATATTGACATTCGAGGGCATGTCAATATTAAGGAGGTTGGATGTCTTGAAAAACATTAAAGCAAATAATTCCCCAGGCCTGGTGGGTTCTATTCCAGGATACTAAAGGAGACAAGGGAAGCGATTGTTGGGGTCTTGACAGAGATCTCTGTATCCTCTTTAGCCACAGGCAAGATGCCAGAAGACTGGAGACGTTGTTCCTTTGTTTGAGAAGGTCAACAAGGACAATGCTGGAAATTATAGACCAGTGAACCTTACATCAGTGGTCTGGGAATTATTGGAGAATATTCTTAGGGGCAGGATTTACTCAAATTTGTAAAAGAATGGACTTATGAAGGAAAGACAGGCTTGCTTTGAGAGGGAAGGTCTTGACTCACAAATTTGAGTTTTTTGAGGAAGTGAAGCAGATGATTGATGCAGGTAGGGCAATCAATACTGTCTACATGGACTTTACAGAAGCATTTGACAAGGTCCCTCATAGCAGGCTGGTCCAGAAGATGAATCCATGGTGAGTTGGCAAGTGGATACAAAATTGGCTTAATTATAGGTCATGGTCCATGACCAGTGGTGTTCCACAAGGATCAGTGCTGGGACCTCTTTTTTTTTTATATGCATGAGTAAATGATTTGGATGAAAATGTAGGTTGTCTGATTAGTAAGTTTACAGATGACATGAAAATTGGTGTAGTTGTGGACAGTGAGGAAAGTTGTCAAAGGATACAGCAAGATATAGATCAGTCGGAAAGTCGGGGAGGAGAAATGACAGATGGGAGTTTAATCTGGACAAGTGTGAGGTGACGCATTTCAGGAGGTCAAATGCAAGAGGAAAGTATGCAGTAAATGGAAGATCTCTTACAAGCACTGATATACAGAGAGCTCTTGGAGTGCAAGCCCATATCTGTATGAAAGTGGCAACACAGGGGATAAAATGGTAAATAAGGTGCATGGCATACTTGCCTTTATCATTCAGGGCATTGAGTATAAAAGTTGGCAAGTCATGCTGCAGCTGGATAAAACTTTAGTTAGGCCACGTTTGGAGTATCACGTGACGCTCTGGTCACGACACAACTGGAAGGATGTGGAGGCTTCGGAGAGGGTGCAGAAGAGGTTAACCAAGATTTTGCCTGGATAAGAATGTATCAGCTACAAGGAGAGCATGAACAAACTTGGATCATTTTCGGTAGTGCATTTTCAGGCTGAGGGATGACCTGATTGAAGTATATAAAACTTTGAGAGGCGTGGATAGTTAGAAATGTCAGATACTAGGGGCCATAAGTTTAAGGTGAGAGGGGAAAAATTTAAAGGAGATGAGTGGGGCATTTTATTTTTTACAAAGAGGGTGGTAGGTGCCTGGAACATGTTGCCAGGGAAGGTGGTAGAAGCGGATGCGTTATCAAAGTTTAAGAGGCATTTAAACAGAAACATGAACAGACAGGACATAGAAGAATACAGACCATGTGCTGGCAGACAAGATTAATTTAGAATGGCATCATGGTTGGTGCAGACACGGCAGGGCAAAAGGCTTGTTCTTGTGCTGTGCTGTTCCAAGGGAGAACAAGCAGTCATGAGATTAGTGGCCAGGAAATTTGTTTCTGGTGGGAAGCATAAATGTTGATCAGAATAACCCTTGCCCTTCTGTAAACTGTCCATTAGATCTTTTATATCTTTGGATATAGCTGAGGTTAGTGCCTCGTCTAAAAAGTTCTAAAGAATAAATTTAACAACAATAAGGAAATAAATTGCACAAGATACTGTGGAAAGAATACATTTAACTAATTAACTTTATGCTTTTTATGGGATTTACGAATTACCAAGGTCATTATTATCTAAGCAGGATGAAAGAGGGGATCCTATATGACTAAATAAAAACCGAAAGAACTGTGGATGCTGTAAATCAGGAACAAAAACAAAGTTGCTGGAAAAGCTCAGCAGGTCTGGCGGCATCTGTGAAGAAAAAAAAATCAGAGTTAACGTTTCGGGTCCAGTGACCATTCCTCAGAACCCAAGTTTCTACGACTCTACGATCAAAATATTAACTCTGATTTCTTCTTCACAAATGCTGCCAGACCTGCCAAGCTTTTCCAGCAACTTTGTTTTTGATCCTATATGACTGGTCACCAAGACACTAGCTATTGCAACAGTGCAGATGGATAAATGCAGTCTTAAACCAGGTAGCAGCATAAACTCTATCTTAAGGTGTAACATTGAATCCTTACTTTCTCTGATGTGAAGATTTAAGACAAAGACATAAATGTAACTTTTACCATTGATACCACTTCAATCTGTTATAAACTAAATCATCGTTCACAAACATACAAATAAAAAGCTTTTGGGGTTACTTTTGGATCTGTGCTTCTTTCCCAACAAAACAGCTGTTAGCCATAGCATTCATAAATATTAAGCAGTTATTCATATTTACAACGTATTAAGAAAATAAACCTTCTGTGCATCAAGAGATTTGGAAAATACACATTCATGAATGAACAAGAGGAAAGAATTTATCCCTTTCACACAGAAGTGCATGAATTGTGCATTTCCATTGAATTTTCAGCTAAATACAATATTAAATTCTTGATAATATGCGTGTATGTGTATATATGCAAAAGTCTTGTAAATAACATGCTCTTCCTAGAAGTGCTACTGCCTGAAACATTTTCAAAGTCGCACTTCATTTTACAAATAGTGTATTTTGCAACTTCACATGAACTAATGAGGAATTCAATGGGAAATTTCCTTGCTTATGCAAACATTACAAATTAAACTATCTATAAAGCATTTGATGATAACAACATGACTTTGCTTATATCAGAAGAGAGGTCTGTTCTGTCAGCAAGTGCTGAGTATCTGCTTAGTACCAAAGGCACTGTTGAGATTGGGAACTCTCAAACTGGCAAAACTACATACGTGAACTTTCTCGACCATTCACTGGCAACAGTTTATTGAAACCATTGAAAAATCAAGTTCCACTGACCAATGTCATATCCATGTTTCAAACAAAATAGACAAGTTTCCAGTGGCATATCAATGAAGTTCAGTTCTCATAAGGAATATAAGGATTTTGCTCTGAGCACTCCATTCCATCATCAACATCCTTTGTAATATTTTGGAGATGCAGGGAGTTTTAAACAAATCTTTTGTGAAAGAGAATGAATGAGCGGTATAAAAGATGGAAGAGAATTTGTAGACAGTCCAAGTCTTCTCTGCTTGTTAAGAAACTTAAGTGAAATGAGTCTGAGCCTCAAATTTGGTATTAATTGACATTTAA
This sequence comes from Rhincodon typus, assembly GCF_021869965.1. Lineage (NCBI taxonomy): Eukaryota > Metazoa > Chordata > Chondrichthyes > Orectolobiformes > Rhincodontidae > Rhincodon > Rhincodon typus. The sequence goes on along the minus strand of NC_063340.1, from coordinate 32,037,146 downwards.
TTGTTAAGCGTGTAAAACTGGCATCTCATTGTAAACTGGGATGTCCTTCTGAACCTGGAACAGAACAACAATTAGGTCAGATTCAAAGAACTTTACACCATGCACGTGACTGTGCTGTACCTCAACTATTCAATGCAGGCAACGGAAAACTTTTCCATAATTTCACATGGAGTTGTGCTCAGAAAGTTGTTCTCCAGAAAATAAAGATAAAACTGATTGTGAGAAAATGAGGATGAGTCAGCTCAATGGGCACATCTTGGTAAGCACATAAAAGCATAAAAATATAGGAGACAACAAGGTGTAGAGTTGGATGAACACAGCAGGCCAAGCAGCATCAGAGGAGCAGGAAAGCTGACGTTTCGCATCTGGATCCTTCTTCAGAAATGGGGTAGGGGAAGGGGATTCTGAAATAAATAGAGAGAGAGAGGGAGGCGGATGGAAGATGGATAAAGGAGTTAGGGTGGGTGGTGGTCAGTCCAGGGAAGACGGACAGGTTAAGGAGGCGGGGATGAGGATGGATGTGTCGTCCAAGGAGTTGAAGTGGTTCGCCACTGGGAGATGCAGTCGTTTGTCACGAAATGAGCGTAGGTGTTCCAAAAAGCGGCCTCCAAGCCTCCGCTTGGTTTCCCCGATATACAGGAGGCCACATCGGGAACAGCAGATACAGTATACCACATTAGCAGATGTGCATCTGTTTGATGTGGAAGGTTTTCTTGGGGCCTGGGATGGGGGTGACGGGGGAGGTGTAGGGGCAGGTGTAGCACTTCCTGCACTTGCAGGGAAAAGTGCCGGGGGTGGCGGGGCTGAGGTGGAGTGTGGAGCGGACAAGAGAGTCAAGGAGAGAGTGGTCCATCCGGAAAGCAGATAAGGGTGGGGAGGAAAAAATGTCTTTGGTAGTGGGGTCAGATTGCAGGTGGCGGAAGTGCCAGAGGATGACGCGTTGGATCCGAAGGTTGGTGGGGTGGTACGCGAGGACGAGGGGAATTTTGTTTTTGTTGTTATTGCGTACTCCTTGGACGACAGATCCATCCTGGGCCTTCTCCAGTGCCACAACAATGCCACCCGAAAGTTGCAGGAACAGCACCTCATATTTCGCTTGGGAACCCTGCAGCCCAATGGTATCAATGTGGACTTCACAAGCTTCAAAATCTCCCCACCCCCGACCACATCCCAAAACCAGCCCAGCTCATCCCCACCTCCCTAACCTGTCCGTCCTTTCTCCCACCTATCCACTCCTCCTACCTACCAGCCTCACCTCCGTCTCCTTGATTTGTCTATCTTCCCTGGACTGACCAACCCCCACCCACACTCACCTTTACTGACTCCATCCCCGCCTCCTTGACCTGTCCGTCTCCTCTGCACCTATCTGCTCCTTTATCCGTCTTCCATCTGCCTCCCCCCCTTCTCTATTTATTTCAGAATCCCCTTCCCCTTCCCCTCCCCCATTTCTGAAGAAGGGTCCAGACCCAAAACGTCAGCTTTCCTGCTCCTCTGATGCTGCTTGGCCTGCTGTGCTCATCCAGCTCTACACCTTGTTATCTCAGATTCTCTAGCATTGGCAGTTCCTACTATCTATAAAAATGTTGAAGTTGTGGAACATAGGACTCTTTAAGCCAGCTTTGCCAACTTCTACTTCAATACTTTGCTGCCCACTCTCTATAGCACTTGATTCCTGAAGATACCAGGTATTGTCTTGTCCTAGCCTTAAATATATTCAAAAAATGGAGCATGCAAATTCCTTTGAGATAGAGAAATCCAGATATTCATAATCCTTTGAGTGAAGAAATGTCTCATTTCTTACCTACATATCTGATACATTATCCTTGCCTACATGTTCTAGCTAGAGGAAACAACCTCCGTGCCTATCCTGCCAAACTCCTTCAGGGTTTTTTTATTTAAGATTTTTTTTAAATCAACCTGTTCAGAGATGTTACAACACACCTCTGGAGCAGGTGGCACTCGAACCCAGGCCTCCCAGTTCAGGGTTAGAGACATTACCACTGTGTCACACGAGGGCCCCACACTCCTTCAGAATCTTATGAGTTTCAATTAGGTCACTTGAATTCATAGAATCATAGTATCCCTACAGTGTGGAAACAGGCCCTTCGGCCCAACAAGTCCACACTGAACCTCAAAGCATCCCATTTTCAATTCACTTAAGTTGCAGACAGTACAGGTCCAACTTATTCCGATTCTCATCGCAAAACAATCCTTATCCTAGAAACAAATCTAATGAATTTTATACCTCCAAACTAAGTAGATTAATCCTTGGATATGGAGACCAAAACTATTCACAATACACCAGGTGTATTCGTACCAAAACACGACACAATTGTAGCAAGCCTTATAGAGTCATACAGCACAGAAACAGACCCTTCGGTCCAATTCTTCCATGCCACCCAAGTTTTCCAAACTGAACCCAGTCCCTCTTGCCGGTGTTTGGCCCATATCCCTCTAAACATTTCCAATTCATGTGTCTGTCCAAATATCTTTTCAATGTTATGACTGTATTTGCATCTACCACTTTCTCTAGCAGTTCATTCCACATACAAACCACGCTGTATGAAAAAAAATTGCCCCTCAGTTCCATTATAAATCTTTCTCCTCTCACCTGAAAAATATACCTTTTAGTTTTGAACTTCCCCCACCCTTGGGAAAAAGGCCTTTGCTATTCACCTTACCTACGCCCTGCATCATTTTATAAACCTCTATAAGGTCACCCTTCAAACTCCCACACTCCAGTGAAAGAAGTCCAGGTTATCCAGCTTCTCCTTATAACTCAAAACTTCCAGTCCCAGCAACAATGGGTAAATCTTTTCTGAATCCTCTCCAATTTAATAATATCCTTCCTGTAGCATGGTGACCAGAACTGTACACAGTACTCCAAAAGTGGCCTCACCAATCTGTTACTCCAAACTGCTTGCAATAAATACGAACACGCCCTTAATGTTCCTAGTTGCTTGCTTTACCTTCATGTTTCAAGACCGGTTATAAAAAAAAAATCTACTTTTAAATTCCAAAATTGATAACTTCACACTTTGCTACAGTTTACTCCAACTGACATCTTGTTGTCTGCTCACTTAATCTGCCCATATCTCTTTACAGCTTCTTTCTTTCCCTGACCAGTGAATGCACTATGCTTGGTCTCTTTGCCCAAGACATTGGCATAGATTGAAAATAGCTGAGGCCCAACTACATACTTGCTGCGCTATACCACCAATGAGAAAAAATCCCCTTATATGTGTTTTTGTGTTCTGAGGAAGGGTCACCGGACCCGAAACGTTAACTCTGTTTTCTCCTTCACAGATGCTGCCAGACCAGCTGAGCTTTTCCAGCAACTTTGTTTTTGTCCCTTTTATCATCTATTTGTTTGCTCATTCTGCCAGTCTATCTACGCCCTTTTGACATTTTACACAAACCTCAGACTGCCAAAGTGTTTTTAAATTGGTGAATTTTGAGAATTTGTCCTATATGTCAAGATCTATGTCACTAATACATATCAGGAAAAGCAGGGATCAGAAATTCTATGGAATTTCACTTACGAAAAATTACTGTTTACCACTACACTCCGTTTCCTGTTACTCAGCCAATTTTATGTCCATATTGCTACTCTCCTATTCCTGTTGTAAATTTACTTGTGTTTACTATACATCATTATCTAAAAACTTTTGAAAGTACGTACATCACAACATCATCAACTTTCTGTAACATCATTAAAAAAAACTTCAGCAAGGTAGTTCAACACAATTGGTGTTAACAAATCACAGTGGCTTTCGTTAATTAACATTTGCTAAAATGACTATTAATTTTATCCCAAATTATTGATTCTAAAATTTTCACCACCACAGTTAAATTCACTGGCTTGTAGTAAAACTTTGGCAAACATCACTCTTTTTAGCACCATACAAGCCTAAAAAAGATTCAAAACATATGGCCAGCAGATTGACAATTTCATTCTCACTCTCCTCAGAATTATCGGATGTATCTCATCCATTCCTGGCATCAAATCACGTTTAAGTACAAACGTCCACTCCAATACCTTTTCTTTTTCAGTGCTCAATGCTTTAGGTGTCTGGATAAACACACACTTCACCCACTGTGCATTGACGATGGAGGAAGTGAAAATTGTAGGCGGTTGATGTGGTGCCAGTCATGGGGGTTACTTTGTCCTGGATGCTGTCAAACCTCTTCAGTGTTGGTGCAACAATACCCATCTGGGCAAATTGAAACAATTTAATCGTGAGTTGTGATGGGCCTGCCATGGTGAAATCGTCTATGCCATATGCCATTCTACCTTTAATGTAAGGCACATTCCCCTGAAGTTTCATAGAATGCCGACAGTGTGGAAATAGGTCCTTTGGCCCAACAAGGCCACAGTGACCCTCGGAACATCCCACCCAGACCCATCCCCCTATAACCCACCTAATATACACATTCCTGAACTGTATGGGCAATTTAGCATGGCCAATCCACCTAGCCTGCACATCTTTGGACTGTGGGAGGAAACCGGAACACCTAGAGAAAACCCACGCAGACACGGGGAGAATTTCCAAACTCCACACAGACATTCGCCTGAGGGTGGAATCGAACCCGAGTCCCTGGCTCTGTGAGGCAGCAGTGCTATCCACTGAGCCACCATGCCGACCCAAAGTGTTGAATGGGATTGATAGTCCTCATCTCTCCTGCCTGTAATCTGGTCGCAGTCATATTAATTTCAATTCCCTGTAATAGATTGTGTTAATATACACAGCATTAACAAAATACTGCTTTTCTAACGGTCTCCATCTCAGATTCTTCAGTCAACATGTCATGATTACTTTACCAGTTACATTTCTGACTGATTTATGTTAACTCCTTATTCCATATCAGCCCACAGACTTGCTGCTTGCTCTGACTATATAGGCTTTGGAGAATCGAAAGATACAGCATTCCCAGCCTCTGACTATTTCAAGGCACAGTGATTATATGACTGGTCCAGTTCATTTTCTAGTCAATGGTAGCCCCCAGGATGCTGATAGTCGAGGATTCAGTGATAGCAATGTCTTTGAATGTCAAAGCCTGGCATTTCTGTGTTGTAAATATAACATGCCATATATCAAGGCAAGCCTGTTGATATGGGCACAGACTCCTTCCGAATCCGAGTCATCATGATTGTTGCTGGACTTTGTGTAAGCCATCAGTAAACATCCCATCTTCTGATCTTATGACAGAGGGAAGGGCATTGACGAAGCAGCTGGAGGAGGCTGGGAGTAGGCCTGAGAAACCCTTCCAATGATTCCTGGAGCTGAGACGATTGACCTCCAGCAACCACAGCCATTTTCCTTTGCGTTTGCTGAGATTCTAACCAGCAAAGAGTATTGCCCACAATTACCATTGACTCCAGTTTCCCTAGGGCTCCTGAATACCACACAAAGTCAAATGCTACAATGACGTCAATTTGTCCAAGGCTGCAGTGATGTCAGAAGCTGAGAGGCCTTTGCAGAATCCAAACTGAGCATCAGTGAGCAGGTTATTGCTGACTAAGTACCATGTGATAATAATCGATACCAATTTCCATCATTTTGCCAATAGGCAATGGACTGATGTTGTAGTAATTGGTCGGGTTGGATTTGTCCTGTGCAGCACATGTGATTTTTCACATTGCTATGTCGCTGTCAGTTTTATTGTTGTGTTAGAGCAGCTTGGCTTGAGGTCACAGTTAGCTCTGGAGCATAAATCTTCAGTATTATTGCTGGAATGTTGTCAGAACCTGTAGCCTTTGCAGTACCTTCAGCAGTTTGGAGATATCATGTGGAGTAAATTAAACTGGCTGAAAACTAGCAACTGTGATGTTGGGGACCTCAGGAAGAGGCAGAGATGAATCACATGGCACTTCTGATTGAAGATGGATGCAAATATGTCAGTCTTTTCTTTTGCACTCTTGTGCTGCATTCTTCTATTATTCTATGTGCAACCAGTTCCTCCTTTTAGTCATTTAATTTCCCTCCCACCATTCATGACTGAAGTGGCAGAACTGCGGAGCTCAGATCTGATCTGTCAATTGTGGACTAGTTTAGTTCTCATTATTACATACTGCTTATAGTGCTCGGCATACCTGTTGTCCTGTATTGTAGCTTCACCAGGTAACAGCTCATTTTTAAACATGCCTGGTGCTGCTCTTGGTATGTCCTCCTGAACTCTTCATTGACGTTTTTTTTTAGTTTTGCTAATCTTAATTGCTTTTTCAATTCCTCTCTAAACCTTCTATATTTTGCTTGGTTCTTAACCATGTATCTACCTGAAACCTGTTTAAGCACACTTTTCCTGGATATTTTTTGCTCTACCCTTACCCTTCATGCGAATACAATTTGACTATATGTCAGAGATAGTAGGAACTGCAGATGCTGGAGAATCCGAGACAACAAGGTGCAGGGCTGGATGAACACAGCAGGCCAAGCAGCATCATAGGAGCAGAAAGGCTGACGTTTCGGGTCTAGACCCTTCATCAGAAAAGGGGGAGGGGAAGGGGGTTCTGAAATAAATAGGGAGAGAGTGGGAGGCGGATAGAAGATGGATAGAGGAGAGGATAGGTGGAGAGGAAACAAACAGGTCGAAGAGGCGGGGATGGGGCCAGTAAAGGTGAGTGTAGGTGGGGAGTTAGGGAGGGGATAGGTCAGTCCAGGGAGGACGGACAGGTCAAGGGGGCGGGATGAGGTTAGTCGGTAGGAGATGGGGGTGCGGCTTGAGGTGGGAGGAGGGGATAGGTGGGAGGAAAAACAGGTTAGGGAGGCGGGGACGAGCTGGACTGGTTTTGGGATGCGGTAGGGGGAGGGGAGATTTTGAAGCTTGTGAAATCCACATTGATACCATTGGGCTGCAGGGTTCCCAAGCAGAATATGAGTTGCTGTTCCTGCAACCTTCAGGTGGCATCGTTGTGGCACTGCAGCAGGCCCAGGATGGACATGTCGTCTGAGGAATGGGAGGGGGAGTTGAAATGGTTCGCGACTGGGAGGTGCAGTTGTTTATTGCGAACCGAGCGTAGGTGTTCTGCAAAGTGGTCCCCGAGCCTCCGCTTGGTTCCCCCGATGTAGGGGAAGCCACACCAGGTACAGCGGATGCAGTATACCACATTGGCAGATGTGCAGGTGAACATCTGCTTGATGTGGAAAGTCTTCTTGGGGCCTGGGATGGGGGTGAGGGAGGAGGTATGGGGGCAGGTGTAGCACTTCCTGCGGTTGCAGGGAAAAGTGCCGGGTGTGGTGCGGCTGTAGGGGAGTGTGGAGCGGACAAAGGAGTCATGGAGAAAGTGGTCCCTCTGGAAAGCAGATAAGGGTGGGGAGGGAAAGATGTCTTTGGTGGTGGGGTCGGATTGCAGATGGCGGAAGTGTCGGAGGATGATGCGTTGGATCCGGAGGTTGGTGGGGTGGTACGTGAGGACAAGGGGGATTCTTTTTTGGTTCTTATTGCGTGGACAGGGTGTGAGGGATAAGTTGCGGGAGATGTGGGAGACACGGTTGAGGGCGTTCTCGACCACTGAGGGGGGGAAGGTACGGTCCTTGAAAAACGAGGACAGCTGGGAGTGGAATGCCTCATCCTGGGAGCAGATGCGGCGGAGGTGAAGGAATTGGGAATAGGGGATAGCATTTTTGCAGGAAGGTGGGTGGGAAGAGGAGTATTCTAGGTAGCTGTGGGAGTCGGTGGGCTTGAAATGAATATCGGTTTCTAGGTGGTTGCCCGATATGGATTCAGAGGTCCAGGAAGGGGAGAGAGGTATTAGAGATGGTCCAGGTAAACTTAAGGTTGGGGTGGAAGGTGTTGGTGAAGTGGATGAACTGTTCGAGCTCCTCGTGGGAGCACGAGGCGGCGCCGATACAGTCATCAATGTAACGGAGGAAGAGGTAGGGTCTAGGCCCGAAACGTCAGCCTTTCTGCTCCTATGATGCTGCTTGGCCTGCTGTGTTCATCCAGCCCTGCACCTTGTTGACTATATGTCAACTATATTTTCTTTAAATGCTCAGTTACAGATCCCTTCTCATTCCCCAGTTAATTACTCTTAATCTGGTTACCCCTTGCACCTTACCATTACCAATCTAACCACATCATTCAATGATCACTATTTCCCAAATATCATCCCACAGACATGATCTACCTGGCCCAATTTATTCTCAAGAACTGGGTCTAGCAGTGTCTTCTTTGTCATGCGCTGGAAACGTACTGCTGAACACCCTCAAGAAGCTCCTAGTCTTTTCTGCCTTTACATTATTATCCCAGTCTATATTCTGATATTTAAACTCCCTCACTATGATTACTCTCTTTCTTAGATTTCTCAATTCCCCTGTAAATTTGTCCTTCTACAGCTTTCCCACTAGTTGCTGACCTGCAGACTATAGTGAACAAGGTAACTGCACCTTAGAGAATACCCCAGACAGATCAAAGGCAATCTATTTGGCTGGGTATAAGGAATGTATAAGGTGCAGTTGAATGTTCACATTAATTAATATGGCCACCATCCATCTCCCTTTTCTATCTTTTCAATAGCACCTTTTATCCTGTCCTGTCCGTCTTTGAGCCAGATCTCTTATCATCATATTTGTACATTACAATCTGTATCTATAACTCACTAACCCTATTTACCACACTCTTGGCATTCACATACATGCATGCTAACTGGTAACCTTAAGTTAGACTTTATTATTTTCCCTCTAACCACTCTAAACCATATTATTAACTATTCCAGTGATTTTGTTCTCTTCCAGTGTTCTCTGCACCTTGGTGACCCTATTTGGTATTGACATTTCAGTTGTACACTTCTGCTGAGTGAGTTTAAAAGATCAATAGCACTAACAAGTTATACAAGGAAATTCGTCCTGACCTTGTTTATGTGCCTGGCCTGAATAGGTTCCTTCTCCCACTGCTGATCATGAATTCCCAAGAATCTAATGTCTTCCCACCATCACTCAATATTTTGTGTGCTCCATCTTCCTACTTGCACTCAATATGTGTAATACCAGGAGTAATGTGGAGATTAATACATTTGAGTTCCTGATTGCTGATTTGAGTGCCTGATTCCCTATTTCATCCCCTAAATTCTGACTGCAACGCTCCTTTTACCCATGTTGCTGGTTCTGATGTGGGCAGTGACCGCTGGTTGTTCACTCTGCTCTCATATTATTCTGTAGCTGTGGGCTGACATTCTTGACCCTGTCAGCAGGGAGGCAACATACCATCCTTGAGAAACACAGTGTAGAGCTGGAGGAACACAGCAGGCTAGGCAGCATCAGAGGAGCAGGAAAGCTGATGTTTCGGGTCGGGACCCTTCTTCAGAAATGGGGGAGGGGGAAGGGAGCTCTGAAATAAAGGGAGAGAGGAGGGGTGGTGTTAGGTGAGTGCAGGTAGGCAGTGGTGGGGATTGGTCAGTAACGTGGGAGGAGCAGATATGTGGGAGAGAAGATGGACAGGTTGTGTCAGGTCAAGGAGGCGGGTATGAGAGGGAGGATTGGTCACCGGTGGCATCACCTGGAAACTGGAGGAGCAACACCTCATATTCCGCCTTGGGAGCCTCCAATCCAATGGTCTCAATGTGGACTTTACTAGTTTCAAAATCTCCCCACCCTGGCCTCATCCCACGACCAACCATCCCTCTCATCCCCGCCTCCTTGACCTGACACAACCTGACTGTCTTCTCTCCCACCTATCCGCTCCTCCCACCTCACTGCCCAATCCTCACCACTGCCTATCTGCACTGATCTATCACTATCCCACCTACCTTCCCCAGCCCCACCCCTCCTCTCTCTATTTATTTCAGAGTTCCCTTCTCCCTCCCCCACTTCTGAAGAAGGGTCCAGACCCGAAACGACAGCTTTCCTGCTCCTCTGATGCTGCCTGGCCTGCTGTGTTCCTCCAGCTCTACATTGTGTTATCTCTGACTCCAGCATCAGCAGCTCTTACTATCTCTGATACCATCCTGCATTCATGTCTCTGCAGAAACACCAGTGTGCTTCACTAACAATTGATTTCCCTATCATTATCGTTTTTTCTTTTTTTTTTGTGTCAGCCTGCTAGAACTGAACTGGCTATGTTACCATGGATTTGGCTCTGGCTGCGTTTCCCCTGATGATCTTCATAAAGATGTAAGGTTTTTCTTTTAATCAAATAATAACTTTAAAGATCCACATTCTAAGCTTTCTTCTCAATTGTTAACTATCTTACTCATCTGTTTTAGTCTTCCATCTCTTTTATTTCTCCCTTTAACCTCATTCCTAATCACTGCTTACTGAATTACTTAATCTACCACAGTTACAGATATTTGTAGTTGCTGTTCAAGCACCAGTACTTTAATTACAATTTATTAAATCTTTTGAACAAATTTATAGCTCCCCTTACCAACATTGTTTACTATAGACAATAAAATTTGTATGGAGAATTTTTCTGTCAGCAAGGGTGCTTGCCATTGACAAAAACTGTGCTGACAGATCTAGCAAATACTTGTGATAGGAATAGGAAGTTTCAGCATGTGATTCATTGCAACAATCATTAATGGGGATTCTCTTTGTTGAGCTGCAGTGGTGGCATCAAGCTATTAGTCAATTACATTATGCAAATTCACAACATAAAACTTACTGATTATAAAGTATAACTAAGCAAAAAATAAAGTGGAAAAATGTTTGGGAGACATACATAGGAGTAGGGTGAAGGCTGAAGTACAATAAACTTTAAATACACTTAAAATATACTTTAAATATACTTCAAGTATTTAAAAATGTTGATATAATGGAAAACTTTAATATTATACAACATGTTTTCTAAAACTAGAGTCATCAGCAACAGTAAATACAAATGCAGTCATGTCTCATTCAACAAGGTATACATTTTCAAAAGCAGTGCTTACAGTGGGACTAACAGCACCAAAGAACAACCTGTCATCAGTCACTGATTTCTATTCAATGAATTCTGGGAGAACAGCAACAGCACATCCCCAGGGGAGCTAAAAGTCACTGACAGCAACTTCTGGATTTTTGCATTTAACTGCACATGCACAGGTCCAGGTGTTGCTGCCAAATTCAGATGTAAGATGGCAAATTCTGATAACTTCATTATTATTTTGAATAGAAAATAAGGGCCAATGTCTCATCTAGAAGAATAGAACCAACCAAAAAAAAAAATCAAAAGGCAAGTTTTGTAAGGCTCCAAGTTGTTAGAAGGGCTGTATATTCAACTGTCACGTATTTAAATAGCAGGGTTGCTTTGACTGTGATTTTCCCTCCCAAGTTCAGAGAATTGAAACTAAGAATTGAATGAATATTCCTTGGACCCTACTAGATGCTATCTGCATGCATCTATCAGTGTGGTCAGAAACCTAGCAAGATATGATCCCATATGTCAGTGATGTTAGGGATCATGGGGATTGCTTAAGTGAACTGGTCAGTTACATCTCATTTGTTTTTTCCCTTTTCATTCATACTGAAACTGTGTCTGTTTGTCTGTCTATCTTTGAAAAAGACTGAGGGCCAGAATCGAGGAGAATTGGGTTTAAATCAAAGGCATTAATTAGGTTACCTTATGGTTTAAGTTTGCTCTACTAAAGCTACAATGTTATTACTAAAGATTCTTTGTTTGAATAATAAACCCAGTGCCTAGTACTGATTATTCACAAGTCTGGTTAGGAACCATTGGGGTCAATGTTTAGGATCTTTGAAGGTTTAAATTTACTGTGTTGTGAATACAGAAGTAGGAAGGCTGATTTGATTTGGCTGTCTGTCTCCTTGTCATAATGCATGGGAACCATCTGCTTAATACACCTTCCATTCCTGGTTGATCAGTATTCCTCCATGTGAAGCACAAATTGGAAAGGTATTCATGATGGCAAGGGCACATTAGAGGTTTGGATAGGCCTGAGATGGAAACCACAATGATCATTACCAATAAAGCTTAATAATGCCACTAAAGATTTAGCAGAGCCATGAAGCAGTTATTTGCTAGACTGGGCCTGCAACCAGTGGAGAAAGAGCCAATATGAGCAAAAAATGCTGCAATAACCCTGCTCCCACTGCTATAATAGTGGGTTTAAACAAAATCTTCAGATGACAACTACCAGACTAATTGTCATGATAAAGTAGATTTGCTGCTAGATGCTCCTTTCCAGTTTGGGATCTACAGGGACTGCTTTGTCCAGCATGCAGGGGCAAAGTGTTACGTTGTCTAATGCGAAGAACCTTTTGTCTTACACATAATGTAGTTCATTGCACTTTAGCAATCAGGGATGTGTCACATTGGTATAATGAACATCATTACAAAGACTATGAGGACTCCTGGGTCGTAAGACTGTCACCTTTGAGTTCTATTGCTGTTCTGCTTTTCCCCTCTTAAGTTCTGATGCCATTAGGCAGGTCACATAGTCTTCAGCATTAATCCTATCAGAACCACTACCTTAGGCAACACTCACCAATCTACTAGTTGCAGATACATCTGTCCGTGATAAGAGTGACCACTGCACAGTTCAAGCAATACTTAGCTGACATCCATATGCTGCCACATGATTTTGCACATCCTTACCAATGCTATAAAACTAGATGACCAATACTGGTTCAATGCAAAGTTTGGAAAAACAATAGCAAGTGCACAAAAATGTGAGTTCATCACATGACTGCATACATGCCAAACAACAGAAACAGCATTCAATCAACAGATGAAACAATTCCATTATCAGTTGCTTGGGAGTACAGAACTTGAATATTGTTGAAAAAGACACACACTGTCAAAGCTTTATGTCTTGCACTCATCATTTGTCACTGAAAAACTGTAGGGCATTCTGAGAACGAGAGGGCAAACAAACAGATCATCGTACATATTGGCATCAATTGCATAGTAAAGAAAGGGATTAAGTCCAACAAGCAGAATATAGGGAGCTAGGAAATAGATTAAAGAACAGGACCCAGAAGGTAGTAATCTCTGGATTACTTCCAATGCCACCTGCTAGTGAGTACAGATGCAGGGGGTTAATTCAGATGAATGCATGGCTGGAGAAATGGTGTAGGAGGGATGGTTTCAGATTTCTGGGATATTGGGAGTGTATTTGGGGGCAATAGGATGTGTACAAGGCAGATGGATCACACCTGAACTGGAATGGGACTAGCATCCTTGTGAGTGTTTTGTTAGGGTTGTTGGGGAGGGTTTAAATTAATTTAGCAGGGGTTGGGTCCCAGAGAAAATGTTCAGTGGGATAAGATGAACAGTTAAAATTAGAAGAGACAAGTGAGTCAGGAAGGGATAGATGTTATAGGCCACTTAAGGTACAAAGGATTTTGGCAAGGTTGGATGGTATTTGTTTTGATGGAAGGAGTCTGACAAACAAGACAGATGACTTGAGAGCACAATGTACAACATGGAGGTATGATATGTCACTGCTGTCACTGAGTCATGGTTGAGAGGGGGACAGGATTGACAGTTCAATATTCCAGGATACAGGGTCTTCAGGCAAAGCAGGGGAGGAGGTACCAGAGGAGGGGATATCACAATATTGATCAAGGAATCAATTACAACACTGAGGAGAGATGACATCTTAGAAAGCTCCTCAAATGAAGCCATATGGGTACAACTTAAAATCCAAAAAGGATCAATCACATTTCTGTGGATGTGCTATAGGTCCCCCAACAGTCCGTGAGAAACAGAAGATCAGATATGCAGGCAAAGAAGATTAAGAGGTGACCTTATTGAGGTATTCGGAATTCTGAACAATTCTGACAAAGTACAGAAGGATATTTTGTTTCCACTGGTTGGGATATCAGTATCTAGGGGTCACAATTTCAAGATTGTCAGCAAGAGAGCTAGCAGTGAGATTAAGAGAAACTTCTTTACTCAGGGATTTGTTGGTATTTGGAATGCGCTACTTGGGAGAGCAGTGGAGGTGGATTCCATAGCAGGTTTCAAAAGAGACCTGGATATATATTTGGAAGTAAAGAAGTTATAGGCTGGAGATAGTGCTGGAAAGTGGGACTAGCTGGTACTAACATGATGGACTGAATGGCCTCTTTCTGTAATGTAAAATTCAATGATTCTATGAAGTGTAAAAGTAATAGGTTAAGATAATAGGGGATTTCAATGGAGTGGGATAGTAATGTGAAAGGTTTAGAGGAATTGGAATTCTTAAAATGCATCCAGGATAGCTTTTTAATATGATATATAGAAGGCCCTACAAGAAGCGTGGTGGGGGCGGGGATGGTGTTTCTGAGCTTAATTTTAGGTAATGAAATTGGCAAGTGTTGAAGTAACAGTGGATCAGTGTTTTGCAGACAGCAATAATAAGTCTGTTAGATTCAAGAAAGCTATGGAAAAGGACAAGGCGTAAAAGCTCTAAATTTAGATTTAGATTTTATTGTCACATGTACTCAAGTACAGTATAGGGGTACAGTGAAAAGTGTAGAAAGTCGCCCATCTTAGTATATAAAAGACAGGATTAAAAACAAAGACAGAATTGAAAGAAACAGCGAAAAGAAAAGGAAATATCTAGATTACTTCTCCCCACTCCACCATGAATCCTCGTCACCATAAGAATAAAGCCACAAAGTCCATCCCTCAGTCTGCAAACATTCAGGTGCCCCAAGAACCCGCTCGCCACTGCAGCTGGAACGCCATCACCTCTGCCATGTCCTGGAGCCTCGCTGTTGCTGCTGGAATCATGCCGCAATTCTTCGGCACTATCTTACCTCCATCAATGAGATTGCCACCATGAGTCCACACTGGGCAAGTCTTGGTAATGCAGCCGTCACTGATCCACCAGTCCTGAAGTGGGCTCAAACGTGGCGCTGGGCCCACCACATCAAAGCAGTTGGTGCTTGTTCTGGCTTATGTTGCTGCTTCTGCTGCCTCCTGGGACTACCATTTCAGCAAAGAAACCCACCTGCTGACCCCCTTGAACTGCTCCAGCCGCTAAGATCAGGTACAATTTAGCTAGAGTGGATTGGGAGCTGATTCTTTTAGGTAAATCTGTGTCAGATTTAAGGGGAAAATAAGGAGAGTATAGGCCAGCAAGTTGGGATAAAGACAAAGGGTTGGACCAAATCTTCTGAATCCTAGATATCAAGACATATACAGGATTTGATAAAGAGTGAGAGGGCAGATACAGAAGATTCAAAACAGCAGCAATTCCAGAGGAGTAAAGAATATGCAAGAGAAAACTTGAAAAGGGAGATTAGGAGAGCTAAAAGGAAGCATGAAAGAATAATGGCAGGTAAAATAAAGGAAAGTCCAAAGTTATTTAATTAGTACATTTAGGGTAAAAGGATAACCAGGAAAAGAGTATGGCCCATAAAGAATCACAATGGCAATTACTGTGTGAAGCCAAAGGATGTAGGTAGGGTTCTAAGCAACTACTTTATGTTGGTGTTCACCAGTGAGGGGGATGGTGTGGAAACTTGAGTGTGATCTGGCAAGCTTAAAAGTCTGGGGCCTGATGAAATGTATTCCAGGCTATTAAGTGAGGCAAAGGAGAAATAGTAGGGGTGTAAGCAATAATTTTCAATTCCACTCTGGCCACAGGAAAGGTATCAAAGGAATCAAGGACAGACAATGTGGTTCCTTATTCAAGAAGGGAACCAGTAAACTACAGGCCAGTCAGTCTAACTTTGGTGATGAGGAAATTATTGGAAGCAATGATTCAATTAACTTACAGTTGAAGAGGCATAAATTAATCAAGAATAAAAAACTTAAAAGAACTTTAAAGAACTTAAACAAGGAATTAGACAGGCTAAAAAAAGGGTTGTGAAAAGTCATTAGCAAACAGGATTAAGAAGAATCCCAAGGTTTTATACATACATAAAAGGGAAAGGGTTGGCCACTCAAGGACAAAAGAGGAAATGAATGTGTGGGGCCAGCAGAGACAGGTGAGTTCCTAAATGAATAAGTTGTGTCGGTATTCACCGAAGAGAAGGAAGTGGCGGAGGATGATCTCAGGGAAAGGAGTGTCAAATTTCCAAGCCAAGTTGCTATTAAAAAAGGAAGAGGTTTTATGCGTCTTAAAAAGTATTAAGGTAGATAAGTCCCTGGGTCCTGATGGGATCTATCCCAGAATATTGACGGAGACAAGAGAACAAATTGCTACAGCATTGACGACATTGTTGTATCCTGTTTGGCCACAAGTGAGGTCCCAGAGGACTGGAGAATAGCCAGTGTTGTTACACTGTTTAAGAAGGGTAACAAGGATAATCCAGGAAATTACAGGCCTGTGATTCTCATGTTGGTGATAGAGAAGTTACTGGAAAAAACTGTCAGGGACAAGATCTATATGCATTTAGAAACAAATGGACTTTTAATGATAGACAGCTTGGTTTTGTACGAGGGAGGTCACGCCTCACTAACTTAATCGAGCTTTTTGAGGAGGCAATGAAGATGATTGATGAGGGAAAAGTGGTCGATATTGTCTACACGGACTTCAGTAAAGCCTTTGACAAGGTCCCTCATGGCAGACTGGTACAAAAGGTGAAGTCACATGGTATCAGGGTGAGCTGGCAAGATTGATACAGAACTGGTTTAGTCATAAGAGACATATGGTAACGGTGGAAGGATGCTTTTCGGAATGGGGCCTCTGTTGTTCATGGTCTACATAAATGATTTGTAGGAAAAGGTAGCTGGTCTAATCAGCAAGTTTGTGGACGATACAAAGAGTGGTGGAGTTGTGGATAATGAAGAGGATTGTCAGAGGATACAGCAAGATATAGATCGGTTGGAGGCATGGGTAGAAAAATGGCAGATGGAATTTAATCCAGACAAATGTGAGGTGAGGCATTTTGGAAGGTCAAATACAGGTGGAAATTAGACAGTGAATGGCAGAACCCTTAGGGGTATTGACATGCAGAGGGGTCTGGGTGTGCAGGTCCATAGGTGGCAGCGCAGCTGGATAAGGTAGTAAAAAAAGGCCTATGGCATGCTTGCCTTCATTGGAAGGGGCATTGAGTATAAAGGATAGGCATGTTATACTGCAGCTTTATTGAACTTTAGATAGGCAACATTTGGAATATTTTATAAAGTTCTGGTCACCACATTACCAGAAGGATGTGGATGCTTTAGACAGGATACAGAAAAGTTTACCAGGATGTTGCTTGGTATGGTGGATATTTGCTATGAAGAAAGGTTGGATAGATTGGGTTTGTTTTCACTGGAACGCAGGAGATTGAAGGGCGACCTGACAGAAGACCAATACTCATTTTGTTAACTCTTTACATTATAAGTATTCATAAAAGCTGTTACTATCTGTTTTTTATGTTTCTAGTTAGCATCTTCTCATACTTTAATTTTTCCCTTATTATGCTTTTAGTCATCTTTGATGTCCCATCTTCCAACCTATTTTTGTCTCGTTACATGCTCTCTCTAAGCTTGATACTACATTTAACGTTTTTAGGTAACCATGGATGGTCCCTATTTTCTGCATATAAATTGACGTTTTCCCAGCCACCATCAGTTCCGAGGAAGGGTCACCGGACCTGAAACGTTAACTCTGTTTTCTCCTCCACAGATGCTGCCAGACCTGCTGAGCTTTTCCAGCAACTTTGTTTTTGTTCATGGATGGTAGATCTCCGCTTGGAATTTTTCCCTCTTGTTGGATATATTTATTCTATGTAATCTGAAATACTCCCTTAAATGTCTGCCATTGCACCTTTGTTAACATTTCCCTGAACTTAATTTGCCAGTTCACTCTAGCTACCTCTACTTTCAGGCCTTCTTAATAACTCTTATTTAAGTTTAATATGATGCAAACGGCATGGAAAAAGTGGCAGGTATGAGGCTTTTTCCCCATGGTGGAGGGGTCAATTACTAGGGGACACCAGTTCAAGATGCAGGGGTAAGGGGAGGTGGAGTTTAAGTGAGATGCACGTGGCAAGTTTTTCACACAAAAGGTGGAGAGTGTCTGGAACACACTGCCAGGAGGTGGTGATGGAAGCAGCCACAATAGCAGTATTCGAGAAGCACCCGTAGAAATACATGCATTGGAAGGGAATAGAGGAATACGGATCCTGTAAGTGAAGACAGTTTTAGTATGGAAGGTCAAAACCTGTCGGTGCAGGCTTGGAGGGCTTGTTCCTGTGCTGTATTATTCTTTGTTCTTCTTTGTTCTTTAATAGTCAGCATGGCTTTGTTGAGGAGAGGTCATTTCTGACCAACTTGATTGAATTTTTCTAAGGCTTAACCAGGTAAGTAGATGAGGGCAATGCTTTGCATGTAGTCTAAGGAGACTTCAACAAGGCTTTTAATAAGGGTTAGAATCATAGAATAGAATCCCCACAGTGTGGAAACAGGCCCGTCGGCCCAACAAGTCCACACCGAACCTCAGAGCATCCCACCCAGACCCATCCCCTTATAAGCCCATCAAATCTACACACCGCTGAACACTATGGGCAATTTAGCACAGCCAATCCACCTAACCTGCACATCTTTGGACTGTGGGAGGAAACCACACAGACACTGGGAAATTGTGCAAACTCCACACAAACAGTCGTCCGAAGGTGGAATTGAACCCAGGTCCCTGGCGCTGTGAGGCAGCAGTGCTGCCCAATAAACCCTGTGAATACTGTGTAGGATTGGATAAAGAGTAAATAAATGGCTAATGGCAGATACCAAGGACTCAAAACAGCTGAAGCTAGAGAAGTACATGGGACAGTGGTAGTGAAAACTCCATGGGACCCAAGGAAATTTGGTAAATCAGATACCAAATTAGCTGAGTGGTGAGAAGCAGAGGATGATGGGTAAGGGGTGTTTTTGTGACTGGGAGCTTGTGTCTAATGGAATTCTGCAAGGATCAGTTTTGCAGCCCTTGCTATTTGTGGCATATATAAATGATTTAGACTTCAACGTCGTTGGGTTAATCTGTAAGTTCATGGATGTTACAAAAATCAGTGGAGTGGTAAACTCTGAGGAGGACAGCCTTAGACTACAGGAGGATGGAGACAGGCTGGGCAGATGGGGCTGATCAATGGTAAATAGAATTCAATCCAGATAGCAAGAACAGAAATTGCTGGAAAAACACAGCAGGTCTGGCAGCATCTGTAGAGAGAAATCAGAGTTACTGTTTCAGGTTTCAGACCTTTCTTCAGAACAGATAATACAGATAAGTGTGAGATCATGCACTTGAGCAGGACAAACCAGGCAAGGCAAGATAAACGAATGGTAGGACCCTGGGAGTACATGATGAACTATTGGACTCCAGGAAGCATACAGGATCAAAAGGATATTGATGTGTATATCCACTGGACCCTTGAAGTTGTGGAACTGTTAGATAAGGTCCTTAAGATAGCATAAGGGATACTTGCCTTTATAGCTGAAGCATAGATTTTAAGAGCAAGGAAGTAATGTCAAGATTGTATAAAATGTAGGTTAGCCACAACAAGAGTATTGTGTAGTTCTGGAATCCACATTTTTGGGGTGGGGGTGCAGTGGGGGTCATGGTTTGTGTGTGATTGCACTGGAGACAGTGCAGAGAAGATTTACCAGGATGTTGCTTGACCAGAGAGCTATAGTTAAAGGTAAGATTGAACAGACTGGGTTTGTTTTCCTCAGAGCACAGAAGACTGACTGGGGCCATGATTTAGATGTTTATGGCAAGTAATATTTCCCTCTGGTGAAGGCTGAATGACTAACAGGGGTAAAAGATTTAAGATAAGAGCAGGAGGTTTAGAGGGGATGTGAAGAAAATTTGTTTCACCCAGCGAGTGGTGGGAATTTGGAACTCACTGCCTGTAAAGAGGCAGAAACTCTGATAACATTTAACAAGTATTTAGATATGCACTTGCAATATCAAAGCATACAAGGCTATGGGCCATGTGCTGGCAAATGGGATTGGAAATGTTAGGTGCTTGTTTTTGACCAGCGGAGACTCCGTGGACTGAAGGACCTTTTTCTATGCTGTAGACGTCTATGATTCTATGGCAATTCACAAGAATACTAATTCAAGATACAGATTTTCAATGCTGGTATGATGTCAAATATGTAGAGTCCCAAAGACTGGCTGACCATATGAAATGGCATATCGCTTTGTTTCTTTTATTTTTTCTCTTTTTCACTTTGGAACTGAGAGTTGAAGTTCAGAATTGAACTTTGAACTTTTTACACCAGCTTGTTTGAAAAATGAGAAGGAAACATTAGACCGATGTTTGCTATTGGGAACTGACCCAGAAAAATAACGTAGAGTAATTACAGTTCTAAGGACGAAGTAGACATTTCAGTGCTGAGATGCTATGCTCAGGGACTGGCAGGAGGTTGGATGTCAAAGTGGTCAATTAAGGGAGGGCCAGTGCTGGCCAGCCAACCACTGTTGAAAACAATGTTGAAAATGAAAGATAAAACAAAGGATGAACCAGCTTAAGACATGCTTGAAACATTTCCTCTGCCCTCCTGGTAACTGCGTGCTATGACAAAAGCTCAAAGTAGGGAGCTTGTTTCGGAAGTCTTGTATCAGGCACATGAATGACGTGACCCGCCCAGTATACATTACTGACCATAACCAGTGCCTCTATACTGGGATAAAATTGGAAAGAACTGCGGATGCTGTAAGTCAGAAACAGAAATAGAAATTGCTGGTAAAGCACAGCAGGTCTGGCAGCATCTGTGAAAAGAAATCAGAGTTAATGTTTCAGGTCTAGTGACCCTTCCTCAGAACTGACGGTAGCTAGGAAAATGTCAGTTTTTATGCAGAAGATAGGGTGAGGGGAGGGAGTAAGGAGTAAACAATAGCTGGGGATACAGCCCAAAGAGAGAGAAGAACAATTGGACAGACAAAGGCATAGATAACAATCTGGCTAGGAGGGTAAATAGCTATTAATGGAGACTGTAAATGGCTAACAACGGGTTGTGTGTAATTGCAGACTATGTGGTAACAAGACTTGATGTGTGGAGATAGGGGCTAGGATGTAGGAGCGTTCAAGCCCTTAAGTTATTGATCTTGATATCGAGTCCAGAAAGCTGCAGGGTCCCCAAGCGGAAAATGAGGTGTTGTTCTTCCAGCTTATGCTGGGCTTCACTAGAGCACTGCAGCAAGGCTGAGACAGAGATATTGGCCAGGGAACAGGGTGGTGCTTTGAAGCAGCAAACAACTGGAAGCTCAGGATCATTTTTGTGGGCAGAACATAAATGTTCATAAAGCAGTCACCCAGCCTACACTGCGTTTCCCCAATGCAGAGGAGACCACATTGTGAGCAGCAAATGCAGTAGACTAGATTGCATGAAGTACAGGTAAAGCACTGCTTCATCTGGAAGATATGTTTAGGCACTTGGATATTGAGGAGGATGGAGGTAAATAGACAGGTGATACACCTTCGGCAATTTCAGGGTACGTTCCCTAAGCATCATTACTGAAGCCTACCTGCCCCTTTCCCACCAACATTCTAGTGCCACTATTGACCAGAAAGTTAAACAGAGCAGCCAAAATAATTGGATTACAAGAGCCGATCAGAGACAGTAGAGTCATCAAGTCATAGAATCATACAGCACAGAAACAGACTCTTTGGTCCAACCAGGTATCCCAAACTGAAGTAGTCCTATTTGCCTGTGTTTGGTTCATGTCCTTCAAAACTTTTCCTATTCATGTATCTGTCCAAATGTCTTTTAAATGTTGTAACTGTACCTGCTTCCACCACTTCCTCTGGTAGTTAATTCCATGCCTTTTAGTTTTGGATTCCCCTACCCTTGGGAAAAGACCTTTGCTCTTCACCTTATCTATGCCCCTCTTGATTTTATAAACCTCTGTAAGGTCACCCCTCAGCCTCCAACTGGGAAAAAAGTCCCAGCCTATCCAATCTCTCTTTATAACTCAAACCCTCCAGTCCCAGCAACATCCTTGTAAATGTTTTTCTGCACCCTTTCTAGTTTAACAAAATCCTTCCTACAGCAGTGCAACCATGTCTTGTACAGATGCAACATGATGTCCCAACTCCTCTACTTAATGCTCTGACCAATGAAGGCAAGTATGTTAAATGCCTTCTTCACCATCCTGTGTACCTGAGACACCACTTTCAAGAATTATAAACCTGCATGTCTTGATCCCTCTGTTCAACACCACTCCCCAGGGTCCTACCATTAACTTATTCCTGTAAATATTCAGACAATTTTGATCACAGAGATAACAATGCAACTGAAGCTTCTAGAATAGAAGTTCTAATTAAATTTGTCTGAAGTCACTGTTTCATTTCTGTTGGCTTATGCAGTTTTTAATTCTTAAGATTTAATGCACTTCCCATTACCTCATTTGGGCATCTGATATTTCTTTTGCAGCCAGCAAATGGCTTAACCCTACTGTACTGCACTTTCTACTGCTGTTGCTTCATGGTACCACAGTAATGGATCAAGGCAGTATATATACATGTCTCATTGAGAAACACACTTCATCCAATCTCAGTCAATAGTAGAAATCTGTGCTGTTATTCAAAACCTTCAACTGTCTCTATTTGCAATATAAACATCACAGAGAGGCACTCCAGGCTCCCAGTCAGTTTCTTCAATCAAACAAAGAATCATTGCATTCTCCAATTAACGTGTATGTTACACATGGAACTGCTTTTGTGCTTGCAGGAATCAGGATAGGCTGACTAGCAGAAGATTAATAAGAAGGTAGACCTGGCTGAAAGGATATGGACAGCAGAGATTTGTAGTTACTAAAAAAGTAAGGTAGTCTTATGGTATGTAATTAGACTAGTAATCATAGAATCCCTACAGTGTGGAAACAGGCCCTTCAGCCCAACAAGTCCACACAGACCCTCAGAGCATCCCACCCAGACCCATCCTCCTATAACCCACCTAATCTACACATCCCTGAACACTATGGACAATTTAGCAAGGCCAATCTACCTAGCCTGCACATCTTTGGACTGTGGGAGGAAACCCATGCAGACACAGGGAGAATATGCAAATTCCACACAGACAGTTGCCCAAGGGTGGAGTCGAACACAGGTCCCTGGCGCTGTGAGACAGTAGTCCTAACCACTGAGCCACCGTGCTGCCTGCACTAGTGGCCTGCACTATAATCTAGCAAATATGAATTCAAATTCCACCATAGCAGTTTGACAAATTTAATTCAATTTAATGAAAAGAAACAGGACATAAGAAACAAAGATGGCATTAGTAAAAGAGAACACAAAGGTAGAAGGAAAACACCAACTTGTGTACAAGGAATAAACTCAGCTTTTCTATGTTAGACTGCTCCGATCCCACAACAACTGCCACCTGCCCTTTAAGTAGCCCAGTCAATTAGAACATAGAATAGTATAGAACAGTACAGGCCCTTCGGCCCACGATGTTGTGCTGACCTATTATCCTACTAAGGTCAAACTACCCTGCATACCCTACATTTTACTATTCTAAACTACTTGACCTTATGAAGCTGGTTCAAAAAGGCATCCCACCACATCTCCATAATCAACAATGATGGCATAACAGCATTTTTAGCTGAATAGTGGGAGGTGACAAATGTACAGATGAGAGTTTCAGGAACATATGGTCTCAGATAGTTGCAGAAGGTGGTGAAACAGAACAGGGTAAAACTGAAAAGGTGCAAGGATCACACAAGGTCAGAAGCTCAGCTTCAGGTCAAGTAGGTTTTGAACAAACTGATGTGGGACTACTGGAATTTGGCTTTGAAACATATTTTGAAATCATCCTGATGGACACCTAAACATACCCACGTGTAAAATGTTAACTGGAATTTTGTTCTAATTGGTGTTGGATAAACAGCTGTATTTGTATTGCCAGATGCTGATTCCTTGCACATAGCCCAAGAAAGGCAGCCAAGTAGGAAAGAAGCATGAATCAGAGTACAGACTGTAATTTATTGTCGAAGTGCATACCTTTCTGAACCAGCATCATGATTCTTATCCCTTTGAAGAGCAGGATCGACCCAAATAACAAGCACAGATTGTGGACTCATAACTCGAACTGTTATGTCTCTGGGTTCATACAATTCATTATTCTCTAAAACAATAAGAGTGATGATCATCCAAAATTAATCATTGTTGTAGCAAAAATAGTTATAAAAATTTTGAGAGTGCAGAGTCTCAATCAACAGATATACATATTCATGACGTATGCACAGATGTCAACGCACCCAAGGAACAGCTCTCTCTGGACTTTCCACATATTAAAGGCTTAGCCTGAAAAATCAGCTACAGAGAATCATCTTCAGTCCAGTGAAGGTCAACACAAACATCAACAGCACCTTGTCTGTTGAGTAGGTACTTTACAACCTTTGAATTACCTTGTTAAATTCAACAACTTCAGATCATAACACCCATTCCCAATTTTTCAGGCCACTAGGTGCTAAGATTAGTTTTACTGTTCCACTGAAACCTCCTTGAGACTCATTTTCTTTTTACCATCTTATTACCACCTGATTTTGTCTTGTAATTTTATCCATTTAAATTTGGAGATCTTCCATTTTGATTTTTTTATTCATCCAACCTTCTACCACTTACTCCAAACCCTTTACTCTGGCTCAGATTTGCTTGAAACCTCAAAGTGCAACTATCCAGTTATGATTATACATCCTTTGCTTGAAATGTTAACATTGTTTCTCTCTGAAGATCTATTGTTCTTCTTCAGTTAACCTATCCTGTCCGTTGGATGGCATCAACACTGCTCACAGCAGTCTGCTACAAATTCAAATCATATAAATTTCACTTTGAAAAAGTTTCAGGCTCTAAGAATTCTCAGTTTGAAACCCATTTTTATGTAATTTACCTTGGAAAATATGCTACTTACTTATAAATACATTTATGATCACTTTTAGAGTTATGTATTTATGTCTAATATATAACCAGTGTGGAGAAGTGTCAAGCTTCTGATGCTATTTCGTTTCAATAGGTTTTCTGATGAAACCCACCTTCATGTTTTGTTGGGCTTGTTCTGTGAATAGGCTTCCTCTGCCCTAGGATATTCCTTGTCCGAGGAGATGTCCCAAACATTGATTCAGGGACTGTGGAAAGATAAGCATGAAAATACAAGAAAAGAAAGTACTGCAGCAATCGTTATAATCTTCAGTATTTTCTGATCATGACAGGTTCACATTGTAAAACTGAGAAACCATAAATGATCACAGCACACATATACTTGACTAAGTTTACAACTCTATGATTGAATTTCTATACCAAAATATAAAATTGAATTGACTCAACAATTGAAAGATTTCTGTAGCATCTTCAAAGCAAATTCAGTATTGATATATTGGCATTGTAGTTAAAGGACCGACCAAGTTTTTGTACTTTATGTCTCCTTTGTTCTTTTGGATGTGGTGCATATTTCCTTCTCCTGCCAAGTAGATAGCTTCTAGCTTGAGGGGTACGAGGTGATCTCAGTCGCGGTGAAACTGTATTGGCTGAGGGGCTGGCTCGCGGATGATGAGGTCCTTCTGATACTCTCCTCTCTAAAATAAAAGAGATGGCTGGAATTAACTGCCTCCTAGTCTGCACTTAAAGTCTGCAATTATAAACTTGGATCAATATCGCTCTTTTAGAATTGGACACTGCCCTATAGTGCTTCAGAAAGATAAGAAAAAGGATGCAGAGCCAAAGGAGAAGAGACAAAGGGGAAAGAGATGGATTTTGAGAAGCTTTCGAAAAGGGGAAGGAACTGAAGAGAAAATCAGAAATAGAATTCCAGAGGGAAAGGATCAAGGTAGCTGCTGGGGGTAGGGTAATTAGAGAAAGGAAAATTGATTTTGAGGAAGGCTGTACGGCTGGAGGTGATAAGAGATCGCAGTACACATCGGTACCAATGACATAGGTAGAATGAGGGATGAGGCCTTACATCAAGAGTTCAGGGAGCTAGGCAATAGATTAAGAAGCAGGACCTCGAATGTTGTCATCTCAGATTACTCCTGGTGCCACATGCTAGCATACAGAGAAACAAGAGAATAGAACAAGTGAATGCGGGGATTAAGAGTTGGACCAGGGGAGATCCTAAATCACTGGGACCATTTCTGGGGCAGGAGTGACCTTTACAAGTAGTCTTTACAAGATGAGAGGGAGGCCATATTGGATTTAATGCTTGGCAACGAACAAGGCCAGGTGTCAGATCTCTCGGTGGGAGAGCATTTCGGTGATAGTGATCACATCTCCCTGACCTTTCCTGTAGTCATGGAGGGGGCTAGGAGCAAACGGTATGGGAAAGTATTTAATTGGAGGAGGGGAAATTACAATGTTATTAGGCAAGAACTGCGGAGCATAAATTGGGAACAGATGTTCTCAGGGAAATGTACGACAGAAATGTGGAGGTTGTTTAGGGAGCAGTTGCTACAAGTACTGGATAGGTTTGTCCCACTGAGGAAAGGAAAGGATGGTAAGGTGAAGGAACCTTGGATGACAAGACATGTGGAACATCTAGTCAAGAGAATGAAGGATGCTTACTTAAGGTTGAGGAAGCAAGGATCGGACAGGGCTCTAGAGGATGACAAGGTAGCCAGGAAGGAACTGAGGAATGGACTTAGGATAGCTAGAAGGAGGTATGAAAAAGCCTTGGTGGGTAGGATCAAGGAAAACCCCAAGGTGTTCTATGCTTATGTGAGGAACAAGAGGATGGCCAGAGTGAGGGTAGGGCCAATCAGGGGCAGTGGAGGGAACTTGTGCGCGGAGTCACAGGAGGTAGTGGAGGCCCTAATGAATACTTTACTTCAGTGTTCACCAGTGAGAGGGACCTTGACGTTTGTGAGGACAGCATGAAACAGGCAGATACGCTCAAACTGGTTGACGTTAGGAAGGAGGATGTGCTGGAAATTTTGAAAAACATGAGGATAGGTAAGTCCCCTGGCCAGACGGGATATACCCAAGGTTATTACGGGAAGCGAGGGAAGAGATTGCTGCCCCTTTGGCAATGATCTTTGCATCCTCACTGTCTACTGGAGTAGTGCCAGATGATTGGAGGGTGGCAAATGTCATTCCCAAATTCGAGAAAGGGAATAGGGATAATCCTGGGAATTACAGACCAGTCAGTCTTACTTCTGTGGTGGGCAAATTATTGGAGAGGATTCTGAGAGATAGTGTTGATGATTATTTGGAAAAGTACAGTTTGATTAGAAATAGTCAGCATGGCTTTGAGAGGGGCAGGTCATGCCTCACAAGCCTTATTGAATTCTTTGAGGATGTGACAAAACATACTGATGAAGGCAGAGCAGTGGATGTGGGGTTTTAGCAAGGCATTTGATAAGGTTTCCTGTGGTAGGTTTATTCAGGAAGTGAGGAGGCATGGAATTCAGGGAAATTTGGCTGTCTGGATACAAAACTGGCTGCCCAATAGAAGACAGTGGGTGGTAGTAGATGGTGTTATTCAACCTGGAGCTCAGTGGCCAGTGGTGTTCCGCAGGAATCTGTTCTGGGACCTCTGCTCTTTGTGGTCTTCATAAATGATTTGGATGAGGAAGTGGAAGGGTGGGTTAGTAAGTTGGCCAATGACACGAAGGTTGGTGGAGTTGTGGATAGCATGGAGAGCTGTCGTAGCTTGCAACGGGACATTGACAGGATACAGAGCTGGGCAAGGAAGTGGCAAATGGAATTCAACCCAGAAAAGTGTGAAGTGATTCATTTTGGAAGGTCAAATTTAAATGCAGAATATAGAGTTAATAGCAGGATTCTTGGCGGTGTGGAGGAACAGAAGGATCTTGGGGTACACGTCCATAGATCCCTCAAAGTTGCAACTCAAGTTGATAGGGTTGTAAAGAAGGTATATGGTGTGGTAGCTTTCATTGGCAGGGGAATTGAATTTAATGATCAGAAATATAGATAGAGTGGATAGCCAGAGACTTTTTCCTAGGGACGAGGTAGCTATTACGAGGGGGCATAGTTTTAAAGTGAGTGGAGGTAGATATAGGGGAGATGTCAGAGGTAGGTTCTTTACTCAGAGTGGTAGGGGCGTGGAATGCCTTGCTGGAGAGGCGAGTGGAGTTGGCCTCATTAGGGGCATTTAAGCAGCTATTAGATAGGCATATGGATGATAGTATAAGGTAACGGTGGAGGTTAGATAGACCTTAGTCTATCAAGTCACTTCTCACCCTTCGTCGTTCTAAAGAAAAAAGCCCTAGCTCTCTCAACCTTTCCTCGGAAGACCTTCCCTCCATTACAGGCAACATCCTGGTAAATCTCCTCTGCACCTTTTCCAATGCTTCCACAACTTTCCTGTAATGAGGCGTCCAGAACTGGACACAATACTCCAGATGTGGCCACACCAAGGTTTTGTATAGCTGGAGCATAACTTCACGGCTCTTGAATGCAATCCTTCTATTAATGAAAGCTAACACACTATATGCCTTCTTAACAACTCTATCCACCTGGGTGGCAGCTTTCAGGGAACTGTGGACATGAACCCCAAGATCCCTCTGCTCCTCCACACTGCCAAGAATCTTTCCATTAACCCTGTATTCTGCTTTCAAATTTGTCCTTCCAAAATGAATCACCTCACACTTTTCAGGGTTAAACTCCATCTGCCACTTCTCAGCTAAGCTCTGCCTCCCATCAATTTCCCTTTGTAACCTAGAACAGCCCTCCGCACTATCCACAACTCGACCCACCTTCGTATCGTCCGCAAACTTACTAATGAACCCTTCCACTCCTACATCGAAATCATTTACAAAAACAACAAATAGAAAAGGACCCAGAACAGATCCTTGTGGTACACCACTCGTAACTGAGCACCATGTTGAATATTTTCCGTCCACTACCACCCTTTGTCTTCTCCAATCTTCCGGCACTTTCCCCGTGGACAGTGAGGATGAAAAGATCATTGCCAAAGGCCCTGCGATCTCTCCCCTTGTGTCCCATAGAATCCTTGGATAAATCCCATCAGGTCCGGGGGACTTATCTATCTTCAAGTTCCTCAAAATTCCTAGTACATCTTCCTTTCTAACATCCACCTCCTCTAGCCTACCAGCCTGTTTCACACTGTCCTCCCCTACAACTAGGTCCCTCTTAGTTGTGAATACCAAAGAAAAGTATTCATTAAGGACCTCTCCTATCTCTTTAGGCTCCGTACACAAATTCCCTTTATAATCCTCAATCGGCCCTACCCTTTCTCTGGTCATTCTCTTATTCCTCACGTACATGTAAAAAGCGTTGGGGTTTTCCTTGATCCTTTCTGCCAAGGTTTTCTCATGCCCCCTTATAGCTCTCCTAAGCCCTTTCTTCAGCTCCTTCCTGGCTAACTTGTATCCCTCCAGAGCCTTTTCCGATCCTTGTTTCCTAAACCTTATGTAAGCATCCTTCTTCCTCTTAACCAGTCATTCGACCTCTCGAGAACCAAGGCTCCCTCACTCGACCACATCTTCCCTGCCTGCTGGGGACAAACATATCGAGCACACGCAGTATGCATTCCTTAAACAATCTCCACATTTCAATAGTGGTCTTCCCTGACAGCATCTGTTCCCATTTTATGTTACCCAGTTCTTGCCTGACAGAATTATAATTACCCTTCCCCCAATTATAAACTTTACCCTGCTGTATCTACCTATCCTTTTCCATGACTATTGTAAAAGTAACAGAGTTTATGATCGCTGCCGCTAAAATGCTCTCCTACCAACAGGTCTAACACTTGGCCCGATTCATTGCCAAGCACCAAATCCAAAGTGGCTTCTCCTCATGTTGGTCTATCTACATACTGTGTCAGGAATCCTTCCTGAACGCACTGGACAAAATCCGTTACATCTAAACTATTACAACTAAAAAGTTTTCAATCAATATTTGGAAAGATGAAGTCACCCATGACTACAACCCTGTGACTTCTGCACCTTTCCAGGATCTGCCTCCCAATCCGCTCCTCCACTTCTCTGCAACTATTAGGGGGTCTGTAAAAAAACCCCAACAAAGTGACTGCTCCTTTTTTTTCCTGGCCTCAACTCAAATGACTCTGTAGACATATCATTCTTGAACTGCCTTTCAGAAGCTGCTATACTAGCCCTGACTAGCAATGCTACTCCCCCGCCTCTTTTACTACCCTCCCTATTTCTTTTAAAGCATCTAAATCCCAGAACTTCCAATAACCATTCCTGTTCCTGAGTTACCCAAGTTTCTGTAATGGCCACAACATCATAGTTCCAAGTACTGACCCATGCTCTAAGTCCAACCGCCTTGTTTCTGATACTTCTAGCATTGAAGTATACACACTTCAAACCATCCCTGTGTCCACAATTTCGCTCCATTGACTGCATTTCTTTATTAACAACCTCACTCCCTGTTGTGTCTGTTGGAAGGCTGAATACCTCATCCTCTGAATTACAAATCCAGTTCCCCAACCCCTGCCAATCTAGTTTAAACCATCCCGTATGGTTCAAGTAAACCTCCCTCCCAGGATATCTGTGCCCTTCTGTTTCAGGTGCAACCCGTCCTTCCTGTACAGGTCCCATCTTCCCCAGAATGTGCTCCAATTATCCACATTATGGAAGCCCTCCCTCCTACACCAGCCCTGTAGCCACGTGTTTAGCTGCACTCTCTCCCTATTTCTTACCTCATTATCATGTGGCACTGGTAGTAATCCAGAGATAACTACCTTGTTTGTCCTGGACTTCAACTTCCACCCTAACTCCCTATACTTGTTTTTCACATTCTCAGTCCTTTTTCTACCTATGTCATTGGTACCGATGTGTACCATGACTGCTGGTTGCTCACCCTCCCCCTTAAGGATCTTGAAGACACAATCCGAGACTGTACTGTTCTATGTTCTGACAGTCTGCACCTGAACGAGAAAGGAGACTAACATCCTTGCAGGAGGGTTTGCTAATGCTGTCGGGTGGAGTTTTAACTGGGTCAACAGTAGCAGAAGACACAGTGCTTTAGTTCATTAGGACACTGCATAACTTAGAAAAAGAACCAAGGCAGAATAAGTTCAGCCATGTTGCGTTTCAACAGAGTAAGGCAAGGCTGAATGTCCTCTCCTTTAACGCGAGGAATATTAGAGGTAAGAGTATGGATTGATAAATGAAATTGTGATTATTGTTGCCATCAAAAACGTGGTTGTGGAAGGGAAAAGACTGGTAACTTAATATTCCAGGGTATGGGATTTTCAGGCAAGACTGAGGAGGGTCCAAAACTGGAGGTGGTGCTGCGTTATTAGTTAGAGAGTCGGTCACTGCAATAAAGAGGGAAGATATCTTGGAAGAATCGTCAAATGAGGCTTTGTGGGTAGAGCTTTGGAATAAAAAGGGTGCAGTCACACTGTTATGTGTATTCTTGGCCCCAAACAGTCAGCGAGCAATCAAGGAGCAGATACGTAGTGAGTTCTCTAAGGCATGTAAAAATAACAACAATATTAGATTTCAGCCACTCAAATATTAATTGGGATAATCATAATATAAAGAGTTTAGAGGGGCAGATTTGTTGAAATGTATACATGAGAACTTTTTATATCATCACAAAAATAGTTCTACAAGGGACGGTGCAGTGCTGGACCTCATTCTGGCGAATTAAGTTGCACAGGTGTTCAAGGTCACAGTGGAGGAACATTTTAGTGATAACAACCACTAATATGTACACTTTCAGTTTGTTATGGAAAAGGAAAATGTTAGTCTGCTTAAAAAGTGTTTTGGATTGGGCTAAGGCGGAATCCATTAAAATAAAGCAGGATCTGGCCAACATAGAATGGGAACAGCTACTTGAGATAAATCTACAACAGAACAGTGGCAGACATTCAAAGAAGTACTGGGGACAGTACAGGCCCAAACTATTCCCTTCTTATACATTTGGGCCATTTGCCTGTGACTTTTGAATGCCCTACTGATTGAGAATCTATTTAACTCAGCCTTATAAATACCACAAGAACTTTGCCCCCACAGCTCTCTGTGGCCAGGGACTCTAAAGACTCACAACCCTCAGAAAAGAAATTCCTCTTCATCTCAGCTTTAAATTGGTGCCCCTATGTTCTGAGACTACACTTTGTGGTCCTAGATTCTACCATGAATTGAAACATCCTCTCAGCATTTACCCTGTCTAACCTCTTAAGAACCCTACATGTTTCCATGAGATCACCTCTCATTCTTCTATAGCTTTAAATTGAGGGGTGATAGATATAGGACAGATGTCAGAGGTAGGTTCTTTACTCAGAGAGTAGTAAGGGCGTGGAATGCCCTGCCTGCAAAAATAGTAGACTAGCCCACTTTAAGGGCATTTAAATGGTCATTGGATAAACATATGGATGATAATGGAATAGTTTAGGTTAGATGGGCTTCAGATTGGTTTCACAGGTCGGCGCAACATCGAGGGCCGAAGGGCCTGTACTGCGCTGTAATGTTCTATGTTCTATGTTCTAAACCCCAATGTGTCCTAACCTGTTTAGCTTTTGCTCATGAGGCAATTGCTCTATACTGGGATTATCCTAGTGAACCTTCTTTGAACTGCCTCCAATGAAATGCTCTATTTCCTTAAATAAGTTGGCAAAACTGCTCATAATACACCAGATGTGGTCTCACCAGCACCATGTACAGTTGTAGTAAAATTTTCCTACTCTTAGATTCAGAATCCCTTGAAATAAGGGTCAACATTCCATTAGCTTGCATTCCTTAATGCTTGAAAGGACAAGGCAAAATTTCTTTTTAGAACATCGAATGAGCCAGAGAACGAAGTGGATCTGCAGATGACGGACAGCTCTGAGATAGTGCATGAATTTGCAAGGTTGATAAGGTCTTAGTGAAAATTTGTAGCTCGGGTTGTGGGTGCGGTTGTTCGTTAGCTCAACAAGCCAGTTGTTCTGTGGTGTGCAGACGTTTCATTACCATTCTAGGCGACATCATCAGTATGACCAGAATACACAAATACCAGCTGGCAGTAAAAAGACACGACCAATATCCACTTATCTTGATACCGACAATGAAGACCATCACTTTGACTGAGACAAAGTGACTATACTGGGACAAGCAAACAACAGACGTGCAAGGAAATTTCTGGAAGCCTGGTTCTCAACACGGGACTCTGTTTACAAACACATAGAAATGGACCCCTTACATAGACTGCTGCTAAAAAAAAACAGAACTGGAAGTGACAAGACCCACCACACCAGAGGATCATATTAGTTTGGAACGGAGCAGAACACTAACGCATTGCAAAGGTTGAGATTGTACATATGGCAGTGCATGGCACTGACTTTGGTTCCCAGAGATACTTATGATCTTGGGTGGATACAAAACAAGAAGAATAAGATTTCAGTTGGAATTCACACAATGAGTCTGAGCCAGAGGCAGACACTGTAGAATGAGATATCACTGTGGAAGTGAGTTTGGGAAATATCTTGTCAAACTGTAGCACAGACAGAAGAAGTAATGATGGTGAATAGGAAGAAAAGTTCGAATGGAAATCATGATGGAGAGAGGAGCAGAACTGGTTCAAAGTAGGTACACCTGGATGAGATAGGATTGGGGTTAGAATTTAAGTTCTGAAGAAATGACACTGGTCTCAAAGCATTAACTTTGCTTTCTTACTATAGTTGGTAGACTAGTAATCATAGAATCCCTGTAGTGTGGAAACAGGCCCTTCGGCCCAACAAGTCCACACTGAACCTCAAATCATCCCACCCATACCCACTCCACTATAAGTGACCTAATCTACACATCCCTGAACACTACGGGAAATTTAGCATGGTCAATTCACCTAGCCTGCACATCTTTGGACTGTGGGAGGAAACCAGAGCACCCGGAGGAAAACCACACAGATACGAGGGTGGAATTGAACCCGGGTCCCTTGCGCTGTGAGGCAGCAATGCTAATCACTGAGCCACCGTGCCACCCAGATCTGCTGAGTTTCTCTAGCAACTTCTGTTTTTATTTCAAATTTCCAGTATCCACAGTTTTTTGTTTTATTTATTCCGTTAGCCTTCATGATTGCCTGCTTCACCTATATGTAAACTTTGTATTTTATGCACAAGTACTCCCAAGTACCACTGCATTGCAGCTTTCTGCAGACTTTCTCTATTTAAATAATGCCCTGTTCTTTTGTTCTCCTTCCAAATGAACAACTTTGTATTTTCCCACATTATACTCCATTTGCCAACTACTTGCCCACTCAAACTGTCAAAATCTCTCTGTAAATGTTTGTATCCCTCTCAGACCTGCCTTTCCACCATTTTTCATGTCATCTGCAAATTTGTCTACAGTAACTTTGCTTCCTTCATCCAAGTTGTTAATACTTACGCTGGAAAAAGTTGTTGATCCTTATGTTCACCATTGGTCACAGTTTGCCAACCCAAAAAAGAATGCCTGATCTCCACTCGCTGTTTCCTGCCCATTAGCCAATTCTCTATCCATACCCATACACTACCTCCAACACCATGGGCTCTTATGATGGAATCTTTTGTGAGGTACCTTATCGAAAACCTTATTGAATGGCTCAGTGGTTAACGCTGCTGCCTCACAGCACCAGCGACCTGGGTTCAATTCCAGCCTTGGGTGACTGTCTGTGTGGAGTTTGCACATTGGCCCCATGTCTGCGTGGGTTTCCTCTGAGTGCTTCGGTTTCCTCCCACAATCCAAAGATGTGCAGGTTAGGTGATTGGCCAAGCTAAATTGCCCATAGTGTTCAGGGATGTGTAGGTTAGGTGGATAACAAGGGGATGGGGATGGGGATGGGGATGGGGATGGGGATGGGGATGGGGATGGGGATGGGGATGGGTGGGATGCTCTGAGAGTCAGTGTGGACTTGTTGGGCCAAAGGGCCTATTTCCACACTGTAGGGATTCTATGATTCTATAAACTCTAATAAATTAGTCAGGCAATTTTCTTTTCATTAAGCCATGCCTACTATGCTTGATGAAGTTATGATTTTCCAGAAGTACTGCTATACTTTCTTAATAATTGATTCCAACATTATTCCATCAATAGATGTTGGGTTAATCAGCATAAAGTTACCCATCTTTTGTCTTCTTTTATTGAATAGGGGTGTTGCACTGGCACATATGCCTTCTTAACCACTTTATCCACCTATCCTGATACCTTAAGGGACCGGTGGACAAGCACATCAAGGTCCCAGGATCCTAGCATTCATCATGCATTCTCTTGGCTTGTTTGTCCTGCCCAAGTGCATCACCTCACATTCATCCAGATCAAATTCCATCTGCCACTGATCAGCTTATTTGGCCAGACAATGGCTCAGGTGATTAGCACTGCAGCCTCAGCTTCAGGGACCTGGATTCAATTCCATCCTCGGGTGACTGTCATGTGGAACCTGCATGTGCTTCCTGTGTCTGTGTGGGTTTCCTGTGGGTGCTAGATATGCAAGTTAAGTGGATTAGCCATGCTAAATTGTCCAGGGTTGTGCAGCCTACATGAATTAGCCATAAGGAATGCATGGTTACAGGGATAGGTTAGGGGTGTGTCTGGGTGGGATACTTTCTGGAAGGGTGGTGTGAAATCAGTGGCCCAAAAGGTCTGCTTCCACACTTTAGGGATTCTATGATTCTATATCCTCTTGTAGTCTAAGGCTGTCCTCCTCACTACTTTCCACTCCAATTTTTGCGGTGTTTGCAAACTTATTGATCAACCCTTCCACATTCTAGTCTAAATCATTTGCATAAAGCACAGACAGCAAGGACTCCAACATTAAAAACCTAAAGAACTGTGGATGCTGTAAATCAGGAACAAAAACGGAAGTTGCTGGAAAAGCTCAGCAGGTCTGGCAGCATCTGTGAAGAAAAAAATAAGAGTTAATGTTTCGGGTCCGGCACCCTTCCTCACAAACTCTGATCTTTTCTTTACAGATGCTGCCAGACCTGCTGAGGACTCCAACATTGACCCCTTTGGGATCCCCCTGGACATAGGCTTCCAGTCAGAAGAACACCCCTCAACCATCACTCTCTGCTTCCTGCCACTCAGCTAGCTGTGGATCCAATTTGCCAGATTTCCTTGGATCCCATGGGCTTTCATCTTTGCTATCAGTTTCCCATGCAGGATCTTATCAAAACCTTTCTGAAGTCCAAGTAGACTGCATTAAATGCATTGCCCTCATCCACAACTGATCACCTCTGAAAAATTGAATCAAGTTTTGGTCAGACATGACCTCCCATTATCAAAATCATGCTGACTGCTCTTAATTAATTCCTGCCTCTCGGAATGCAGATTAATTCTGTCCCTCAGAAGTGAATCTAACAGTTTCGCCACCGCTGAGGTTAGACTAACTGTCTGTGGTTCAGAGATAGTAGGAACTGCAGATGCTGGAGAATCCGAGACAACAAGGTGCAAAGCTGGATGA
>NC_063340.1:31950696-31990988 GCF_021869965.1 Rhincodon typus | reverse complement strand
CCATTATCATCCATATGTTTATCCAATGACCATTTAAATGCCCTTAAAGTGGGCGAGTCTACTATTTTTGCAGGCAGGGCATTCCACGCCCTTACTACTCTCTGAGTAAAGAACCTACCTCTGACATCTGTCCTATATCTATCACCGCTCAATTTAAAGCCATGTCCCCTCGTGCTAGCCATCACCATCCGAGGAAAAAGGCTCCCACTGTCCACCCTATCTAATCCTCTGATCATCTTGTATGTCTCTATCAAGTCACCTCTTAACCGTCTTCTCTCTAACGAAAACACCCTCAAGACTCTCAGCCTTTCCTCATAAGACCTTCCCTCCATACCAGGCAACATCCTGGTAAATCTCGTCTGCACCCTTTCCAATGTTTCCACATCCTTCCTATAATGCAGTGACCAGAACTGTACGCAATACTCCAAGTGCGGCCGCACCAGAGTTTTGTACAGCTGCAACATGACCTCATGGCTCCGAAACTCAATCCCTCTACCAATAAAACCTAACATACTGTACGCCTTCTTAACAATGCTATCAACCTGGGTGGCAACTTTCAGTGATCTATGCACATGGACACCGAGATCTTTCTGCTCATCCACACTACCAAGAATCTTACCATTAGCCCAGTACTCTGTATTCCTGTTATTCCTTCCAAAGTGAATCACCTCACACTTTTCCGTTTTAACCATCTCTTCCTTTATCTCCTTCGTTACTTGATAGCAAATTAAGAATGTCATAGAATCACACAGTACAGAAGTAGACCTTTGGCCCATTAAGTACCTGGGGGTATGCATTTAAGATGAGTGGGGGAAAGTTCAAAGGAGATGTGAGGGGCAAGGTTTTTTTTGTACAGAGTGGTAGGAGTCTGGAACACACTGCTGGGGTTATGATGGAGGTAGGTACGATAGGGGCACTAAAACACTTTTAGATAAGCAAATGAATATGCAAGGAATGGAAGGATATGGACCAAGGGCAGGCAGAAGGGATTAGTTTAACATGGAGTTATGTTCGGCACAAACTCACGGGCTGTAGGGTCCATTCCTGTGCTGTACAGTTCTATGTACTAAGTTTATACCACCAAAACTATACTACCAAATACACTAGTGCCACTTTCCTGCATGAGACCCATGGACTTTTTATGAGATGCGCACTTGAAGTGTCATCAAAGTACTTTTTAATAGGTGGTGCGATTACTCAGCAAAACTATTCTCCTAGGCAGTGCATTCCAGAACTTCGCTACACTCTGGGTGAAGAAGTTTTTCCTCAAACCCTCTCTAAACCTCCTGCCTTTCACTTTAAAATTATGGCCACTTCTGATTGACCCTTCAGCTAAGGAAAACAGCTGTTTTCTATTCAGCCAGACCAATACACCTCATAATCTTATACACTTCTATTGAGTACCTCTCAACATTCCCTGCTCCAAAGGAAACAACCCAAGCTTATCCAGCCTTTCTTCATAGCTGAAAAGCTCCATCCCAGGCAACATCCTTGTGAATCCCCTCTGCACCCCCTCCAGTGCAATCACATCCTGCCTATAGTGTATTGACCAGAACTGCATACACTACTCCAGTTGTGGCCTAAACAAAGTCCTGTACTCC
Organism: Rhincodon typus; assembly: GCF_021869965.1. Classification (NCBI taxonomy): domain Eukaryota; kingdom Metazoa; phylum Chordata; class Chondrichthyes; order Orectolobiformes; family Rhincodontidae; genus Rhincodon; species Rhincodon typus. Next base: position 31,989,387 of record NC_063340.1, on the reverse strand, counting down.
CGGCTCTTATAATCTATGCCACGGCCTCCTCCTGTCAATCACCTGGCTAATCTTTGTGTCAACTTATTTACCTATCCCTCCATATTCTCATTGATATCATTTATAAATATCATGAACAATGAGGAATCCAGCACTTATTCCTGTTGTATACCACTGCATATCGGGCTCCAGTCATACAAACAACCTTCCGTCTCCGGTCACTAGAATAATAGAAACTACAGTGTGAAAGCAGGTCATTTGGCCCATTGATTCCACACCTCTGAGGAGCTCAGACCCACCCCCCACCCTATCCTGTTAACCCTGCATTTTCCATGATTTAATCCACTTAGCTTGATCATCCCTGGACACTTATGGGCTATTTAGTATAGCCAATCCACCTACCCTGCACATCTTTGGACTATGGGAGGAAACTGGAGTACCTGGAGGAAAACCAAGTAGATACAGGAAGAACATGCAAACTCTACAAAGTCAGTCGTTCGAGGCTGGAATCGAACCTGGGTCCCTGGCCCCCGGTGAGGCAGCAGTGCTAACTATTGAGTCACCGTGATGCCCTAAGACAATTAAGATTGGACTGCATTGTTTAAAACAGAAAGAGAACATTTTTAGGGTCAAAATTTAAAAACAAAATCCAACTGTATTTCCTGAAAGAATCAATTTTCAGAATTAAATATTTTGAAGGTCCCCTTTTAGTATAACATCCCCAGGGCTTGATATTGAGATCCTTGCTTTTCCATTAATCATTTCGATCTTGAAATGCAGGTGCTAATTTCAGAGTTTCTGGATTAATCAGTACTTGGAAGCATTGTAAACTGTGATAAGGACAGTGTAGAACTTCAAAAGACATTGACAACTTATTAGAATGGACAGATAGGTAGCAGATGAAATTCAAATGTGGAGAAGAGTGAGACAAAACATTTTTGTAGAGATAACATGGGGATATAACATAAAGCAAAATACACTACGCTAAAGGATGTACATGACCTGCATTTCTAGTATTTAAAAGTGGCAAGACAGAAATTATGGTTAATAAAGCATACAGTATCCTAAGCTTTATCAATAGGGGTTTAGAGTACAAGAGTGTGTGGTCGCTGTGCTGAACTGTATAAAATACTAGTTAGACCTATGCTGGTTACTGTGTACTTCTGGGTGCCACTCTAAATGAAAAATGCAAACAGTGTTTGCAGAAGACATTTATGAGAATGGTAACAGGGACGAGAAGCTTCAGTTGTCAAGAAAGATTGAAGAATTGGGATTGTTTTGGTTAAGTGGAGATTTGTTTTGGAGTTTTCAAAATCATGAGGGAGCTGGACAGAATAGACAGGGAGAAACTGTTCCTGATCTTAAAGGATCAAGAACCAGAGGACACAGCTTTAGAGTCATTTTCAAAAGAAACAAAATGCGAAGCCAAAAAAGCATTTTCATAGAGAGTCATTTGAGTCTTAAATGCATTGCCTGGAAGAGTGCGGAGGCAGGTTCAATTGAAGTATTCAAGAGGGCATTAAATGATTATTTAAATAATAGAAGTAATGTGCAGGATTACACAAAAAGGCAGAAGAATGGCACTAGTTTATCAGACAAGTTGCAAGAGGATTCCAAACAGTTTACAGAGAGAACCAAAAACAGAAATTGCTGTTTCGGGAAGGTTCTGAAGAAGGGTCATTCGCCACAAAATGTTAACTCTGAATTGTCTCCACAGGTGCTGCCAGATCTTCTGAGCTTTTCCAGTAATTTCTGTTTTTGACTCTGATTTACAGCATCCGTAGTTCTTTCATTTGTTTAGGTTACAGATACTGATAGGTTAAGTAAATAGGCAATATGTTGGCTAATGGAGTATAATTGGGAAAATGTAAAGTTCATTTAGTAAGGGAAAACAAGAGAACAGAACATCAACTAAACAAAGAAAAATTGCTGAAACCTGCAACACAAAGGGACTTGGGGGTACTTGTGCATGAAACACAGAAAGCTAGCACACAGGTGTAGTTAGTAATCAGGAAATCTATTGGAATATTGGCTGTTATTTCAAGGGGGTTGGAGTATAAGAGCAGGGAAGTCTTTTCACACCTGCAAAAGGTGCAGATGAGACCTCATCTACAGTACCGTGAGCAATTTCGGTCCCTTTATTCAAGGAAAGGCATCATTTCATTGGTTGCAATTTAGAGAACCATCCCTCGTATCAGGGGACTGTCTTATGAGCAAAGGCTAAACAAGTTAGGACCCTACTCATTGGAGTTTAGAAAGTTTGAGAGATGGTCTCATTGAAACATATCAGATTCTTAAGGGGCCTGATAGGGTAAATGCTTACAGAATGATTCCCCTTATGGGAGAGTCTAGGATCAGAGGACATAGTCTTAGAATGAAGGGGGACGATTTAGGACTGAGATAAGGAAAAAATTCTTCTCTAAGGTTGAGAATCTTTGGAGCTTCTTACCACAGAGAGCAGTTGGGAGAGTCCTAGGGTACATTTAAAACTAAGATAGCTAGATTAGTGATCAGGAGGGTAATCGAGGGTTATGGGGAAAGGGCAGGAAAGTGGATGTAAACAATGTCAGATCAGCCACGATCCTATTGAATGGCAGAGCAGGCTCGAGGGGTCAAATGGCCTATTCCTGTTCTTATTTACTAAGGAATTAAGGTCTTATGGAAAGCTAATGCAGACCCAACGGACCATGTGGCTTCCATTTGCACCATAACAATTTTGTGATTCTGTGGTTTTAACATTGTCTGGGAAGGGTGATTTATAGTGTGTTATATGCAGGAAAATCATTAGCACATTTTTCAATAATGTGTTAATGATTAAACTACACGAAACAGAGGAAACCTTCTGCTTCATTGTACAAAGATTTAAAACAGGTGAGCAGGTGAAATGTATGATATTGGTTTTGTTTACTGTATACAGCAGCACACAATACTAAAAGAAATCCAAAAAATGAACACGTCCTTCTGTATGTCAAACCATTGTTTTCCATGTAATGTGATCTACTTTTTAAATATGTAATTTGCAGATATTTACCAAACAAGGCATTTACAAACAGTTCACAAAAAAAATCACCAAAGCAATCCAATTAAGTCCTGAATGAGGAAAGTATTCATTAACATCTTTCTCCTCTCAGATCAGTTTCTTTACATCAACATGTTTTCTTCGAAAGTTTTCACTTCACTTGTAAAAGATTAGAAATGAAATAGATCAGGCATTGGTCACCCTCCCCAGTTTTGTGGCATTTCAAATGGCAGTTCAATCTCTCAGCTTCAATATAGAATGCAATTTCTGATTTTTTACTGCAATTTTCCACTGAGCAATCCACACTATAAAAAACTAGAAGGAACAAAGCAGCAGCAATATATTTTTATCCAAGTTCACCAGGGCATGACCTGCCTTTCAAGAAACACCAGCTGTGCCATGAGTACTGTTGCAAACATATTGTTCATAATTCAACATAGGAATGGAAGGTACTTTGTTTAATTCATCTATGTGTACTTTCTGCCTGAAGCAGGAAGGTCAGTTCAGTTCGAACTGAATGAGGGAAAATGATTGGAAGATTTAGAAGAAGAAATCTACAGTAGTCTTCATAGAACCTTTTGGCAGGCAGCAGTCAGCATAAATATGGATAACAAGGTGTAGAGCTGGACGAACACAGCAGGCCAAGTAGCAGAGGAGCAGGAATGCTGACGTTTCGGGTCTAGACCCTTCAGAAAAAAAAGTCAGCATAAATAGCCAACTTCATAAGAGCCACACAACGTATGAGTATCGACTGGAAGTCTGCTCAAAATCAGGATAAGGAATTGAAGAACCCACAGTTGTAAGGTCTTCAGAAAAGGTCACATGACCACCTAGCCAAAAATTAATGGAACTAATTACTCATGTAATTGGTACATGGAGGAATAGTAAGATTAAAAATAAAAATAAATTCCAGTGAACTGTGGCATACTTTTTGGATTCATCTAAACAAAAGTGAATGAATTTTGGAGATTTTGAACTCTTGGGTTTGGGTTTTGGCTGGAGAGTGGGTTGCGGGACAACATCTGGTGTAAAAATGACTTTATACCACAAGGCACTGCAAGCTGTGTTGTAAAGTTAGTGGAGTTTGCTTCGTTAAATTTCTCTTCATATACACACAATAACTTGATGTTAATATGAATGAAATTTGGTAGTGTTGTTCTGTTAAATAATTACTGGGTGCTTAGAATTTTAACAGTCCCTAAAATGATCAATGGGTCAGGAGATGGTGTGCTGTGGTAAATATTTTACAATTTTAACTTGTGCTCCTTTTCACAGAATTGTTGTCTATTAATAATAATATAAGATTGTACTTCCTTCCAACAAACGACTTATGCTTTTAGTCCCAAAATAGGATTAAAAAATACTTGCAAACACACCTGAGATTGTTCCGTTGAAAGCTTGAGGGTCCAAGTCAGAAAGTCTATCTAATATGATCCAGTCCTTTGACATAAAAGGGGATTCTGTAATCAGGCAGAGCTTTGTAATATGAATTTCTAACAGCCCACAACTTCTTCATTCTTTTTGTGTCCATTGTAAAATAACAGCTTGCACGTGCCTGCCTCCAAATGATTAACACACCATTTAGTGGTTCTTAACGGGGGGGGGGGCGCGGAGGTGGGGGGAAAAAAAATGAATGAAATAACTATTTGGCTTGATAGTGGCAGCCCTGACTCAACATTATCTTCATTTCTTTCTGCTGTTATCTGCTGACTACCAGAGCAATATTTGAGGCGCTTCAGCTACCCTTACTGATCCTAGGCAAGGAAAGAGGGTGGATGCAATTGACCAATGGCTGCCATCTTGATTACGCATGTGCACGGACATACACATGAAAACAAGTTCTCTCATGGAAATATTTCTTCCAATAATTAGTCTGAAAATACAAATTTAGCTGCAATCAGTGCCTTCAGAAACTTGGGCGACAACTGGCAGAAAAAAGAAAATCAATAATTGCTTGGGTGGAGGAAAAAAAATTGAGATTAACCTTGTGTGTTTGCATTAGAGTTGAGAAACATGTTCTATATAGTGCACTCATCATCATGCACCTTATCCCTGATTGCAAAAGCAGTAAATCTTGCACACATTGGAGCATCCAAATGTTATAATAAATCTCATTATATCACTAAGCAACATGCAAGCAACATTTTAACATTTCTTATGCAAATTCTAATTATGACATATAAAATTCACTTCTAAAATGATGTAATTCAAAGTGTATTTTAATATTTAAACTGGTGGAAGTAAGAATTTAGAAGAAGAAAATAAGTGGCACGGGACCCTGGAACTTTTTCAAAGACTATCAGACTGAAGTGCTAGGTTTGGAATTTAGTTGCAACTTGGAAATAAAATGCACAATAAAAGCATCATGGCAGAGACAGACAGCAAGAAATATGCTAAAGAAATGATCAATCAAAATAAGTAATTCCAAACAGCATTTAGAACATAGAACAGCACAGCACAGTACAGGCCACAATGTTGCGCCGACCTATTATCCTATCCTAAGATCAAAATACTCTGCATACCCTACATGTTACTATCATTCATGTGCCTATCCAAGAGTCTCTTCTTTAAAAAAATTATTTTATTCAATATTTAATTGACATTTTGCTAATTACTACTTTTTTAAATAGACATCAAACAAGATTAGTATTTTCAAGTGCTGAGGTACTGTTACCTAAATATCAACACTGCCATGTAATGTTCAGTTCATCTGTTTTTATTCATTGATGGGATGAGGGTGTCGCTGGCTAGGCAGCATTTATTGCCCATCCCTAATTGCCCACAGGGCAGTTAAGAGTCAACCACATTGCTATGACTCTGGAGTCACATGTAGGCCAGACCAAGTAAGGATGGCAGTTTCCTTCCCTAAAGGACATTACTGAACCAGATGGGTTTTTCCAACAATCGACAATGGATTCATAGTCATCATTAGACTCTTAATTCCAAATATTTATTGAATTCAAATTCCACCATCTGCTATGGCGGGATTCGAACCCAGGTGCCCAGAACATTAGCTGGGTCTCTGGATTAACAGTCCAGCGATATTACCATTAGACCATTCCCTCCTGTACATGTAATTATACAATATTTATTTTGAGATAGATGATAAATTTAGAAAATTATATCTGCACTAAATGTGCTATTTTCAGATTTCATACATCTAATTTTTGGGGAGATTTCCAATAAAATATGTCAAATACTTGAAAATTTCAAAATGGAGGCATATATAGGTCACAGGGTTCTCCTGATACAAAATGTGATTGTGGAAAAGCTTCACATGCAGTAAAGGGAGCAGTGGACCCTCAAGTGTGAGCAGGATAATATATTGTGATAACTACAGCCGATGATTTATAATAATTTTGTAACGTTTCTGCACTTCCCCGAATATTGTCATAAAGATATCCAGTGGCTGAAAGATCCCAATTATTTCTGTTGAGACCGACAAATGAGCTATCCAACTTGTGTGCTTACATTCTCGGCTCATGTTCTGATCCCTTCAATTTCTACCGTTCCCTCGGTCACATCAAAACATCTTGAGCTGACAATGCTTCCAAGATCATATCTAGCTTGTTGCTAGTTTAACGCGTTACGGTAGGGAGACAGACAGCCAAACAAAGTCAGCCTTTCTATCTCTATTTCATCACAGTAAAATTAAACCACTGAAGACCCCAAAAAGTCACTCCAATGGTTCCTGACCAGGTTTTTGAATAACTTTATCACAGACTTTGTGAATATTCAATTTCCATACATCAGAAACAAAAAGAACTAACTATTTATTAAATATACAATAACTTTAAAAGCAAATGGACTTATCAACGATAGACAGGATGATTTTGTGCGGGGAAGGTCATGCCTCACTAACTTGATCAAGTTTTTTGAGGACATGATGAAAATGTTAAAAAAAAGCAGTTGATGTTGTCTACAAGGACTTCAGTAAAGCCTCTGACAAGGTCCCTCATGGCAGACTAGTAAAAAAGGTGAAGTCACATGGTATCATGGTACATGAACTGGCAAGATGGATACAGAACTGGTTTAGTGATGGGAGACAGAGGGTAGCGGTGAAAGGATGCTTTTAGGAATGAAGGTCTGTCACTAGTGATGTTCCTCGGGTTTCAGCGCTGGGACCTCTGCTGTTCATGATCTACATAAATGATTTGGAGGAAAACGTAGCTGGTCTAATTAGTAAGTTTGCAGATGATATGAAGATTGGTGGAGTTGAGGATAGAGAGGAGGTTCAAGGTTTTAGCAAAGATTTGTAGCTTGGGTTGTGAGTGAGGTTGTTGACTTGCTTGCCCAGCTGGCTTGTTTTCATTCAGACGTTTCATCACCATGCTAGGTAACATCATCAGTGAGGCCTCCGATGAAGCGACGTTGTTCTACTCAGCTTGGAATTTATACTGTCTAGTCTGTTATGGTGTTCCAGTTTTGTTCTGCATGGGTTTGTATATGAGGTGAAATTTTACAGCATTGGCAGTTCTTACTATCTCCAATTCTATATGTTTGTCGATTGCATTATGGGTTGAGAACCATAGCTCTAGGAATGGTGCCTGTCTATGTTTGGCTTGGGCTATTATGGTTACATTGTCCCAGTTAAACTGATGGCCTTCGTTGTCCGAGTGTACTGGGATTAAGGAAAGTCTGTTGTGTCATTTTGCTGATAGTTGGTGCTTGTGTATGCTGATGGCTAGTTTCTGTCTGTCCAATGTAATGCTTGTGGCAGTCATTGCATGGCATGGTGGCATTGGAAGGGCGGGGTAGTGTTGGTGGTTGAGGAATAGACTAGGGTGTCCCGGAGGGAATGGCTGATGTGAAATGCAGACAGGGGAGTGACAGGAAGATGTCTTTGGTGGTGGCGTTCTGCTGGAGTTGTCTGAAATGGCGGACAACGATCCTTTGAATGCAGAGGCTGCTGGGATGAAAAGTGAGGACAAGGGCAATCTCATCATGCTGTTGCAAGTGATGGAAAGGAGCAAGGGCAGAAGCACTGGTGATAGGTTGGATACGGTTGAGGACCCTGTCAACCACAGTAGGTGGGAAACCATGGTTTTGGAAGAAGGAAGCCATATCAGTAGTGCTGTTTTGGAAGGTGGCATTGTCTGAACAGATGTGGCTTAGGTGAAGGAACTGGGAGAATGGGATGGAATCCTTGCAGGACATGGGGTAGGAAGACCTCTAGTGAAGGTAGCTATGGGAGTCCGTGGCTTTCTAGTGGATGGCAGTGGACCGTTTATTCCCTGAAATGGAGACGGAGTCGTCAAGTGGTGGTGTATGGGGATTGTTCAGGCCTCTGGTCAAGGAAGAAGCCGAGAACTCTCAGAGCAGCCCTGGTGGGGAATAGAGGTATACAGGGTTTGCACATCCATGGTGAATAGGCGGCAATTGGGGCTAGGAACTGCAAATTGTCAATATGGCCGAGGGCATCAGAGGAATCACTATGTAGGCGGACAGGGTCTGAACAAGGGGAGGGAGGATGGAGTCAAGGTAGAAGAAAATGAGCTTGGTGGGGGAGGAACAGGCTGATACAATGGGCCTATTGAGACAGCCTGTTTGTGGGTTTTGGGAAGGAAGTAGAAGCGGGCTGTCTGGGGTTTGGACACCATATGGCTGGAGGCAGTGGGAGGAGAAACTCCAGAGGTAATTAGGTTGGTGGCAGTCCCGGCAACAATGGCTTGATAGTCTGATACAGGATCATGGTCTGGGGGAGGCAGGAAGAAGTGTCTAAGAGTTGGCATTGAGCCTCCACAAGGTAAAGATCAGTGCGCCAGACTAAATCACCACCCTTGTCGGTGAGTTTGATATCAAAGTTAGGGTTAGACCTGAGAGAACTTCAACAATTATACATCCCTGTCTGGCGTAACAGTAAAACAGGCAAGGTGGCTTAACCAGGGCTAACAAGGGAAATCAGGAACAATGTTAAGGCCAAAGAGGAGGCATATATATTGGCCAGAAAAAGCAGCATACCTGAGGACTGGGAAAAATTTAAAATTCAGCAGAGGAGGACAAAGGGTTTAATTCAGAACAGGAAAATAGAATATGAAAGTAAGCTTGCGGAATACATAAATACTGACCACAAAAGCTTCTATAGATATGTGAAGAGAAAAAGACTGGTGAAGACAAATGTAGGTCCCTTGCTTTTAGACTCCAGTGAATTCATAACGGACAACAAAGAGATGGCAGACCAGTTGAACAAATACTTTGGATCTGTATTCACGAAGGAGGACACAAATAATCTTCAAGAAAGGCTAGGGGACAGAGGGTTAAGCATGAAGGAGGAACTGGGAGAAAGCTTTAATCAGAAAATGGTATTGGGGTAATTAATGGGATTAAAAGCCGATACGTCGCCAGGGTATCCCAGTATACTTAAGGAAGTGGTCCTAGAAATAGCGGATGCATTGGTGATCATCTGTATTCTGTAGACTCTGGATCAGTTCCAATGGATTGGAAGGCAGCTAATCTAACTCTGGGTGGCCTGACATCAGTGGTGAGGAAACACTGGAGTCAATTATTAAGGATGTTATTAATGAGCATTTGAAAAGTGGTGACAGAATCAGTCCGAGTCAGTATTGATTCACTAAAGGGAAATCATGTTTGGCAAATCTTCTGGAATTTTTTGAGGGTCTGACCAGTAGAGTAGACAATGGTGAATCAATAGATGTTGTGTATCTGGACTGCCAAAAGGCTTTTGACAAGGTTCCACACAAGAGGTTAGTACGGAAAATTAAAGCTCATGATATCAGATGTAATGTACTGACATACACAGAAAACTGGTTGTCAGACAGGAAGCAGAGCATTGGATTAAATGGGTCTTTTTCAGAGTGGCAGGCAATGATGAGTTGGGTACTGCAGGGTTCAGTGCTGGGACCCCAGCTGTTCACAATATACATTAATAATTTGGACGAAGGAATTAAATAACATATCTGCAAATTTGCAGATGACACTAAGCTGGGTAGCTGTGTACTGTGAGGAGGACTGCAGGGTGACTTGGGTAGACTGGCTGAGTGGGCAAATGCAATACAATGCAGATAAATGTGAGGTTATCCACAAAAACAGAAAGACAGATTATTATCTGACTGCTGACAATTTAGGAAATGGTGAGGTGCAAGGAGACCTGGGTGTCATGGTGGAACAGTCGCTAGAGGTTAGTTTGCAGGTGCAGCAGGCAGTGAGGAAAGGTAATAGCATGCTGACCTTCACAGATTTGAACATCGGAGTAAGGACGTCTTGCTGAAGTACACAGGGCCTTGGTGAGGCCTCACCTTGAGTACTGTGTGCAGTTTTACATAGCAACATAGAAGATAGGAGCAGGAGGAGGCCATTCAGCCCTTCAAACCTGCTTCACCATTCTTCACAATCATGGCTGATGGTCCAACTCAGTAGCCCTAATCCTGCTTTCTCCCCATAACCTTTGATCCCATTCACCCCAAGCGCTATATCTAGTTGCCTCTTGAATACATTCAATGTTTTGCAATCAACTACTTCTTGTGGTAATGAATTCCACAGGCTCACCACTCTTTGGGTGAAGAAATGTCTCCTCCTCTCCGTCCTAAATCGTCTACCCTGAATCCTCATACTGTGACCCCTGGTTCTGGACACTCTTACCATTGGGAACATCTTCCCTGCATCTACCCTTTCCAGTTCTGTTAGAATTTAATAAGTCTCTACGAGATCCCCCCTCATTCGTCTGAACTCAAAAACAATCCCAACCTGGTCAATCTCTCCTCATACGTCAGACCTGCCATCCCCGGAGTCAGCCTGGTATACCTTTGCTGCACTCCCTCAAGAGCAAGAGCATCCTTCCTCAGAAGAGACCAAAACTGCACACAGTATTCCAGGTGTGGTCTCACCAAGGCTCTGTGCAACTGCAACAACACATCCTTGCTCCTGTACTCAAAACCTCTCGCAATGAAGAAGTCTCCTAGTCCGAGGAAGAATATTGTTGCTGTTGAGAGAATCCAGCGAAGGTTTACCAGACTGATTCCCGGGATGGCAGGTCTGACATATGAGGAAAGACTGGATTGACTGGGCTTGTATTCGCTGGAATTTAAAAGCACGGGGGGGAATCTCATAGAAACATGTAAAATCCTGACGAGACTAGACAGATTAAGTGCGGGAAGAATGTTCCCACTGTTGGGAAGTCCAGACAAGGGGTCACAGTCCAAGAATAAGGGATAAACCATTCAGGACTGGGATGAGGAATAATTTCTTCACTCAGAGTTATGAACCTGTGGCATTCTCTCCCACAGGAAGTTGTTGGGGCCAGTGCATTAGATATATTCCAAAGGGAGCTAGACATGGCACTTGTGGTTAAAGCGATCAACAGGAATGGGATACTGAGATTGCATGATCATCTTGAAAGGTGTTGCATGCTCGAAGGGCTGAATGGTCTACTCCTGCACCGATTTTCTATATTTCTATCTTTCTATGAGACAGCAAAGTGCAGCAATTTGAGAAGGGGGCAGGTTAGTGTGTGTGACAGGAGCAGAGAAATTGAGATGGCCGATGTCACACTGACAGTTTTCAACATTACTATCTCTACCTCTCCAAATTTTGTATACCACAATCACGTCACCCCTCAGCCTTCTCTGTTCCAAGGAAAACAACACCAACCTCCTCAATCTCTCCTTGTGGCTACAATTCTCCAACCCTGGCAATGTTCTAGTAAGTCTTCTCTGCACTCTCTCGAGTGCAGTTGTCCTTCCTGTAATATGGTGACCAGAACTGCGCACAATACACCAATTGTGGCCTCACTAGTGCCTTAGTGAGTTTCATCAGTATATCTCTACATTTGTATTCTATACATCTGGAAACGAAGTACAGCATTCCACATGCCCTCTTTACAACCTTATTTAACCATATTGCTACGTTTAGGGACCTGTGCACTTGCACACCAAGATCTCTCACGTCACCTACTCCTCTTAGTATATTCCCATTTATTGTGTATTTTCTTTTACTGTTTGACCCCACTAAATGTATTACCTTACACTTATCAGAATTGAACTCCATCTGCCACTTTCCTGCCCACTCCACCAATCTACCTGTATCATTTTGGAGCTTATAGGTATCCTCTACATTATCCACTACATGTCCAATTTTTGTGTCATCTGCAAATTTCCCAATTGTTCCCTCAGATTCAAGTCCAAATCATTAATATACAAAATAAATAATAGGGGTCCCAACACCAAGCCTTGTGGAACACCACTTGAAACAGCTTTCCATTTGCAAGGGCAGCAATTGACCATTAGCCTTTGCTTCCTGTTACTAAGCCAACTTTGGATCCAATTTGACATGTTGCCCTATATCTTACAAAGACTTGTACCTTCTTGACCAATCTGCCATGTAGGACCTTGTCAGATGCCTTACTAAAATCTATATAGACAACATCCATTGTACTACCCTCATCAATCCTCCTTGTCACTTCCTCAAAAATTTCAAAGAAATTTGTACAGTATGACCTTCGCTTATCAAATCCATGCTGGCTATCCCTGATGAGTACATGCCTTTATAAATGATAGTTTATCTAATTTCTCAAATTGATTCTAACAATTTGACTACCACCAAAATAAGACTAACTGGCCTATAATGGTTTGGCATGGTCTTTATATCCTTTTTAAACAAAGGAATCTCATTTGCATTCCTCCAGTCCTTTGGCACCTCTCTGTGTCCAGTGAAGGTTGGAAAATAATCCTCGGAGCATTTGTTATTTCTACCCTGACCACCTTCAACATTCTAAGGAACAATCCATCTGGTCGTGGTTACTTATCTACTTTCAAGGATTCCAACTTCTTTTACACTTCCTCTCTCATTATGATTATTAGTCCAATATTTCATACTGTTCTTTGCGGATTACTAAATCCACATCATCCCTTTCCTTTGTGAATACGGAGACAAGAAAATTATTTAAAATTCATCCCATATCATTTGCATCTTCACCCAAGTTGCCTTCTTCATCTCTGATAGATCCCACCACCATATACTGGTTAAACAACTTTGGGTTTTCCTTTAACTGTTTGCTAATTCTTTTTTAACCAGCTCTTTGATTTCCTTATTTATACTTTTTTTGCTTCATCTCTGTACTTTCTGTATTCCTCTAGGTTATCTGTAGTGTTGAGTTTTTGGTGACTATCAAATTTTCTTTTTCTGTTTAATCTCCCCCCCCCCATATTTTTCTAGATAATCATGGGAATCTAGATTTGGCAATACCATTCTTATTTTTTGGAGGGGACATGTCTGCTTTGTGCTCTATGGATCTCACTTTTTAGTGCGTCCCACTGGTTTACCACTAACATATTCTTTAGCAGTCCTGTCCAGTTCGCCTCAGGTTTATCATTTCTCAGTTTTGTAAAATTTGCATTCCCTAGTCAATGCTCCGTATGTTGTTTAAAACCCAACTGATATTGGGACAGTTAAAATCTCCTATATATATATAAATATTGGGATCCGGGTTAACTTCTCAGTTCATATAGGCAAAATACTTCTAACTCTGCTTTCTACTATTTGGGCTTTTGGAAGCTGGTGTATCAGATTAGGTAGGAAGTTTTCAAATCTACACACTGTCTCAGCAAAAGCCCAGAACAATCCCTTGGAAAACAAAGTTGAAAAAAACAATTTTAATTCTAGTTCCGCCCTGATAGAGTGATTGACTTTTCCTGAGGCCTCAATTACCATTCCACATTGCTATATGGTTGAACATAGGATCTCTTCCAGATTTGTCAGAACCAATTCCCAGACACTGGCCTTGTTAATATTCAACCTCTGCACTCTGCCTAAACACAATGCTCTTCTTGGGTGTTACTATGTCTGTTAGAAACTTTTTAATCAGAGTTCAGCCTACAATTAGCCTAAAGGCCTGGCCTATCAAACAAACACAGCTTGTTTAGTCTCTTCTTTTCCTTTTACCACAAGTTGTCTGCGTGGGTTTCCACCAGGTGCTCAGGTTTCCTCCCACAGTCCAAAGATGTGCAGGCTAGGTGGATTGGCCACGCTAAATTGCCCATAGTTTCCAGGGATGTGTAGATTAGGTGGGTTATAGGGGGATGGGTCAGGGTGGGATGCTCTGAGGTTCGGTGTGGACTTGTTGGGCTGAAGGGCCTGTTTCCACACTGCATGGATTCCATGATTCCATGATCCATTGTCCCAAAGTCCACAAGTCATTCTCAGCCCACAATGCAAAACTAATAAAAGAATAAAATCAAAAATAAGAAAAATCAGCCAGGGTTCTAAGAAACCTAGTAATTTTGATGTGGAAAAAAAATCTGTGGAGATAAAAGGGCAAGAGTTCCACTTAATTTATGTCAGAATTGGACTTTGGAAAGCTTGAACATATGAAAGCAAATGGTGTTGAACTAATCCAAAAGTAATAATCAATGGTTTATAAGTATTTACACGTTAAAGGCTTGTAGAAACATATGCTTTTTTAAAAACAATACATATGATATGGAGACAAAAGACATGAAGCAATAAAACAAAGATTTATAAAAACCCTTTTATCAATCACAAGAATCACAGCGAATCACAGGTAGTGTCAGATCAATTGTTCTATATGTTTTACTTTGGTATATCAGAATGTTTATTAGTTTCTTCTTGTTACTAAATGTATTTCATTCCAATTTTTATATTTCTGTTGTTATTGAAGGAAGTTTAACAGTCCGCATCAAGTTAATCAGTGACCTGTAATTGTAGACTACTTGGGCTTCGTAACTAAAATTACATTTATGTTAGACTACCATTTCCACAGGCGCTGTGTAGGACTTACTCCTGAATCATTGACCTCCCATTGGTACTTGTTCTACTCTTCAGTCGTGTGAAGTAGCAAATATCAACCCAACATTTGAGTGCAACGGAAGTAATTGCTGTCCCATTTCTTGAGTCACGTTTCATAGGATTCCTTTCTATACTGTGAATCCTTTGATTCCATAATTAATACATTGGAGATGATCATTGTCCAAATGTAATGAGATGCATTAGGATGGGTGTAATTCAAAGCATAAAAAATAACTTGCAGGGCTGTATACTCAAGCCTGCTAAGTGGGAGAAAGACATAGATACTCTTCATGATACATTAACATCCATTAACAATTATATCAGGCTCCTATAAATAAGATGGTAGGATAAGTTGCCACATTATTAAACGCAGATTGTGCAATATTAATAGTGTTCTAACTATTATTTGTAATAATTGGAAAGCAAGCAAAAGGTAAGAGTGACAGACAGAAATTATCCTTTAGACATGACAGGTAAGGGGAAACCTAAAGTACATAAAGTAGTTAAACCAAGAAAGATCCAAAAAAAAAAGTGAGATGTGTTCTGTGCTATTTCTTTTGCAGAGGGGTATTGTCACTGTGTCTCCTTTGACAGGCAGTTAGTATTTTTCTGAAGAAGGGTCTAGGCCCGAAACATCAGCCTTCCTGCTCCTCTGATGCTGCTTGGCCTGTTGTGTTCATCCAGCTCTACACTTTGTTATCTCAGTTAGTAAACAACTTGGAGTTATCCCTGGGGGTTCATTTTAAAAAGAGACAAAAGAAGTAGACTGGTATTGTTGCTAAACTATTACTCCAGAGACCCAGGTCTCTCTGGGACCTGGGCTCGAAATTGCCAAGGCAGATGGTGGAGTTAGAATTCAATAATAAATTGGAATTAAGAGTCTAATGATGACCACAAAACCATTGCTGAGGAAAAACCTATCTGGTCCACTTATGACCTTTAGGAAGGAAACTGCCGTCCTTACCTGGCCTGGCCTACATGAGGTTGACACTTTACTGCTCTCTGGGCATTTAGGGATGGGCAATAAATGCTGGCCTAGGCAGTGACACTGTCATCCCATGAATAAATAATAAAAGAAGATAGAAGTTGTCCTTTTGCTTTAGTATTTCTTTTGGAGGGATTACACTTGTGGCAAAAGTAAATGTTCTTCATGCAAATGCATGTCTTTACAATCCCAACCTGGAAGTTGATGCACAGAGACTGTTGCAAGATGGTCAGGACAAGATTACAAGTTCTGCAGAAATATTAGACAAAATGTAATGGGGAAGGGTCTAGCTTTGGTGATCATGGATCAAATCACTTCTTGACCGTTTTTGGGCGGTAAGGCAGGGCAGGTACTGAAATAAAGTAGGAGAACATGTTGGGTCTAAATATCATAATTCTATTAGTTTTAAAATTGTTGTAGAAAAGGGTAAGCCTTCCATAAAAGTTAAAACTTTTTATTGGAGTCAGGCACATTTTAATGGTATGAGACAAGAACTTTCAAAAGTTGATCAGAGTACTCAGTTCGCAGGCAAACTGATATCTGACAAGTGGGAAGCTTTCAAGAGTATGACGACGAGAGTTCAGAGGCATTATGTTCCTGACACAGTGAAGGGTAAAGCTGGGAAGATTAAGGACCAATGGATGAATAAAGACATTGAGGTTCTAGTTAAGAATAAAAGAGAATCTTATTTTAGATAAAGACAACTTGATTCAAACGAATCGTTTAAAAAAAAAAACGTGTAAAGGCATTCTTAAGAAAGAAATTTGGAAAGCAAGGAGAGGTAATGAGATCGAATTGGCAGATAAGGTTGAGGATAATTAGCTTAATGGCAGAAGACAGAGTGGTGGTGAATGTTTGTTTTTTGGACTGGATGCCTGACAGCAATGGTGTTCCACAGGGATTGTCTTTGGGTCCTCTTTTGTTTGTCAATTACATAAGTTATTTAGATGAGAATGTAAAGGCATGGTTATTAAGTGTGTGGACAACACCAAAATTATTGGCATAGTAGACAGTGAAGAAGGTTTAAGATTATAAAGGGATCTTGATCAAATGAGTCAATGGGCTGAAAAATGGCAGTTGTATTCAATGTGGATGAATGCAAGGTATTGCATTTTAGTACAACAAACAAGGGTAGGGCTTATACAATTAATGGTAGGGCCTTGGATAGTGTTGTAGAAGACAGACCTAGGGGTTCAGGTACATAATTCTTTGAAGTTTGCATCACAAATAGACAGGATGGTTAAAAAGGCATTTAGCACACTTGCCTTCATTGCTCAGTTCTTTGAGTAGAAGATTTGGAAAGTCATGTTGATGTTGGTGGACATTGGTGAGGCTTTTTCTGGAGTATTCTGTCCAGTTCTGCCCATTTATAGGAAGGGTATTATTAAGCTGGATAGGGTTCAGAAGAGATTTACCAGGTAGTTGCCAGGTATGGAAGATTTGAGTTGTAAGGAAAGGCTTTAGTGATGGAGTGTAGGAGGTTGATAGATGACCTCATAGAGGTTTATAAAATCATGAGTGGTACTGGTAGGGTTAGCAGTAGGTGTCTTTTCCCTAGGGTGCGGATTTCAAGAATAGGGGCAAATTTTTAAGGTTAGACGAGAGAGATTTAAAAAAGACATGAGGGGCAATTTTTTTTACACAGAGGGTGGCTCACATGTGAGGAAGTGGAGGATATGGGCACAATTACAACATTTAAAAGACGATTGGATAAATACATTAATAGCAAAGGTTTGGAGGGACATGGGCCAGGAGCAGACAGGTGGGGCCACTTTAGTTTGGGATTATGTTCAGCATGGACTAGTTGGACCAAAAGGTGTGTTTCCATGCTGTATAATTCTATGATTCTATGACACTTATCTGAAGGAGGCCTTTGCAATAGATGCAAGCACAACACAACTTTTGACAGCTGCAAAAACATCAAGTGATGAAGGAAGTTGGATATTGATAACACTTACTCTGAACCCTCACTCTTTCTTCCTTGAATGCTTCCCATTGATCGGAGACTCCGACCTTCAAATAGCTGTTTCCAATTCCAGGTAAAGAGGATTGAAAACAGATATTTACAGGTAAATCATCAGCAAATTCAATGGGAGGCATTCAGGAAAGAGACTAAGAGTGTTCAAAACAAGTTGATTACTTTAAAAAAAAACAGAATTATCAAACTCAGGACACTGGAATGTCAAATTAGGAGTATACAAGAGGTCAGAATTAGACTAACAGGAATCTTTTGGGGTTATCAGACTTAAAAAAAAAAGAGAGATAGCCAAGGATGAGACCACACAGAGGTGTGAACACAAAGAGACTTTTAAAATTATGTGTTTGTTGAAACATGAGGCAATTAGGTCAGTGAGCACTGGGATGACAAGTGGGCAAGTGGAACTTGGTGCGACTTCAGTTATGACAACACTGATTTTGACAAGCTGAAGTTTATTGGGTGTGGTTTTTGGGACATTAGCAGAGAAAATACTTTAATAGCTCAGTATGGATGCAGCAAAAGCATGGATGAAAATTTTAGTAGCAAAATGGTTGAGGCAGGACTGGAGACATGTGATGCTAAGGAGTTGCAATTGGCTTTGGCTTTGGTGATGGGAATATTGTGTCAGAAATTCACATGAGGGTCAAATGGGATTCAAGCTTTGTGAACAGTTTGGGTCAGTCTCAGGCACTGGCCAGGGATCTAATCTGCAGCTTTTTTCAAAGGCAACTGGCATTGTTTTTTGTTAAAGATGTCAAGAAATTGAAGGCTGCACAGCTGAAGAGGAAATCTAGGTTAAATTATTTGCAAGATACAGGAGATACTTATCCCTGATCCAGTTAATTTCCCTTCGTCAAGTCATTCTTGCAATGCTGAATGTATCTTGCTCAGTTATACTGGAAGGCAAGGACTTTGTGCTGGACCTCTAACCTTCTCATAAAAGAGATAGCATTAATCACAGTATACCAGTGTCCCGTAAATTGGGTTTGGCTCATAAGGGCCAGAGATGAATTTTCCAGATTTATCAAGTCATAATGCAGAGAAATGGACCCTTCGGCCCAACCTCTCCGTGCTAACCAAGCTTCCCATCTGCCTGCATTTGGCCCATATCCTTCCAAACCTTTCCTACTCACATACCTGTCAAAATGTCTTTTAAATGTCATAACTATACCTGCATCCACCACTTCCTGGAAGTTCATTACACATACAAATCACCCTCTGTGTGAAAAAGGTGCACTTCAGGTTCCTTTTAAATCTTTCTCCTCTCATCTTAAAATTATGCCTCCTAGCTTTGATTTTGTAAACTTCTATAAAGGTCACCACCAACATCCTACACTCCTATGAAAAAGTTCCAGCTTATTCTTTCCCTAACTGATTTGAACTCATTTTTTTTTATTTCTACAAGAATGTGGCTTTAGATTGTGCATGACAACTGTGTGAACCAATAGGTCCAGTCCCACTTTTTGCATGTTTATGTAACGTTAAACAATTCAATAAAACGCATCAATGCTATGGCATAAGGATTTTTGCAATACATTCACCTACATTATGATGAGTTACTCTGTTCACCATGTCATAAGTGCTGTGAGGCCCTTGAATGTTATGACATTTCAACTGCTGATCCACATCCTTTAACAATCAAGATTTCCTGCCTCCACAAGCCTACCAGGCAATGCATTTCAGAATTTCCTCAAAAACTCTCTTAACCTCCTGCCTTTCACGTTCAAATTATGCCCCCTTGTTATTGACACTTTGACTAAGATGAATAACTGCTTCCCATCTACCCTGTCTACTCCTCTCATAATCTTATAAACCTCAATAAGATCCTCCCATCAGCTCTAAAGAAAGCAACTAGAGCCTATCCAGTGTCTCTTCATTATTAAAATGCTCCATCTCAGGCAACATCTTAGTGAGACCTCTTTACACCCCCTCCAGTTCAATCATACCCATCCTATAGTAAAGGGACCAGGACTGTGGCCTAACCAAAGTCTGGTATAGTTCCAATATAACCCCCGCTCTTATAATTTATACCATGACTGACAAAAGCAAGTGCTCACATTCCTTCTTAACTACCCTATTAATCTGTCCTGCTGCCTTCAGGGATCTGTAGACAAGAAACCAAAGATCCTTCTGTTCCTCTGAGCTTCCTGCCATTCGTAGAGTACTGCCTTGTCCTATTACTACATTTCAGTCACCTTGCATTTATCAGGGTTAAATTTCATCTGTCACTGATCTGCCCAACTGACCAATCCTACCTGAAGTGCTTCTACCTTCCTGTCAACCCTCTGACCAGTCTTTGTCTCATCAAAACTTTCTTCTCATCCCCCAGATTCTCATCTATTTTGTTTGAGGAAATTTTGGAGTGCACTGCCTGGGAGTCATTGAGGAAATCTTAATCTTTAAATCATATCTGGATCAGCACTTGACATGTCATACCATTCAAAGTCAAGGGCCAAGTGCTGTAAAGTGGGATTAGCGTAGATAGCTCAAAGCAGATTTGATGGGTCGAAGGGCCTCATCTGCATCACAAATATATCATGATTTATAGGGACCCATCATTGATCACTATGGTACAGATTGGTTTTCTCTATTCATTTTCATAGGATGTAGGCACTTGCTGACCTACATTTGTTGACTATCGGTAACTGCTCTTAAACCGAATGGTGGAGTGTAACCGGTCAGGAGGCAGATCCCCATAGTAGATTGTGCTACCGTGCTTTTATTGTCTTCTGTTTCCAACAACTGCAATTTGCTTGTGGTTAATTTGCCTTTCCATTATATTCTAAATACATTAGTATCAGTATGCCGCAAGATACCAACACATGAATTAAGAGCAACAGTAGGCCAATTGGTAAGATTGTCGGTGTTCCAAATTCCACGTTGCCACTAATGCCTGATAAACTTAGATTCTTGTTAAGCAAGAGAATCTACCTTAAAATGTTCAATGACTCCACTTCCACTGCCTTCTGAGACAGAGTTCCAAAGTCAGACAACATACCGCGAAAAATAATTCCCCTCCTCTGTCCTAAAAGGGTAACCCCAAATTTTAAAACACTGCCCTTTGACTCTGGACTTATCTACAAGAATCATCATTCTTTCCATCTGAAAAACATTCAGGACTTTTAAACTTCAATCAGATCATTCCTCACTTCTCTGAACTTGCAACAGGCTGAACTTGTTTCATTAATCTTTCGTTGTAAGATAATTCACTCATTCTAGTTATCAATCCAGTAAAACTCCTCTGACCTGTCTCCAAAACATTTATGTCCTTCCTTAAATAAGGAGACCCAAACCATTTACACTATTCAAGCTGGGGTGTCACCAATGCCCAATGTAACTGTAGCAGAACATTCTTACTCATATGTTCAATTTCATAGAATCCCTACAGTGTGGAAACAGGCCATTCGGCTCAACAAGTCCACAACGCCCCTCCGAAGAGCATCCCACCCAGATCCATTCACCCACCCCTGCATTTCCCATGTCTAACCCACCTAATCTAAACATCCCTGGACACTATGGGCAATTTAGCATAGCCAATCCACCTAGCCTGCATTTCTTTGGACTGTGGGAGGAAACCTTAGCACCCGGAGGAAACCCAAGCAGACATGGTGAGAACGTGCAAACTCCACACAGACAGTCGCCCGAGGCCGGAATCGAACCTGGGTCGCTGGCGCTGTGAGGCAGCAGTACTAACCAATGAGACACCGTGCCGCCCCAATTTCTCTTGTCATAAAGGATATCACCCCATTAGCCTCCTCATTGTTCAGTATCTGCTTACCAACCTTTTATGACTTATGCACTGGAACATCTAGATTTCTCTGCACCTTGGGATTCTGTAATCTTTCTCTGTTTAAGTAATACTCTGCTCTTTTATTGTTCCTGCCAAAAAATGAACAACTTCACATTTTTTCACAATATACTCCAACTTGCAGACTTTTGTCCACTCAATTAACCTATCAGTATCAGTCTGCATTCTTGTTATGTATTTTAAACTCATTTATTTTTACTATTTCTTCATCAGACAATTTTCTACCTATGCCAATATATTACCCCCTACTCCATGAGCTCCTACTTAACACAATAGGTTTGTCAAGTGCCTTCTGGAAATCCAAGTACAGTACATTAATAAACTCCTCTTTATCTACTGTCCATGTTATTTCTACAAAGAATTCAAATGAACTGATGACAATTCACCTTGAAGGAACAATTGATGAATTGATTGCACAAAACCATGCTGACTTTTCCTGATTACATTTGGTTTTTCAAATGCCCAGTTATAACCTGCCCAATACTTTGTTCTAATAGTTTCCCCATAATAGATTTCAAGCTAACTGACCTATAGTTTCTTGTTTCCTGCTTCTCTCTTTTCTTGTTTAGAGGACTTATATTTGCAACTTTCAAGTCTAATTGAACCTTTCCAAAATCTAACGAATTTTGGAAAATTAACACTAACGCATCTACTACCTCATTGGCCACCTCCTTCAAAACTCTTGGGTGAGATACTGTTTTCATAGTGATTAAAATTTAACCAATGTTTTTTTTTTGTCCTTTTGTTTAAAAAGGCAGAAGCAAAATATTTATTCAATACATCTGTCATTTCTATAACTACCCATTCTTGTCCTCCAGAGGACCAACTTTCACTCACACTTTTGTTTTTAGATACTTGTAGAGACTCCCACTATCAGTTTATGCTAACCTTGTTAGCTTTCTCTCATGCTCTAATTTATTTGTCCTGATTAACCTTTAACCCTGCCATTTTGAGTATTCTGATCAGTCATCTGATCAACCACTGACTCTTATGCAATTATATGTTATTTTTCCTTAAGGGTGATGCTTTCCTGAACTTCTTTAGTTGATAATGGATGGTGGACCCTTCTCTTGGAATGTTTCCTTATAGTAGGAATGTAGTTATTTTGAGTACTCTAAAGTATCCCTTTAAATGTTTGCTAATGCTTCTCTACTGATCTCTCAATGTAATATCAAGATCACTTGGATTCCATGGAAGAGTCACATTGGACTTGAAATACAAACCATTTTTCTCTCCATCAATACCACCAGAACTGTTGAGTTTGTCCAGCACTTTCAATTTTCACTTTAGCTAGTTCACCTTTCATTTCCATGTAGTTGCCCTGATTTAAGTTGGAGATGCTCGTCTTAGATCCATTATTCTCCATTTCAAACTTGATGTAAAATTTGATCATATTATGATTGCTTATACCTAGAGGGGCTTTTACTCTGAAGAATTAATTAATGCTGTCAGATTAAACAACATCAAATCTAGATTAGCCTTCTTTCTGGCTGGTTCCTCAACATGCTTGCTGTATATGTAAGCGTGTCGGACAATCACGTTAAAAGTCTGATCATGTGACATGCTGATACCATTAGCTATTTTAGAGGGGAGCAGTTTAGTCGAGCTTGCTCCTGTTTGGAGTGACTACCTCCTTAATAAAATCTCTTGTTTTATAAGTGCCCTGGCCCTCTAGTGATTCTCGGAAACACAACAGAGAAAAAAAACAGTAACAAGGATTAAAATTGCTTTGGGGTTCACAAAGGCAATCCATTGATTCATCACGCAAAAGAATCACGCTCCCCACTACAGATCTCGGAAGTGCTTAGAAGATGATGAGACAGCTACAGGCAGTTTTAAAAAGAAGGAATTCATTCCAAGGAAGAGATGAACAGTGCAGAACAAGCTTGCCATGTGCTCCATCCTGAAGAAACACTGAGTAAGTAGTAACCTACATGGAGGGGAAATCTTTTGAGCTAGGTATATAGACTCGGTGGGGGGGGAGAAAGCAGGCAGCCTCAGAAAGACCTTGCATTTAAACAAAAAAAGCAATCTAGTCGGCAGGAAGTTGGCATGGGTGGAGCAGCAGGACAGCGTTTCTTTAGACATATAAAGGGTAAAAGAGAGGCAAAAGTGGACATTGGACTGCTGGAAAATGACACTGGAGAGACAGTAGTGGGGAACAAGGAAATGGCTGAGGAACTGAATAATTACTTTGCATCAGTCTTCACAGTGGAAGACACGAGTAATATCCTAAAAATTCAAGAAAGTCAGGGGGGCAGAGCTGTGTATGGTGGCCTCACCAAGGAGAAGGCCAAAGAAAAACTGAACGGCCTGATGGTGGATAAGTTATCTGGACCAGATGGATGAGACCTTGGATTGCTAAGGAGATAGCTGAAGAGATAGTGGAGGTATTCATGATGATCTCTCAGTAATTGTTAGAGTCAGGGAGGGTCCTAAAGGACTGGAAAATCACTACCATGACACCCCTGTTAAAAAAGGGAGTAAGCCAAAAGACAGGAAATTACAGGCCAACTAGCCTAATCTTGGTCATTGGTAAGATTTTGGAGTCCACCGTGAAGCATGAGATTTCTGAATACCTGGAAGTGCACGGTAAAATAAGGCAAAGTCAGCATGGCTTCATCAAGAGGATGTCATACCTGACAAATCTGTTAGAATTCTTTAAGGAAGTAACAAGCAGGTTAGACCAAGGAGAGCCAATGGATGTTATCTACCTGGACTTCCAGAAGGCCTTTGACAAGGTGCCGCACAGGAGGCTGCTAAGTAAGATAAGGGCTCACGGTGTTAGAGGCAAGGTGCTAGCATGGATAGAAGGTTGGCTGTCTGGCAGAAAGCAGAGAGTGGAGTTAAAAGGGTCTTTCTCAGGATGGCAGCCAGTGACAAGTGGTGTTCCACAAGGGGCAGTGTTGGGTCCACAACTTTTCACTTTATACATTAATGATCAAGATGAAGGTACTGAAGGCATTTTGGCTAAGTTTGCAGATGATACAAAGATAGGTACAGGGACAGGTTGTACTGAGGAGGAGGGGAGAGGCTGCAGAAGGGTTTGGACAGGTTTGGAGTGTGGGCAAAGAAGTGGCAAGATGGAGTACAACATGAGAAAGTGCGAGGCCATGTACTTTGGTAAGAAGAATGAAAGTATGGACTATTTTGTAATTGAGGAGAAAATTCAGAAGTCTGAAGTGCAAAGGATTTCTAGTCCACAATTCTCTCAAAGTAAACTTGCACATTGAGTCAGTAGTTATGAAGGTAAATGCAACTTTGGCATTAATTTTGAGAGAGTTGAATATAAAAGCAGGGATGTACTTTTGAGGCTCTTTAAGGCTCTGGTCAGGTCACAATTGGAGTATTGTATGCAGCTTTGGGCCCCATATTTCAAGAAGGATGTACTGGCCCTGGAGTGGGTTCAGAGGAGGTTCACAAGAATAGTCCCAAAGCTTAAGTTATAAGGAATGTTTGAGGACTCTGGGTCTATACTTGATGCAGTGTAGAAGGAGAGGGGATCTAATTGTAACTTACAGAATACTGAATGGCCTGGACAGAGTGGATGTTGGGAAGTTGTTTCCATGGGTAGAAGAGACCAAGACCTGAGGGCACAGCCTTACAGTAGAGGGAAGACCTTTAGAACAGAGATAAGGAGAAATTTCTTCAGCCAGAGAGAGGTAAGTCTATGGAATTCTCTGCCACAGAAGTCTGTGGAGGCCAGATCATTGAGTATATTTAAGACAGAGATAGATAAGTTCTTGATTGTCAAGGGATCAAGGGTTACGGGGAGACAGTGGGAGAATGGGGTTGAGAAACTTATCAGCCATGACTGAATGGTGGAGCAGACTCGATGGGCTGAATGGCCTAATTTCTACATTTATATCTGATGGTTTTATGTCGTGCTAAAATTTGTGCTACATTGTAGCATGTGGGCCCATTATTTTTTTAAATTAACAAATAGCAAGAATTTTTTATGCCTCAGGATTGTGTGATCAGAGTACAGAAAGCTGGAATCCCTACATTGAGATTCCATTATTTTGTTCAAGCTAAAATTGAAGCAGATATATTTGTCCTTATATTCCTGAGTGTTGTTGAAAAAAAATCTTTTAACCTCCTGATGAGTCTGGAATACCAAAGAAACAAAGTTCTAAAACTTATAAAGAGAAAGGAGGAATCCCACACAACCATTTTTCACCAAAATCATTGATTGCTGAAAGCTTCAGATTCCACAAACACAACCAGCATCATGGTGAATTAATCTCCCACTCTGCTTCAGTTTTCAAGATACAAGCAGAATTCTGTGAATTCGAAGACAACTTGAATGATGCTGTCAGAGACAGAGTGATTTAAGATGTGAAGCAATCCTAAACAGATTCCTGTTAGAAAGGAACCTAGATTTCTTTTAAAGAAAAGCACTGAAAATAGCAGTCTCAATAGAACTATACTCGCGGGTCAGAAGATGCCTACATGAAAAGCATCAGGAAGATACTACACGCCCCGACACACTCATCACACTACCCTACATCAGGAACACATTGGAACTAACCATAAGACTCCTACGACCGCTGGGCATCAGAGTGGCACACAAGCCCACATCAACCCTACGACAACTGCTCACCCGAACTAAAGACTCACTCCCCGCCGTGGACAGGACCAATGCCATCTATAAGATCCCCTGCAGAGACTGTGAGAAACACTACATCGGACAAACAGGAAGGAAACTAATAACAAGGGTACACGAACACCAACTGGCTACAAAAAGACATGACCAATACTCGCTCATCTTAATCCACATGGATAAGGAGAACCACCAATTCGACTGGGACAACACCAAAATCCTGGGACAAGCTAAGCAGAGACAGGCACGGGAATTCCTAGAAGCCTGGTACTCCACAAAGAAAGCCATCAATAAACACACAGAACTCGACGCCATGTACACTCCAAAGGAAAACCAGAAGCGAGGCAATCCAGCTCAATGGACTCCAGAGTTTAAAAACCAGGTGGGAAAACACACCGACGATTCATTGGAGGCTGCACTGATGATGTTACCCAGCAGGGTAACGAAACGTCTGCGGAACAACAAACCAGCTCGGCGAGCCAACGAACCTCAACACCCACAACCCGAGCTACAAATCTACTCCAAAACCTGTGGAACACTGCTGGTCACAGGTCTCCAGTCTGAAAAACAATCTTCCACCATCACACTCTGTCTCTTGCCATTAAACCAATTTTGTGTCCAATTGGCAAGCTCACCCTGAATCCCATGTGATCTAACTTTACTAATTAGTTTACCATGCAGAACCTTGTCAAAGGCTTTAATAAGTCCAAATAAACAATGTCTACCACTCTGCCCTTATCAACTTTCTTGGTTACTTCCTCAAAACACTCAATCAAGTTTGAGAGACATTGTTTCCATTGCACGAAACCATGCTGACTATCCCTAATCATTCCTTGCCTCTCCAATTGCTTTTAAATCCTACTTGTCAAAATCACTTCCAAAATTTAGCCAACACCGAAGTCAGACTCTCAGATTTATAGTTCCCAGGCTTCTCCTTACATTCCTGCTTAAACAAAGGCACAACATTAGCCACCCTCCAGTCATTTGGCACCTCACCCATATTTATAGATGATACAAGTATTTTTCCAGTGGCGCCTCTTTTTCATTTTTTCTCTTTCTCTCGCATTTCTCTCTTTTTCTCTTGCAATCCTAATTGTCATTTCTGTTGTGTGTTTTTTTTATTTTAGTCTATGTCTTCTTAAATCCATCCTTACCTGATATTTCTCTGTTCTTTCCTGGTCTTTTTCTTCCCTTGAGAATCCATCTCAAGCTTTTTTCATTCCCTCATGCTCAAACTGAATAACTGAATATCACCTGATACAGACAACTCATTACCAAAGTACTCATCCCTTTTGAATTTCTTTTAAGCCCAAGTGCTGTGCCAGTACATCAACTATCTTTGCCTTTCCAGCTCTGCAAGGCAATGCTACTTCCAGTTTACCCAACCAATCAATCAACCTGGGTTTTGGAAGTTCCCTTAAAATTGCTATGGACAACTATATTATGTGCAGAAAATCCTTTTTTGGATTTCCTCATGGAAATGAAGCCATACTATTTGCAGAGTTGTCACAAAAGTTAAAGATTTTGAAAAGAATGAAAAAATTCCCCAATTCACTTTTCATTTGGAACCAGGTAGCACAGACAAGGTTTCTGCGCTCCACAAAAAATTACTATTCATTACAAGTAATTACACTCTTCAATTAGCATGTATTGCATGTTTGCAAATGAAATGTAGTTAGACTTTGCAAACCTAGACATCGTATATTTGCCTCTTCCCTATATACTATTCAGCAGATGGTGATCCTGTGGTTTTGCACACCAAACTAATGACTCCATTCACCCTAGGCATTGTCCAAGTCATTTTGTACATGCATTTTGCACCTAGAGAACTGCAAGAGGAATATAGCTCATGGTTAATACCACAAGCACTAGACCATGCCTGGTCATCAGGTACTACTCCCAAAGCATCCTTGTCCCCTTTTACCTCGCACAATCGCAGCAACCCAATTTCACCCATCATAGTGGACTGATGGAGATCCATTACAATTAACGTGACCTCGAACTGTACTCATTGTCTCCTGAGCCCAACATTACAATTTAGTGCCCACCTTGCTCCTCTATGCTCTCCTTATGGCTGCCAAGATGGTGGTCACCACCTCCCACCCCAATCCTATTCTTACCACATCAGTTCCGTATGCTGACCCATAGACTTTGGGTGTGCACACGTAATAATCCTCGTTTCCACCTCTACAAATGCCTCTGCTTCCCCTCTAGCCTTGACTTCCCACTCCCTTAGGTAGTGATTCCCCACTGCATCTACAGGATCCCCTTGCTCCCTCCTTAAAACGTGATGGATAACAACCAAAATTGCATTCACTCTCGACCTTTGATTTTGAAAAGCATTCCCTGGATAAGACAGTGGTCATGGATCAGACCACGACCACTGTCTTTGAGCTTCCTGACTGACGGTATGCAATCCTCCAGCTCATGCTGGCCCTACAGATGGCATTTGGACAGATCCCTGGGGAGCATTCCAAGTTGATGACTGACTCTGGCCAAGCCATTGGACTGTGCCCAGGCCATCAGACTGTGCCCTTGACTGATAGTACCAGTTCCTCCTGATTGACAGCGATCCCTACCTTGAATGTATTAAAGGCTGGTTCCCATCTACCTTCCAATATGTATTTGCTGACCAGGCAGTTGACAAATGCGATAGGAATGTTAAACGGATGTCTTGGTGTGTCAGACATCCAGATGTTCTCCTACCCTGGACAGATCTCCACTGACAAACATCTTGCCAACACAAAGGTGCATGTCAACATGCAAGCAGAGGAGCCTTTGGCTCTGATTGAAGCACCAACATGCTAATAGGCATGGCATGACATGACAAGGCAAGGTGTGGATGCTGATAGTATGCAGGGAAGGGCCTAATGGAGCAAAAACAGCAAGCAAGCAGCCCTGTGGTAAGCCTGGTCCCTCTCTGTGCATGCAGTGTCCCTGCTGCAGCCTTTCAAAGCGAGTTGCCAGTGCATCTTGGAATTATACTACGCTTCCTAATGGGCCTGCAAGTGGTTTGAACAGCAGCCTTGATGGTCACGAGGGGTTGGCATAGACTGGATATTAATGTCCATAGATGCGAATGGTACCTCAGTTGCCTGCAGTATTGGTATTAAACAGCATATTGGTTTCAAGCAGCATGGAGTTTCTTTGCAGCCATAAACTGAAGTTGCCAGACACCCACTCTGATTTCTACATTGAGAATTCTTGACATGCAGCTTGTTTGGCACGTTCGGCAAGGTGGGAACCTGAATATTAATTAGGCGAGTTGGGTCATCAGAGCATTTAACAAGGTTTAATTCCCTTAATTAGCAACTCACTGCTGTCTCATGGAGAAGCAAGTTTCTCACTTGGCCAATACACAAAAGATGCAGTGATATGCTCATGATGTTGTGATAAGCATCACCAGATTTCGCATCTGATTCTTCTACAAATCTTGCCATGGCTTATAAAATCAGAAGAACTGTGGATGCTGTAAATCAGAAACAAAAACAGAAATTGCTGGAAAAGCTCAGCAGGTCTGGCAGCATTTATGACGTTTCAGGTCCAGTTCTGAAGAAGGGTCAGTGGACTTAAAACGTTAACTCCGATTTCTCTTGACAGATGCTGCCAGACCTGCTGAGCTTTTCCAGCAATTTCTGTTTTTGTTACCATGGCTCATGTTGTTCAGGCATGATTCACTAAGATTCAGCCCTGAGTCAATGACATTTCCTGTCAGTTTACATCACATTTGCACATTTTAAACCTTTATTAATCTTTGCTGGAGTAAGCTCAGTTTACAAAGAACTAGTGTTGTATATGTTAATTTAAGCAACCTGGTTAAATTGTTTCTGATATGGAATTATATGCAGTCTAATATATAATTGGCAATATCAACCACCCTTTAAATTCAAACATTGGTGCAGCTAATGGAGGAGTGGAACAAGGAAAGGAATCAGTCCAATATTATTTGGACTTGAACAGCTAGATCGTGAAGAATACGATTCTGGAACCTTTGTTGTACAATTAAAGTTTTTAATCATAGAAACACTCATTACTTTTTGCGCACCAACAACAACCCCCATCTCTGCTGCTTGTTTATATATACATTAATATACAATAGGCGTGCATACGTGTGTATACATACATAGACATACATATACGTAAATATGTGCATAATGCATAGGATATACACAGATTTTGTTTATGTTATATACACATCCACACACAATATATATTATACACACACCTGAATTTGAATAGCTAGGTGGTAGCTGATATATAGTTATATTTTCAGTTCTTTCTCATTAAATATTAAGTGAAAATTACACTTCACACACACAAGTAAAATTGAAAACATAAATTCAAAATTTTCATAAAATAAACAAGGCACTACATTGTAAGGCAATACTTTCCTAGGACCAAAAACCTCATTTGTACATCTGTTTCTTAGACTAAAACAACCCGGCAGCTGATGGATTGAATCTTTCCATTTACTATTAGAGATTTCTTTTATTTCCAAAACATTCATTTCAAACCAGCAAAATGCATTTTCTTTTCCCCCCGCCCCGAGTCACTCTTTCTGTACAGTTTGAATTATTCCACAATAACAGTTATCTACATAAAAAAAGATGTTCTGGCTTCATTATCTTTAAGCTATAAAATAGTTACCATTCTACTAAGTGTCTGCCAAAATAAATCCCATATCAGTGTCCCCACAAGAGATTTCTGAAGAAGGGTCCAGACCCGAAACGTCAGCTTTCCTGCTCCTCTGATGCTGCCTGGCCTGCTGTCTTCATCCAGCTCTATACCTTGTTATCTCAGATTCTCCAGCATCAGCAGTTCCTACTATCCCCCACAAGAGCTTGTGTTTTAGTTGCTAACATACTTACAATAATCTTTCTTAGTTATTTGATTTACCCTAGCTCAGGAACATTTTCTGTTCTTAGCCAGTGGGAGGATGAAATCAGCTGCTCAGAGCCCACAATTTTATAATTAATTCTGAATTTTGGGACAGCATGGTGGCTCAGTGGTTAGCACTGCTGCCTCACAGCACCAGGCACTCCAGTGTGATTCCACCCTTGGGCAACCGTCTGTGTGGAGTTTGCACATTCTCCCAGTGTCTGTGTGGGTTTCTGCCAGGTGCTCTGGTTTCCTCTCATAGTCCAAAAATGTGCAGTTTAGGTGGATTAACCGTGCTAAATTGCCCACAGTGTCCAGGGATATCTAAGTTAGGTGGGTTAGCCATGGGACATGCAGGGTTACATGAATAGGCTGGAGTGTGCGTGTAGGTGAAATGTTCATCAGAGGGTTGACATGGACTCAACGGCCCAAATGGCAACTTCCACAGTGTAGGGATTCTATGAATATTTGTGAGGAATGAACTTGACTATCATTTTTGACAAGTATTGAACTTATTCCTCTTCACCCTCAACATAAGAAATCTACTGACTTTTCCAAATTCTACAGTACCGCCTACAAAAAAAAATATCTTGAGGTTGCCTCTAAGTTTTCCTTCATGATGGCAATAAAAATTTGAGGGTTTTGCTTTGTGTTGAACACAATCAATTTTCAGCCAAATAGCTTAAAACAAAAAAATTAAAGAACAATTATACATATCAAAGACACATTTGTTTAGGGACTATAGTTTTGTCTTGCACATCTGCTGCCTCTTTCAGAGCCACTTCTCTCTGAAATGCGCCTTTTTTGTCAACTCACCTACACTCCTATGAAAATGACTAAAAGAGCCAAGATGATGTTTATTGCATTACCAGCTGTGAGGGAGTTCACTTAAACATCTGCATAACCAGTTTCTTTTCAAAACCCTATTAACCTCAATTTAATCTCAAATCCCATCTGCAAAGACTTTTTTTTTCAGGACAAGCCCAGCTTTGTGCATTAGAGCTGCTTGATCTTTATCTGGCACCTCAGAAGAAACTCAATTCTATCCAAGTATTCAACTTTGTTTCATTTCTCATTTATTCATCCTCAAGTTTATTGGCAGCCAACAAAGCATGATCATGAGACCTTTACTACTTCTTTTGTTATGTGAATGCTCTGTGGTTTATACTTCTTTTTGTGATCTATTTAAGCTATGATCCTCTATCTTCACTTCTTTTTCTGTAGGGACTACCAAAACGAGACCTTCCTTTTACATCGTCATGGAAGCTTGTGATTATTTTCTGATGTAGAAGTCATTTCAGGATGCATTGTTACTCCTTAATTTGCACTTTCTAACTTGCCACTCTTTTAGTCCATTCTATCAGTACATGAATCTCTTGCTTTGTCATTATCCTAAACATCCAACTCATATTTAAACTTACCCAGTGCCTGTTTACCCTAAAATCATTGCATCACTTCATTCCATCCTGTCCTCTACATTATCAGTGGTATGCCCACTGTTAGCAAGTGTGCTATGCATGGATTAGTAGTCACAAATGTGATCATTCGCAAGGTGTCTCATTTACTTCTGTAGCCTGGTCAGAGTCTAGGATTTTGTAATTAATTCCGAATATTCCTGCAGAATGAGCCCCAACAACGTGACTGCTATTTTTGATAAGCATTGAACTTATTCCTCATCACCCTCACCATTATAGTACAACAAAGCTTCTGTATTGAACACTACCTCAGACAGATAATTCAATGAGCGAGTTTGAAAGCTGCAGCAGCTTCTACTTAGATTGCTCCTCATGATTACATTCTCCTCAGCTTAGTAAATGTGCATGAGTGCAAAATGCTAAATTTCGGATGATGACCACTATTGGGCTCTAATATCCAGGTGCTGTACTTAAAAGATTACAGCTCATTTTTTGCAACCCAGGAGCATCACTCATAGAACATAGAACATAGAACATAGAACATTACAGCGCAGTACAGGCCCTTCGGCCCTCGATGTTGCGCCGACCTGTGAAACCAATCTGAAGCCCATCTAACCTAAACTATACCATTATCATCCATATGTTTATCCAATGACCATTTAAATGCCCTTAAAGTGGGCCAGTCTACTATTTTTGCAGGCAGGGCATTCCACGCCCTTACTACTCTGAGTAAAGAACCTACCTCTGACATCTGTCCTATATCTATCACCCCTCAATTTAAAGCTATGCCCCCTCATGCTAGCCATCACCATCCGAGGAAAAAGGCTCCCACTGTCCACCCTATCTAATCCTCTGATCATCTTGTATGTCTCTATCAAGTCACCTCTTAACCTTCTTCTCTCTAACGAAAACAGCCTCAAGTCCCTCAGCCTTTCCTCATAAGACCTTCCCTCCATACCAGGCAACATCCTGGTAAATCTCCTCTGCACCCTTTCCAATGCTTCCACATCCTGCCTATAATGTGGTGACCAGAACTGTACGCAATACTCCAAGTGCGGCCACACCAGAGTTTTGTACAGCTGCAACATGACCTCATGGCTCTGAAACTCAATCCCTCTACCAATAAAACCTAACATACTGTACGCCTTCTTAACAACGCTATCAACCTGGGTGGCAACTTTCAGTGATCTATGCACATGGACAACGAGATCTTTCTGCTCATCCACACTACCAAGAATCTTACCATTAGCCCAGTACTCTGTATTCCTGTTACTCCTTCCAAAGTGAATCACCTCACACTTTTCCGCATTAAACTCCATTTGCCACCTCTCAGCCCAGCTCTGCAGCTTATCTATGTCCCTCTGTAACCTGCAACATCCTTCCGCAATATCCACAACTCCACCGACTTTGGTGTCATCCGCAAATTTACTAACCCATCCTTCTACGCCCTCATCCAGGTCATTTATAAAAATGACAAACAGCAGTGGCACCAAAACAGATCCTTGAGGTACACCACTAGTAACTGAACTCCAGGATGAACATTTCCCATCAACCACCACCCTCTGTCTTCTTACAGCTAGCCAATTTCTGATCCAAACCGCTAAATCACCCTCAATCCCATGCCTCCGTATTTTCTGCAATAGCCTACCATGGGGAACCTTATCAAATGCTTTACTGAAATCCAAATACACCACATCAACCGCTTTACCCTCATCCACCTGTTTGGTCACCTTCTCGAAGAACTCAATAAGGTTTGAGGCACGACCTACCCTTCACAAAACCATGTTGACTATCCCTAATCAAATTATTCCTTTCTAGATGATTATAAATCCTATCTCTTACAATCCTTTCCAACACTTTACCCACAACCGAAGTAAGGCTCACTGGTCTATAATTACCAGGGTTGTCTCTACTCCCCTTCTTGAACAAGGGGACAACATTTGCAAGTCTCCAGTCTTCTGGCACTATTCCTGAAGACAATGACGACATAAAGATCAAAGCCAAAGGCTCTGCAATCTCCTCTCTAGCTTCCCAGAGAATCCTAGGATAAATCCCATCCGGCCCAGGGGACTTATCTATTTTCACACCTTCCAGAATTGCTAACACCTCCTCCTTATGAACCTCAATCCTGTCTAGTCTAATAAACTGTATCTCAGTATTCTCCTCGACAACATAGTATTCACGCAGGAAAAAGACAGACGAAAAATATTCATTTAGCACCTCTCCTATCTCTTCGGACTCCACGCACAACGTCCCACTACTGTCCTTGACCGGCCCCAATCTTACTCTAGTCATTCTTTTATTCCTGACATACCTATAGAAAAAGTTTTAGGGTTTTCCTTGATCCTACCTGCTAAAGACTTCTCATGTCCCCTCCTGGCTCTTCTTAGCTCTCTCTTTAGGTCCTTCCTGGCTAACTTGTAACTCTCCAGCGCCCTAACTGAGCCTTCACGCCTCAAAAGCTCAGCAGGTCTGGCATCATCTAGAAGATCATAGAATCTCTACAGTGTGGAAACAGGCCCTTTGGCCCAACAAGTCCACACCAACCCTTGGAGCACCCCACCCAGACCCATACACCTATAATCCACCTAATCTACACATCCCTGAACACTACAGGCAATTTTTAGCATGGCCAATCCACCTATCCTGCACATCTTGGGAGGAAACCAGAGCACCTGGAGGAAACCCACGCAGACACAGGGAGAATGTGCAAACTCCACACAGACAGTCGCCCGAGGCTGGAATTGAACCTGGGTCCCTGGTGCTGTGAGGCAACAGTGCTAACCAGAGCCACCATGCCACCTCACTCAAGCTTTGCTCATCGCCCCTATGCACCCCAGAGGTGTCAGAAACCAGATAAAAGGTGCTTTTGCATTGCCTCCCCCTCCCTAGAGGTGCTCCAGTAGTTCAGGAAAGGAGAAGAGAGACTTATTTTTTCCCCATGGATGGCATCAGAATAATATTCAGACTAGCTAATGTAATTTGGAGGAGATTGCTCAAGAGAACCTAACTCCAGTGCCATGTGAGGACGAATGAGCTGCTGCACCATGCCAGGATCTGTACCATTGTTACTCAATGTTCAATGCTCCTATTGGTGCAAGTTAGCATTGGAAGGTTGCCATTTCACAGGACTACAACACATGATGTATGATCAATGTTAGTCACTTGCAGCTACCAATACGGCATTGCATCTGCTGAGGGTCACTTTTAAAACATAAAAAGCAGCTTAAAAAAACTCAGCAATTCATTGACCTTACATCAAAACTAGAAGAAGATACACATCTGATAACTTTTTATTAAACCAAATTTTGCATGGGCCAAAGGTGCAATGACTAAATTGGTCCTTTTGAGTTTGGCTCCACTTGCCTTTCCTGGTTGGTGCCATAGCCTTGCTTGGGCAAACTTGTTGATCTGGTCAGGCTTCACTTTAACACTGAGATAACAAGGTGTAGAGCTGGATGAACACAGCCTTCCTGCTCCTCTGATGCTGCTTGGCCTGTTGTGTTCATCCAGCTCTACACCTTGTTATCTCAGATTCTCCAGCATCTGCAGTTCCTACTATCTCTTCATGTTAACACTGACTGTTTAACAACTACAAACAAGACTGCATATTTCTGGAGAATTCTCGTGAGCTGATCAACATGGAGAGGCTTCACTCCTAACACTGCTTATTTAAGAAGGAACTAAACAACTGAGGAACTTTCTGCTTACTGGAACTGGAAGTAGTAGTCTACTGCACTACATACATGGCTCATGTACATTTTTATGCATTTCCTATTTTGACTAAGGTGGTTGCAAATCCAGGAACTCAATTCCAGCTGATTGGGGTGTTTGAGTACTCATTACACACCAACGAATGCAAACCTAAACCTGGATCTACCTGAAAAGGATCTGAGAACTTCCTAGGAAAAGTTTACCCATCATTGGAAACTGATTTTTTGCCTTTATCACAAATGAACACCTCTACTTGCTCAATGTTTCAATACTCTATAAATTTACTTTAATAACTCAGCCTTACTAAAAGCCCATCTCCCTAAATCCCAAATATTTCATATGATTAGATAAAGAATACAGTAATTGTGATAATCCTTCTTCTCTAGAATGAGTTACATTAAAAAAAAAGGCAACTTTGAATTGAACCCAGAAACCACTTCGTAAAATGTTAGCCATCTGGAGCGAATTCGTTGTAGGAAGTGCCTATGAAGAACAGTTGACAATTTATATCTTGATCAGTCGCACCAGTCAAAGGATGGTTGCTTCACAAGGCCTCTCAGCTGCCTTCATTTATGACAACAATATTAGAGTTGCATACGTTTTTAAGCTCATTAGCAAATTCACCCGCAGAGGCATTCAAAATCTTTGGTGTTCCACGTCAAATCCCCATACATTTTTCTATAATTTTCATTATTAATAGGCATCTTATTCATTACCCTATATTAGTGTATAAATACTACTTACAACCAAGTCATTAAAATATATAGTAAAAATACTTTGCTTTACCTTTCAATCCATAGAAATTACCTCAAAATCACGTGCCTATGAAAGGTCTACAGTAGGATGTGGAGGCACAATTCAATAGTTCTGACAAATTGTACTTCTCTCCCATTAGTCTTGTAATACTCTGACTATATTGGTATGCTCTAGAATGATACTTAACTGTTGAGAAGTAAGGTGAGCAAATTGTCTGTATCACTAAGTCTTTAAGTCTCATCAGTAGACACTCTTAATACTTGTCCAACAAGCTGATGAGAAATATCAGTTTTTGTTAAGAGAATACAATTAGGTCCTGATTGGTAAACTGGAAGTCGATTGATTTCCATGTCAAGCTTCATTTTTGCCTTCTTAATCGGAGGTTTATTTAACAGCATAGGTATCAATGATGAATTGTAGGTTCTAAAGAACCATTAAACTAGATTCAAATCATTAACTGTTCCAATCTCCACATATGTGTCAGACCTGCTGAGGATTTCCAAGCATTTTCTGCTTTTATTCCAGGTTCCAGCATCTGCAGTGTTTCGCTTTAGAATTCTCAGTTAGACAGCATTTCAAGATCATTTTTTCAAGTTATGGCTTTTAACCCACAAAAGTATAAGTATCTCACTAGAGACTACATCAGAACTCAAAAAGGCTAATTTTAACTATTTTACAGGGAATTGCCATGAGTGTGACCTCAAGGTATTATCATCAAATCTAAAGTAAAAATGACTTTTACATTATCAACCTATTCCACACACTGTTGTTTCTTTTGTGTTATTGGTAAGTAACACAGATTAAGCAGTACAGATGCAGTCTACCTGAGAAGCTAGTAAAAGGTTTATTTAACAGAAAATGCAGTTACTGATAATTATGCCACCATATGTGGACGAGGTGAGCGGAGTAAGCGAAAGATGTGGTGCTGCCAGTGGACTGTGGTGGACAAGGTCAGAAATCACATGACACCAGGTTATAGTCCAACAGCTTTATTTAAAAACACAAGCTTTTAAGTTCTTTAAGTTCTCTAAGTTCTTCGAAAAGGTGACCAAACAGGTGGATGACGCTAAAGCGGTTGATGTAGTGTATATGGATTTCAGTAAAGTGTTTGATAAGGTTCCCCACAGTAGGCTATTGCAGAAAATATGGAGGCATGGGATTGAGGGCGATTTAGCAGTTTGGATCAGAAATTAGCTCACTGTAAGACGACAGAGCGTGGTGGTTCATGGGAAATGTTCATCCTGGAGTTCAGTTACTGGTGGTGTACCTCAAGGATCTGTTTTGGGGCCACTGCTGTTTGTCATTTTTATAAATGACCTGGATGAGGGCATAGAAGGATGGGTTAGTAAATTTGCGGATGACACCAAAGTCGGTGGAGTTGTGGATAGTGCGGAAGGATGTTGCAGGTTACAGAGGGACATAGATAAGCTGCAGAGCTGGGCTGAGAGGTGGCAAATGGAGTTTAATGCGGAAAAGTGAGAGGTGATTCACTTTGGAAGGAGTAACAGGAATACAGAGTACTAGGCTAATGGTAAGATTCTTGGTAGTGCGGATGAGCAGAAAGATCTCGTTGTCCATGTGCATAGATCACTGAAAGTTGCCACCCAGGTTGATAGCGTTGTTAAGAAGGCGTACAGTATGTTAGGTTTTATTGGTAGAGGGATTGAGTTGCGGAGCCATGAGGTCATGTTGCAGCTGTACAAAACTCTGGTGCGGCCGCACTTGGAGTATTGCGTTCAGTTCTGGTCGCCGCATTATAGGAAGGATGTGGAAGCATTGGAAAGGGTGCAGAGGAG
>NC_063340.1:31895286-31940696 GCF_021869965.1 Rhincodon typus | reverse complement strand
TCCTACTATATCTCACCACAAATGATAAGCTGCTTACAGGAGGGCATTGGAAGGTGCCTTCTGCCTGGGCCAGCCACTGATGATCCTCACAACAGTGAGCTGACAGAACTGGTCGCGTTGAGACTGTTAAAACTTTCACTGGGCGGTGAAAAGTCAGGTCTTCAAGAGGTGTCTCTTGTTCACTAGGATCCATTCATAACCTTCAGGAGGTGGAGTAAAGAGCTAAGCTGATGTGAACTGGCAGAGAAAATGACTGCACAGATTGGGGGTAGGGCTTGGGAGCAGGGGTGTGGGGAGGCGGGGGGGGGGAATGGTGAGGAAGGAGGTTTGCAAAGGCACTTGTTATGTCACAAAGCAACTGAATATCGATTAATAGGAGTGGCTTCTTCTCACTCAAAGGGTTGGGCATTTGCTGTGCAGCTGGTCAATTCCAGTGATCCAGCAAAACCCAATATCATGAAATGAATGCACTGTCCAGTTATAGAGCATCAAACAGTACAGCACAGGTTCAAGCCGTTCGGCCCACAGTCCGTGATGCCATTCTAAACGAATTCCATCTGCCTGCACATGGTCCATATCCCTCTATTTCTTGCCTGTTCATGTGTCTGTCTAAATGCTTCTTAAACATTACTATTGTATCTGTTTCTATCACCTCCCCTGCAGCACTGTGTTCCAGGCACCTACAACCCCTGTGCAAAGCACTTTCCTCGTACAGAAGTACATGAAGGTTTGGAGGGATATGGGCCAGGACCAGGCAGATGGGGACTAGTTTAGTTTGAGATTATGGTCGGCATGCATTGGTTGGACCGAAGGGTTTATTTCCGTGCTGTATGACTATCTCCTTTTAAATATTACCCCCTCAACTTAAAACCTATGCTCCCTAGTATTTGACATTTCCACCCTGAGAAAAAGACTCCGACTATTCACTCTATCCAGGTCTCTGAAGTATATAAAATTACTAATAGGTCCCACCTCAGTCTCTGACGCTCTAGCAAAAACAATCCAAGTTTATCCAACCTCTTCTTATACCTAATATATTCCAATCTAGACTACATCCTGGTTAAACATTTTGCACCCAAGCATCACATCCTTTCTGCAATGTAGCAAAGGAACTGCACACAATACTCCAAATGTGGCTGTGCTGAAGTCTTGTACAGCTGCAACATTGTTTACTAACTGTTATACTAAATGCCCTGAATGATGAAGGCAAGCATGTTATATGCCTTCTTTACCACCATATCCACTGCACGCAAGATCCCTCTGAATATCAATGTTCTTAAGAATCCTGCCATCTACTGTATACTTTCCTCTTGCATTTCACCTCCAAAATGCATCACTACACACTTTACACGATTAAACTCCACCTGCCATTTCTCAACCCAACTTTCCAACTGATCAATATCTGGCTATATCCTTTGACAAACTTTCTCATTATCCACAACTCCACCAACTTTTACGTGGTCTGAAAACTTACCAATCAGACCACCTACATTTTTGATCAAATCATTTACGTACGACAAACAACAGAGGTCTCAGCACTGATCCTTGTGGAACACCACTGGTCACAGACCTCCAGTCAGAAAAACGCCCCTCCAACTACCCTTTCTCTTCTATGACTATGCCAATTTTGTATTCAACTTGTGAACTCACCATGGATTCCATGCGACAATGTTCTGGACCAGCCTACCACAAAGGACCTTGCTTCTAAGTCCATGTAGACAGGATCCACTACCCTACCCACATCAATAATCTTCATTCTAGAATAAAGGGCATCAGTGACCTACGAAATGTAGTGGTAACCAGCTGTTTGTGAAATGCCACTAAGAATCTCAGCTGATCCTTGGAAGGTGTCAGAAGCATACAACTTCAAGACTACAGAGACTGTGGCAGTCATGATAAGTAATGTTATGCGGTGAGATGTCTTCAGCAACAAGGCCACAGACCTCTGTGGCCATCGGCCGAGAGAGTTGCAACTGCTGCAGCACTACGTCTTGCTCTTTTGGAGGTAGCTCCATCTTTGACAATTTTTGTTGTATTGAAGATATGACACTCATGTCTGTCTCTACTCTCCCCTGTTCTCCAAGTGCTCAGGATCCTGCTATTCTGGCAGAGGTTGTTATCCTTCATCACCACTGGGCTCAAAAATCAGACGCTCATACCTCTTTGTCATCTACAATCTTCCTTCTGAATAACTGGCTGCCCTATTGTGATTGGCAGTCCTGTTCTCTGTTCTTCTGTTCCTGCATAGCTAGGGAGTGTGCTGATCTCACTCAGTGCCCAATTGCTGACTACCTACCACCCCCAACATAGCGCTAAGAGCACCTTCCTTCTGGATGCCAAGTCCACTGCAATGCTACCCCACTTAGGGATTTGGCAAAATTCCTGGTGCAGCTATGAATGGCTTCCCCATACTGGAGGCCTGCTTTCTGCTAATCAGCAAATAGAATAGAATAGAATCTTGAAGAAAGAGGTGTTTTATTTTCTGCTTGTTTTCTATTATCAATTGTAGAAAGATCAGGAGAACCTTCAACTTACCAGCTATACGATTGGATCTGTAAACACGATGGCTTTCTCCAGTTTTACTTTCTGCAGTCACCATCACAAAATAAACTTCTCCAGGCTCTGGAACATATGGCTTACATCAGTGAGTTGTCAAAACTGCATGAAGCTTATAGAATCTGAAAGCAACATTATTTCAATTCTAATAAAACTTGGAGGTCTGAGGAATTCAAAGACATATGGCTGGTATCTCTATTTCACATTGCAAAATATCAGTAACCCACTCACCTACATCCTCTAATACAAAAGACTGTTTGTCTTCATCTGCCTTGATGAACTTGAGGTTTTCCAGAGTTTTACCGTAGCCAATAGTATAGTGATCCACAGGTCTCTTGGATACATTTTTCAGTGGCTCCCAGAGGACTTGCAGTCCTTTTTCATGAGGGAGAACCTTTACATTCTTCAGCTTCCAGGTGGAAACAACTGCAATAAAAGAACATTAACATCTCCTGTCAGTGTTTACAGAGCACAACTCATTACTTGACAAAAATGATTATGAACCATTGTCGAATCGTTTGAGAATTCTAAAGCAAAATGCTGCAGATGATTGAAATCAGAAAAAAGAAAAAAAGAAAAAGAAAATCAGAAAATGCTAGAAACATTCAGCAAATCCAGGAGCATCTTTGAAGGGGGAAGGTTATGATTCACTTCGTGACTTTTCATCAGAAAAATCTGTCTATAGCCACAAAGCTGAAAAAAAGTCTTTATTAGGAGCTTTCATCGCACTGAGGTGACTTCAGGCCAATCCACATGCAATTACTTGATCCAAAAACTCTGCTCACATTTTGACAGCTGTGATGAATTCCATCACTGCAGCTATGACAATCCACAACATCCTATTAAAACTCAACATTTTTAAGAATAAAGTCAACTCGCCTTACTCCCAATGTTGACATCCATTTTTTTTTAAAAATCCAGGATCCAGGTCCACATTTTTGCCAAACATTGATCAGATCCTGTCTGTGTCAAATTTTGTTTTATTCTATATATTAATTTAAGATACTTTGTTTACAAACAGGGGAGAAAAGTTGATCTCCACCCTGAATGTACTGCATTACAGATCTCTCAATCATGCGGTGTGCTATTCATGCACAAAGTCAAAAACTGCTCTCATGTACTAATAACATGGCAATGTGCCATTAATGCAACATGCCTCAGTGCTGAATTCAATTGTTCTGATACTTTAAAAATCTTGATATACTTTGTAACAGTGCATTTTGTTGGCCCCTCCTCAGTTTTGATGGTTTGAACTTATACAAGTTGCATGCACACACAACAGACATGTCTGAGCATGGAACTGGAACATATATTAAATGAGATGTGGTATGTTTTGAGTTCACAAAGAGAAGAGATCTTTCAACTATTACAATTTGTCCAAGTATGGACTTTTGTACATCCAAACATCCATTTGGCTATACATGTGTAATAAATTATTTTAAAGCACCTTCAAGATTCTGAAAACTTGCCGATTATACAAAGACTTTCCCCTTTACCAATTTGAGCAGTTAGCTACATCATTATTTATGGAGAGTTAGAAGTTAGGCTGTTGCATAGGGAGATGGGATTTTCCCACCTAAAGCATTTGGCAATGTTTGCAAGCTATCGACTTATGAAATCTCATGAACAGATCTTGATTGTTTCGGGGTGCAGGGGTTGAGAAAACAGAGTATGTTTCTTATCCATTCCACTAAGTTGTACAAAGATAGGCAGCCCTTCATGAATCACCACCATTACATGATGGAAAGTGGCCTGTATGCTCCAATGTATCTCTGACTGATGTCCTTAGCAGTTCCTTGCTTCTGGTAGGGTGATCCAAGGAGAGCAGGAATGGGGGAAAGGGGTTAGGTGCCAGCCAAAGTGAGATCCAATAAGCCTTGTCTGGGACAACAGGCAACTGTGAAGGCAGCAATACGCTGCAACAAGGTAGTGCCCATCATTGTTGTGTGCTACATCACTGAAATCTCACTACCAACCCATCAAGATTACATGTACAACAACTGCACTTCAGGTCCTCATGTTAAATAAAGGTACACCACAGGCTTCTACTAGAACCCATTTTTCAAGTCCTGTGGTGATGGAGAGTATTCTTTGAGAATGTTAGGGTCTGAAAGGGGTAAAATGGAAGGTGTTAAGTGCTGCCCAACATGATATGATACAGGCTTGGGGAGAGAACAGCTCAGTAACTTGAAGGACAAAGACCAACCATCTGGGTTTTCTTCAGTCCGTCATATAATTGGCCTAGATTTTCCAGTTGCTTGAGAGTCAGTTCTGTAGCACAGATGAGAGTTATGCATTGGGACCCTGTGGAATCCCAATGTAGCAGACTCCAAGGGAATTACACGGGAAATTGAAGATTCTGATGGGAAATTCCGAGCCTGGACCCTCTTGAAAGCATGCATTCAAATCAGAGAACACCAATGATTCCACTGCAGTTAAGTGTTACTCAGGAAACATTTGTCTATTAAAAACCTAGTCTAATTTCTAGATAACAATTAAACTGACCCCAAACCCAATTACACTTCCCACAGATCCTAGCTTGACAGAACTTGGAAAGTCTGTTGAAAGTGCATGATTAGTAAGCTTTGCACGTTCAGGAAGGAGAGATCACATCCACAGTGACAGACAGCCCGAATGAGCATGTATTTTGGTGCTTTCAGAACAGCGCGGGAATAGAACTGGTAAATCTGTCTTTATTTTCTCCATTTTACAAGTTTAAAATTCAGTAGTCTAGTTAGAAGGTTAACAAGGTAGCTGTCTCAGCTGTCACAGTCAGGAACAGTTATCAGTCAGTTGCCTGAAGGTTGAAGAGGGCCTCAATAGATTATGACTGAAGTCTAGTCAGAGTCAGAGTCAGAGTCATATAGCAAAGAAACAAGCTCTTCAGCCTACTATGTCTATGCCAATCAACAAACACCAAACTATACTCATAC
This sequence comes from Rhincodon typus, assembly GCF_021869965.1. Taxonomy (NCBI): domain Eukaryota; kingdom Metazoa; phylum Chordata; class Chondrichthyes; order Orectolobiformes; family Rhincodontidae; genus Rhincodon; species Rhincodon typus. The sequence goes on along the minus strand of NC_063340.1, from coordinate 31,935,207 downwards.
CACTCCATAGCCAACACTGCCCTGGCATTTTAAGTCAGAAGTCACACAACACTTATTTATAGTCTGAGATAACAAGGTGTAGAGCTGGATGAACACAGCAGGCCAAGCAATATCGCTTTCCTGCGCCTATGATACTGCTTGGCCTGCTGTGTTCATCCAGCTCTACACCTTGTTATCTCAGATTTTCCAGCATCTGCAGTTCCTACTATCTCTGATACTAATTTATAGTCTAACAGGTTTATTTGAAATCATAAGCTTTTGGAGTGCTGCTTGTTTGTTAGATGAAGTCACACTTCACATGAGTTCCAAAAGCTTGCAATTTCAAATAAACCTGTTGGACTATGAGCTGGTGTTGTGTAACTTCTGACTTTGTCCACCCAAGTCCAACACCAGCACCCTCCATACCCTGGCAATTTAAGTGCTCATCCAAAAGCTTCTTAAATGTTGAGAGTTCTTGACTCTGCCACGCTCTCAGGAAATGTGTTCCATATTTCTATTATCTTCTAGGTGAAAAAAGTTCACCTCACATCCCCTCTAAGCCACTTACTCTTCACCTTAAGAATTTATATCCTGTGGTCGTAAGCACGTCTGCCATGATGAAAAGATTCTCATGATCTACCCTATCTATGCCCTCTCATAATTTTGTATAATCATATCCTCCCTCAGCATCCTCTGCTCCACGAAAAACAACCCAGCCTATCCAGTCTATCCTCAGTTTTTACATTCCAGGCAACATCCTGGTGAATCTCCTCTGCACCCTCACCACTGTAATTGCATCATTCCGATACAGTGTGATCAGAAATGCATGCAGTATTCGATCTGTGGCCTAACCAATGTTTTACAAAGTTGTATTAATACTTACTTTCTCCTATATTGCGTGCCAGGCTGATGAAGGCAAGTACCCTATATACCACCTTCACCAATCTATTTACCTAAGCTGACACCTTCAGGGATCTTTGGACTTGTACAGCAAGATCCCTTTGTTCCTCAGTACTCGCTATGGGCCTACCATTCATTGTGTACATCTTACCTTTATGAGGCTCCCCAAAATGCATCACCTCACATTTATCAGGATTAAATTCCATCTGTCATTGCTCTGCTCGATTTAGCAGCAATGTATGTCAGACTATAGCCTGAGACCATCCTCCTAGCACCACTAATTTTGGTGTCATTTGAAACTTATTAATTATACCTTCCACATTCACATCTAAGTTGTTAATGTACATAACAAACAGCAAAGACTCCAGCACCAATCCCTGTGGTGCACCAATAATAACAAGCTTCCAATCACAAAATACAACCCTCCACCGTCACTTTTTGCTCCTGTTGTTCGGAATTTCTCCCCTCCCAATAATTTCCCTACCACTGAAATCAGACTAACTGGAGTGTACTTACCTACCTATTCTTGCTGCCTTTCTTGAACAAAGGAATCACATTAGTTATCCTCCAGTTATCTTGTACTTCACCTGTGGCCAGCAAAGTATTAAATATCTTTGCCACGGCACCAGCAAACTCCTCTCCTGCTTCCCACAGCAGCCTGGGATACATCTCATCATGCTCTGGAGACTTATGCACTTTTATGCCCACTAAAACATCTAATACCTCCCTATTAACACACTGGTCCTGAACTCTCACTATACTACTTTTAAAAGACTCCCACATTCCAAAAGTAGACTTACCTGCATGTAGCTGCTCCCAGTCTGTTTGCCAAATCCTGACTAATGATATTGGAATCAGTCTTTCCCCAATTTAGACACTTAACCGTTGCACTATCCTTATCCCTTTCCATGACTTTGAAATGTACAGTATTATGGTTACCTTACTCAAAATGCTCACTCACTGTCACAAGGCGATCCCAGTTAATGTTAGCGAAGTTGAAATTTCCTTTTACTATAACTGTATTCCTCTCACACATCTATGATTTGCCTACATATCTGTTCCTTTATCTCCCTCTGACTGTTGGGAGGCCTTTATGCAAGCTGAGCAAAGTAATTGCCCATTTTTCATTTCTAAGCTTTACCCAGATAGCTTCATTTGAAAACATCCTCCCTCATTACTCCAGTGACGGTCTCCTTTATCAACAGTGCAATATACCCACCTCTCTAACTCTGCTTTCTCTCCACAGATGCTGTCAAACCTGCTGAGTTTCTCCAACTATTGCTGTTTTCCTTTGTTTTATTCTTTGCTGGTGTATTGTGTTCTCCTACTGATAAAGTCAAGGATGCTGTATGCTTTATTGACCACTCCGTCACCTCATCTTGCCACTTTCCATAATTTATGCATGCACACTCCCAAGTTCCTTTGATCCTATACTCCCTTTACAATTGTGACCTTTTATATTCTCTGTCTAGTCCTTCTTGCTGAGATTAATAACTTAACCCCTCTGCATTCACTTTCACTTGTCGGCTCAATGCACCAAGTTCTGTACTATTCCCCCTCACGGTTCACAAAGTTTCATCAAATTCTGAAATGATGCCCTATACACTAAAGTCTGTATTATTAATTTACAACAGGAAGATCAAAGCCCAACACTGAGAAGTGAGAAATTCCACTACAAACCTTCTTCTGATTCAAACAAAATCCATTATCTGTATGCTGTGCTTCCGATAACTCAGTCAATTCTGTATTCTTGTTTTCACTGTCCCGTGTATTCCATAAGCTATAACTCTGCTCAACAGCCCATCATTCATGACTTCAGATGCCTTTTGGAAGGCCACATATACCATCAACAGCATTAGCCTTGTCAAACCTTTGCTTCCTCAGCAATAAACTGTAGTAAGTTAGTTGAAACAACTTGCCTTTAATAAAATCAACGCTGACTGTCCTGGATTTGTTCAGGTAATTATGATTTTCTTCCTAATTATGATTTTTTTAGAAGCTTCCCAACGATGAAGATTAAACCAACAGACTTATCTTTGCAAACTTCTGTTTTAAACAAGCGTGTACCATTTACAATTCTCCAGGCCTTGAGCACACCTTGAGTCTGAAGAAAGATTGGAGAATTATGGCCATGCCTCCATGATTTCTACATTCTCTTCCCTCCATGTCCCTGGGTGAAAGACATTCGGTTCTGGTACCTTCTCAACACTAAGGACACAAAAGTTAACCAATGCCTCCTCCTTAACAATTTAAATTCTTCAGGTATCTGAATTATCTTTTCCTTCCCAATGACCCAAGCATCATCATCTTCCTTTGGAAGGACGGATGCAAAGTATTCACTTCATCTCAGCCATACTCACTGCCTCCAGGTGTAAATTCTCTTTTCGTTCCAATTTAGCCCCACTCTGGTTTTTCCCACCATTTTATTATTTATAAGTCCACAGAACACTTAATTCCCTTTCATGTTAGCTGGTAGTCACTTTTCAAACAATTTGTTGGTTTCTTTGCTTTTTTGTTTCAGCACTGCACAATCTATATTCAACCAAGCTCTCAGTTGTATTCTCCCTTAACATCCGACACAAGTATTTTTTTTCTTCTCTATATTAGCCTATTTTTCTTCTATCATTCAGAGATGTTTGGATTTGTTTGGCATACTTTTCTACTTCCTAGGAATAAATCTTTCCTGTGACCAAGCTCTCCTCTCCAGGCATCCCATTGTTCACCAGGAACTCCATTACATTCACTGACTTGACTGAAGTATATGACTGAATAAATCATACTCCATTGATTGTACTCCAAGATTTACGTGGCATAGAAAGGAGAGGCCATTCAGCCTTTCAATGCTGCTCTGCTATATGATCCTGAACTTAAGAAAGCTAACTTTGATGGCATGAGGCATGCATTAGCTAGCCAAGGATACTTAAAGTGTTGACAGTGGATAGACAATGACAGACATTTAAAGAACACATGGATAAACTTCAGCAATTGCACATCCCAATCTGGTGTAAGAGTAAAACAGGGAAGATGGATCAACCATGGCTAATGAGGGAAATCAGGGATAGAGTTAAAGCCAAAGAGGCAGCATATAAATTGGCTAGAAAAACCAGCAAACCGGAGGACTTGGAGAAATTTAAAATTCAGAGGACAAAGGGTTTAATTCAAAAGGGAAAACAGAAAATGAAAGTAAGCTTGCAGAAAACAAAAACTGATTGCAAAAACTTCTATGGATGTGCGAAGAGAAAAAGACTGGTGAAGACAAACATAGGCCCATTGGAGTTAGAATCAGGTAAATTCATAATGAACAACAAAGAAATGGCAGACAAGTTGAATAAATACTTTGGATCTGCATTCATTAAAAGGGACACAAATAACCTTTAGGAAATGCTAGGGCACAGACGGTCAAGCATGACGGAGAAACTAAAGAAGATCCTCTTTATAAACGGTATTGGGGAAATTGATGCGATTAAAGCCCAATACATGTCCAGGGCCTGATGCTCTGCATCCCAGAATACTTAAGCAAGTGGCTTAGAAATAGTGGATGCATTGGTGACCATTTTCCAGCATTCTTTAGACTCTAGAAGAGTTAGAATTGACTGGAGGGTAGCTAATGTAGTCCACTCTTCGAAAAAGAAGGGAGAAAATGAGGAATTATAGGCTGGTTGGCCCGACATCAGTGGTGGGGAAAGTGCTGGAGTCAATTATTAAGGATGTAATAACTGAGCAAGTGGAAAGTAGTGACAGAATCAGTCCTAGTCAGCATGCATTCACTTGAAGGGAAGTCATGTTAGACATATATGCAAGATTTTGAAAACATGACCAATAGAAAGTGAAAGATTAAGTGAAAGATTACTCAGTAGATGTTGTGTATCTGGACTTCCAAAAAGCTTTTATCAAGGTTCCACACAAGAGATTAGTAAGGAAAACTAACACTCATGTTATCGGAGGTAATGTATTGACATAGACAGAGAACTGGTTGGCAGACAGGAAGCAGAGAGTCGGAATAAATGGGTCCTTTTCAGAGCAACAGGCAGTGACGAGTGGGGTGCCACAGGGTTCAGCTGTCCACAATATACACTAATGATTTGGATGAAGGAATTGAATGCATTTTCTCCAAATTTGCAGATGACACGAAGCTGGGTAGCAGTGTGTGCTGTGAGAAAGATGCTAAGAGGCTGCAGGGTGATTCGGACAGACTGGCTGAGTAAGTAAAAGCAATACAATGTGGATAAATGTGAGGTTATCCACTTTGGTTACAAAAACAGGAAGGCAGATTATTATCTGAATGTTGGCAGTTTACAAAAATGTAAGGTGCAACGAGACCTGGGGGTCATAGTGGAAGTCATGAAGGCACAGCAGGTGGTGAGGAAAGCATACTGGCCTTCACAGCGAGAAGATTTGAGTATTGGAGTAAGGAGGGCTTGACGAAAAGATGGCGGGGCAGATCTTGTAGAAAGATGGAAATCCTGATGGGACTAGAATGGCTGGTTGTGGGAAGAATGTTCCTGATGTTGGGGAAGTCCAGAACAGGGTTTATAGTCTAAGAATAAAAGGGGGAAGCCATCAGGACTGAGATGAGGAAGAATTTCTTCACTCAGTTGTGAACCTGTGAAATTCTCTCCACAGGAAGCTGTTGGGACCAATTCATTAGATATATTCAAGAGGGAGCTGTATGTGCCCCTTGCTGCTAAAGGGATCAAGGGATTTGAAGAGAAAGTGGGAATGGGATGCTGAAATTGCATGATCAGCCATGATCATATTGAAAACCAGTGCAGGCTCGAAGGGACAAATGGCCTACTCCTGCACCTATTTTCCATGTTTCTATTACTGATCCTTCAGGCTCAGTGGTTAGCACCACTGCCTCACAGCGCCAGGGACCTGGGTTCAATTCCAGCCTCGGACAACTGTTCATGCAGAGTTTGCACATCCTCCCGGTGTTTCCTTGGGTTTTCTCTGGTTGCTCCAGTTTCCTCCCACAATCCAAGGTTGTGAAGGTTAGGTGAATTGGCCAAGGGGAGTGCAGGGTTACAGGGGTGGGGTCAGGGGTTGGTGGGGGGGCATGTCGGGGGGGAGATTCTGGGTGAGATACTCTTTGGACAGTCGGTGTGGATTCTTTGGGCCAAATGGCCGGCTTCCACACTGTAGGGATTCTATGATAATTATCTAAATACCATATTCCTATTTTCTTGGTATCTTTAGAGTACAAAAAAATTTCCTTTCATAAATATGTTCAGTGACTTGACCTTTACAACCTTGTGTGGTAGTGAATTCTACAGGTTCACTATCCTTTGACTGAAGAAATGTTTCCTCATCTCAGTCCTAAATGAATCTCTGAATCCTGAGACTATATCACAGGTTCCACTGGACTTCATCACAAACCTGCAAGAGCCAATTGGGAAGCCTGTAATGGAAGCCTTCAAAATCTGGACTTTATCAAGCAAGGCTGTGAAATAGCTTCCTCTCTATTTACAGTTTAATTGACAGTGATGATTCACCTCATTGCGGAGGTTACCAATCAACCATTGGTGAGAGTATTCAATTCTGCCTCGATGGAAAACTAACCTCACTTGACTCTATGGTAAAAGTAAAGTCAATACTGTAGACATAATGACTTACAGTTTGCAGATTACTGAAGTGTTGATGCTAATGGTACCAGATTTGCATGTCATTCTCAATGTCTTCAATTCTCCATAAAAAAGCATAATCTGTCTTTGAATGTGGCCAAAATAAAACTCTACCAGCCTGGTATGCCAAATATTCCACCTCCCATAAATACTGAAAGAAATGCTCTGGAATACGTTGAGTACTTCCTGTACCCTGACAGCCACCTCCCTCAAAAAGCTACCATTGGCCAGGAAATGCAACATCAGATCAACTGTGCTGGTTCAGCCTTCGAAAAACGTTGGACACAACGCAAAAGTCTAAAGTGTAAAGACCAGTTGTCACCACACTCTTGTATTGCCATAAGCCTGGCCCATGTATCAGAGACACAAAAGTGCAAGAGAATTGACACTAATAATGCCTCCACTGCATCCTCCACAATCATTGGGAGGGTTGTTGACAATGTCCTTCTTGAAGCCATTTAGCAAAACCTAAGACAAACCTGGCACTGGTGTTTATATGGCCAAACAGCATGTTCACCCGCCAGGTCCTGGTTTCTCAACTCTCAGGAATGATAAAGGAAACACTTCAAAGAATCCATGGCGGTCATTGAAGTGAAGCACCGTTGGTATTAATGATTGGGAAAAGATGCTACCGTTTGCTCCAAATGGCAATGGTCTCAGGTATTAAGTCAAAGGGGCAGCAGAGAAGGAACGGAAAGAAAATCGACCCCATTAGCTGATTGGGTGTCAGGCCCTATATGCTCAAAGTTTTAGGAGTTGAGAAACAGCATTTAAGCCACATGATGGCAGAAACTCATGACATGAGCAGACATCCTCATTGAACTGAGGTATGGCTGATGGTATAAAGTCTTTTGTTCCCATTGCACACTAGGCAACATTATAAATAGTCAGGAAGTGATGGATAGACCTTGAGCCCATACCTAATTTATAAGATTTCATTCACAGAGACACACATTGCAAATTACTACATGAGAAGTGCACAATTAAGAGATTCAGCCTTGTTCTATAGAATCAGAGTCACCATGGCACAAGAGAATAATGTTTAGTCCACGGAATCCATACTGGCTTTCTGTGAAGCAATCCAGTCAACCCCATTTCATCCCAATTGTCCTGAAGGAGATCAACTTACAAGTGCCCATCCAATTTCCTTTTGAAATTATTACTCATCCTTGTTTTCATCACATCTTGAAGCAGCAAGTTCCAAGAGGTCAAGTGAACGCCATATAATATCCATTATCTGGCCAAAGTGGGAGAAATTCACTGGTGCTTTTAATAAAATAACCAGCATGCACACAAACTACAGGCCTCAGTTTAACATTGATTCAAAGCAAACTAGTACAAAAAGAACTAATTGACTGAGGGCTGGAATTAACACGACCTGATCACAGACAGCCGATATGTTCGTGTTGAAGTCATTACATTACTTACTAATTGAATAAGGTAGATAAAAGAGAATTTCTATTGTTATTGCCAATATGGAGTTCCAGAAACCAATAAGATTTATGCAAAACTATTATCAAAAACAGAGTTTTCTTGCTAAAATTCTCCGGTGGAATGTGGGCATTGCTGGCTAGGCCACTATTTATTGCCTTCCTCATCTCAGTCATGAATGGCTTACCCCTTATTCTTAGGCTGTGACCACTTGTTCTGGATTTCCCCAACATTGGGAACATCCTTCCCACATCTAGCCTGTCCTGTCCCATCAGAATTGCATATGTTTCTATGAGATTCCCCCCCCTCATTCTTGTAAAGTCCAGCAAATATAGGTCCAGTCAATCCACTGTTTCCTCATATGTCAGTCCTGCCATCCATACAATAGAATCCCTACAGTATGGAAACAGGCTGTTTGGCCCACAAATCCACAAAGACTCTAAATAGTATATCACCCAGCGTCATCCCCCTGCCTGCACCCCCGCAACCCCCCACACAGACAGTTACCACACGCTAAATTGAACCTGGGTCCCTGGTGTTGTGAGGCAGCAGTGCTAATCACTGAGCCATCGTGCCACACCATCCCAGTCATCAGTCTGGTGAACCTTCGCTGGACTCCCTCAATAACAAGAACATCCCTCCTCAGACTACAGGACCAAAACTGCACACAATACTCAAGGTGTGGCCTCACCAAGGCCCTATATAACTGCAAGACATCCTTACTTCGATACTCAAATCCTCTCGCAATGAAGGCAAGCGTACCATTAGCCTTCCTCACTGCCTGTTAGTGGTTCTAGGTTTGGAAGGTGCTGTCTAAGTATCTACGGTGAATTTCTGCAGTGCATCTGTTGATAGTAAATACTGCTGCTTCTGAGCGTCAGTGGTAGAATGACATTTGTAGATGCGGTGCCAATCAAGTGGACTGCTTTGTCCTGGATCGTGTCAATCTGGAGTGTTGTTAGAGCTGCACTCAAGTCAGGAGTGTGATGAAATATTTCCCACTTGCCCAGGTGATATTTCATCACATTCCTGACTTGTGCCTTGTAGATGGTAGACAAACTTTGAGGAGTCAGGTGGTGAGCGAGAACTGCTCTTGGAGCCACCGTATTTACACGGAGAGTCAAGTTCAGTTTCTGGTTGATAGTAATCCTAGGATATGGATAGTGGGGGATTCCGTAATGGTAACATGTCAAGGGGCAGTGGTTAGATTGTCACTTATTGGAGATAGTCATTGCTTGGCATTTGTGTGACGCAAATGTTACTGTTGCTTTTCACTTGTCAGCCCAAGCCTAGATTTTGTTAAGGTCTTGCTGCATTTGAACAAGCACTGCTTCAGAATCTGAAGTTGTGTGCTGAACATAGTGTACAAATATCATCACCTCTGTCCGTATGATGGAAGGAAGGCGATTGATTAAGCAGCTGAAGATGGTTGGGCCTTCGGGACTACCCTGAAAGTGCTCTTTCACACAGTTGTAGTGCCCCTACCTCTGAGCCAGGAGGCCATGATTCAGTTCAACCTACTCCAGGGACGTGCATCAACATCTTTGAACAGGTTAGTTAGAAACATCTACCTTTTGGAACTCCTGCAAAGGTGTCCTGGAGCTGATGACTAACCTCCAACAACCAGACATCCTCCTTCATAGCAGCTATGACTCCAAACAGAGGGGAGTTTTCCCTGACTCCCAGTGACTCCAGTTTTACTAGGTCTTGTTGATGTTACAATTGGTCAATTGTAGCCTTAATGTCAATGACTGTCGCTCTCAGTTCATCACTGGAATTCAGCTGTTTCGTCCATGCTTGAACTAAGGCTGTAACGAGGTCAGGAGCTGAGTGAGAAGCTTATTATTGACCAGGTTCCACTTTATGGTGTTGTTGATGACATTTTCCATCACTTTACTGATGATTGAGAGTAGACTGACAGGGAGGCAATTGGCCGGGTTAGATTTGTCCTGCTTTTTGTGTACTGGACATACCTGATCAATTTACCACATCACCAGACAAATACCAGTATGGTAGCTGTACACAAACACCTTTGTGAGGGATATGGCAAGTTCTGGAGTACAAATCTTTAGTGTTATTGCTGGAATGTTGTCAAGGACCATTGCTTTTGCTGTATCCTGTGCCCCCAGCTGTTTTTTGATATTGTGTGCAGTTAACCAAACTGACTGAAGACTAGCATGTGATGGTGGGGACTTCTGGATGAGGCCAAGATCAACTCAAGACATCTGCCTGAAGATTATTATCAATGATTCAGCCTCATCTTTTGCACTGATGTGCTGCGTTCTTACATCATTGACAATAGGGATATTGTGGAACCTCCTCTTCATAGAATCCCTACAGTGTGAAAACAGGCCCTTCGGCCCAACAAGTCCACACCTACCCTCAGAGCATCCCACCCAGACCCATCCCCGAATAACCCACCTAATCTACACATTCCTGAACACTATGGGCAATTTAGCATGGCCAATCCACCTAGCGTGCACATTTTTGGACTGTGGGAGGAAACTGGAGCACCCGGAGGAAATGTACGCAGACACGGGGAGAATGTGCAAACTCCACACAGACAGTCGCCCAAGGGTGGAATCGAACCTGGGTCCCTGGTGCTGTGAGGCAGCAGTGCTAACTACTGAGTCACCGTGCCGCCTCTTCGAGCAAGTTAGTTAACTGTCCACCACCATTCATGAGTAATCCTCTTGATTTAGTTTGTAACATAACCTGTAACATAAAAGAAAAGTGCTGCAGATGTCAGAAATCTGAAACAAACACAGAAAATGCTGGAGAAATTCTGGTAGCATCTGTGGGGAAAGAAACAGATAATGTGTGAGACCAATATGACTGATCTTAAAAAAAGTTCAAAAGCTCAAAATGCTAACTCAGTTTCTCTCTCCAAAGATGCTGCAGACCTGCTGAGTTTCAAGCATTTTCTGCGTTTGTAACCGACAACTTCAGTCTAATGGATTATGAACTCCTATCAAGGAATGTTGTCAAAGGAAGCAGCATGCATTCATGTGATCTGAGATTCTGGGAGAATAAAGCCAGACATATGTCAGTGTAAGAAAGTGGTCTCAGACTCAATCATCTTGCGATAAAGTTAGAATGTTTTGCAGCCAGCCGTCAATAATCGTTGAAACAATTCTAATCCAACACAATAATATAATGATGTGCCTGTGAACTCCAGCCTAGAATCTTACAAAAGCAAGGTTCTAATATAAACATTGTTACAAGCAGTTTAAACAAAGAAAATGTTAAAGTATAGGCAAATAAACCCATTTTCTAAATTTTTAATTGTATTAATACCCATTTTAAAAATCCTCCAGAAGTAAATCTAAACGAAGGCAGAAAGAAGATTGAAAGCATTCTCAACATTTTCAGAAATTTAAGTATTCTACATTTTACTGATTGATTTGACCTTCAGTTGCCTGTTTTGGGATTGCAGCTATTTGAACTTCACAACTGAAGATATTATTTCCGCTTGCTATTTCTCAATCAATACATTATCTGTACTACATTGTGCTCATCCTATGCCATGCTTACAAGAATGATTTAATGGATGAAGGGCTTGCCACATGAGCAGCTGTTGAGAATACGGAATCTGTACTGGATGGAGTTTAGAAGGATGAGTGGATGGGATTTCTTTGAAACTTACAGAATATTGAGATGCCTGGATAGAGTGGATGTGGATATGTTTCCACTAGTAGGAGAGACCCAAGGGCACAACCTCATGAAGGAACAACCCTTTAGAACTGAGATAAGGAAGAATTTCTTCAGCCAGAGGACTATGAATCAGTGGAACTCATGGCCTCCAGAGTCTTCTGTGACAAAGTCATTGAGTGAGTTTAAGACAGAGCCAGAGACAGAGACAGATAGGTTCTTGTTTAGTAACAAATTAAAAGTTATGAAGAGAAGGCAGGAGAATGGAGTTGAGAAACATATCAGACTTGGTGGAATGGCAGAGCAAACATGATGAACCAAATGGCTTATTTCTGCTCTAATATTTTATGGTCTGAATGAATTAAGAGATCCTGCTGCAAGAGCACTTCTGTTGAGAGAAAATAAACTTGCTCTCAAGAAAGAATATTGACATTTACAGGAGGTTCTGATGTGGCTAATTATCAACTGAAGTGTATGGATCGGAAAAGCACGAGGTTCGACAGTCCAAACTTTCCAGTCACAAAGCAATCATTGAAAGGAAGGAAAATTAATAAGGGTCAGCTAAAAGATTAGAGCCACTGGATATAAATACTATGGGGAATGCTACAAGAATAAATAGAAAGCATCTCATTTCTTATCAAAGCTGCAGATGCTGTAAATCAGGAAGAAAAAACAGAAGTTGTGGAGAAGCTCAGCAGGTTTAGTAGCATCTGTGAAGAAAAAAAATCAGAGTTAATGTTTTGGGTCCAGTGACCCTTCCTCAGAACTGTTAACTCTGATCTTATTTCTTATACCTTGTGTAGGGGAAACAGTGCTTTCCTACAGGCAGCTGAACTGCTTGTACACAAGAATCCTGTTTAAAAGAGAAATTAAAACAAGCTGATAAAGATGATTGCTGGAGAGATATGTTTGCCAATGATTCTGATGAATCACTGTACCCTAAAACAGGTTAGTATCATCAAATCTAGAAATAAAAAATGGTTTTTCACTGATGAAATGATGGCTGCAAGAGGAAAGAAACAAGGGAATGTGAAGTATCAGAGAGATGCTTGTGCTATGTGCAACATCATGAGCTTCTCAGACTCATGTGAATTTATTTAAAGGGGTGACTCAAAAATGTAACTGTTCAAGGTCAAGTTGAGCTTCTCTGTTTGAACAATGTTCACCCTTCTAGATCAGACTCAGCCAAGAGTCCGATACGACAGACTGAAAACAAATAATGCAGCTCCAGATACTGGACACTACGCAAGTTCCCACCATGTCAACAGAACTCAGTCAATAGCTTGGTTTGGTAACCACTTTGTATGCCAGAAGAGATGTGCAGTGTTTTGCTTAACAACAGGCTATAGACTGCTGAACAGGTGCTGATGGATGACTGTCTTACTCAGATAAAGCATAGTACACAATTAGATGCAATCCCACAGGAAGTTGTGATGAAAGCCTGGAATGATCAAGGACCCACTTGCTGCATGAGTATATTCGACAAGCAGAGTGGAGGTGATTCTCCAAGATGACTTCCTGTACAGCAAAAAAACCACTGAAGCCTTAAATAGTGAAGTGAGTTATAGAATGAAAATGAAACAACAGAAAGACAAATTCTACTTTTCTAAACCAAACAAAACAAAGTGAGAAGGCCAGCCCCAGTGCAAACAAAAGTTAGCCCACTTGGCAATTTAGGACTCATATATAACAAAGACGACAGCTTCTCTACATGGTGAATGTGAATGACCAGCTCTAACACAAACCCTTCAAGGGTCTAGGGCCGAAATGTCAGCCTCTCTGCTCCTGTGATGCTGCTTGGCCTGCTGTGTTCATCCAGCCCTGCACCTTGTTGTCTATAGTTCTGGGGACCTGGGTTTGAATCCCACCATGTAACATGGTGAAATACAAGTTCAATAGAAACCTGTAATTAAGAGTCTAATGATCACCACGGAGCTGTTGTCAATTGCTGGAAAAACCCATCAGCTTTGATTCACATATACATAGTCTGTGAAGAAAATTACCAGATGTACAAACTTGCAAATTACAGTGGATTCAATTTTTTTTAATGGAAGGGGGTGTTTAAATAATTTTTTAAACATCACACTAATGCATCTTCTGAATTCATATGTAAATGAAAGATTTAAGCATTTACAGGCCACAGAGAACACCAAAGACTCAAGGAGAAAGTGCAATCAGGTCCAACAGACAAGTTTTAGAGAGCTAGACAAATTTAGTTACTAGGACCTCAAAAAGAGAGAAATCTTTGTATTAGTCTCAGTGACACTTGGTATTGCATACAAAAATAGAGAATAGTGCAGAAGGCAGGACTTTAGATTCACAAGGGATTGGAACAAGGTCTAGAGGAGATGGAATCTGTACAAGTAGGGTAGGATAGGGTTCTGGCACAGAGGTTTACTGGTGCCAATGCAGAGTCCTGCCCTGACGTTAGAAATTGAATGTAAAAACAATGTTGGGAATACTTATCAGGTCAGCTGGCAGCATCTGTGGAGAAACAGAATTCAAATTTCAGCTTGATCTTTCTTCAGAACTGGGAAAAGTTTAAACCTATTACACTAAGTGAGTGAAATGGGGAAGTATAGAAATAGAACAAAAGGTAAATCCTGTGATTGGGTGCAAGACAAGAGCCATTAAACAACAAAGAAAGAGTTGGTGCAGTGGAGGTAAAGGGAGCAGCAATAGCATAATAAAGGAACAAAAGTCTGGGTCCAGAGGGAGTGGGTTTAACAAAATTATGAACAGCTAACATCTAGAATCAAAAATGATGCGAACAAGGTTAAGGAAGACATATGCAAAGTAAAGGCAAGAAAGAGGAGGGCAGGAGGCACAGATTGCATTCTGGAATTGTTGAACCCAGGATTGAATTCAAAAAGCTGTAAAAAAAGGATGAGCTGACATGGAGCTACAGGGTCTTGCTTACAGACTGATCTGATATGTTCTACAAAGCAATTACCTTATCTGCATTTGTTCTCCCATTGTACAGCAGACTGCATTTTAGGTAAAAAGTAAAGGATATACTACATTGAAAAAGGACAAAATCATAGTTTTAGCTGGAAAGAGCATTTTGGACTTTGAACAGTAAAGAGAGAGGAGGCAAAAGGATAATATTGTACCTCCTGTGCTTGCATTGAAAAGATGTTATCTGAAGGGAGCAAGGTGTTAGACTCAATAGAAATTGCTGGCAGTTTCAGAACTAGTTCTGATGAAAAGTCACCAGACTTGAAACGTTAACTCCATTTTCTTGCTAGATGCTGCCAGACCTGCTGAATTTTGCCAGCAATTTCTATTTTTGTTTCAGATCTCCAGCATCCACAGTTCTTTGTGGACCCGAGCGTGGCGGATGGAACAGTCCTTCACAATGCTAGTGGTGGATGGAAATTGAAGCTGCCTGGGGCGGTGGGGAAGAGGCAAGATCAAAAGTATATAAAATACTTCAGATTTGGTTTAAGGCCCTATCAGCCACAAGGTGGTAAGAGAGAAGAGAATCTGTGGTATAAGATTCATGTAAATCATGATGTAATGGATCACATGACTGACATCAGGTGAAAAGAGACAGGTCCAGAACAAGCATGTGAGGAGTGAGGTCTGAGAGACTACACTAGCCAGCCAAATTGATAAATTACTTTTTTTTTTTTAAAATATTCATTCACAGGATGTGGGTTTTTATTGCCCATCTCCGATTGCTCAGAGGGCACTTAAGATTCAATTACATTTGGATTCAGATACACATGTAGACCAGACAAGGCAAAGGACAACAGATTTTCTTCCCTAAAAGAATAGTGAACCAGAGAGGATTTCCCAACACAAAAACAGAAGTTGCTGGAAAAACTCAGCAGGTCTGGCGGCATCTGTGAAGAGAAATCAGAGTTAACATTTCAGGTCCAGTGACCCTTCCTCAGACTTCTGAATGTTAACAGACTTCTCTGCACAGATGCGGCCAGACTGCTGAGCTTTTCCAGCAATTTCTGTTTTTGTTTCTGATTTATAGCATCCGCAGTTCTTTCAGTTTTTATTTAGGAATTTTCCACAAGTGACAGTAGTTACATGGTTGCCATTATTCACTGGATTGCCACTGATCCACCAGCTCCACTTAAAACACAAGTTACAAATAAAAATGTATTACCCTATATTAGGTGTTGAAGAGCCTTCCTTTGAGATAATGACCAAGCAGCCTTGGGGACAGTGTACGTGCTCACTCCAATAGCTCAGACATACTACGGACAAGTATCTCAATGCACAGGAAGCAGCAGTGATTTGAAGCACAAGATAAAGCACAACCATCAATTGAGGAAAAAAGCAAGGCATATCAGAAGTGCTTGCATGCAAAGTTGTATCATCATAACTGATGTGACCAAGATGGAAAAACATGAAAAATACAATGGTGTTTTAACGAAGCAGGTACTGTGAAATGAAGAGAGATAACAAGGTGTAGAACTGGATGAACACAGCAGGCCAAGCAGCATCAGAGGTGCAGGAAAGCTGACATTTCGGGCATACACCCTTCTTCAGAAATGGGGGAGGGGAAGGGGGTTCTGAAATAAATAGGGAGAGAGGGGGAGGCGGATAGAAGATGGATAAAGGAGAAGATAGGTGGAGAGGAGACAGACAGGTCAAAGAGGCAGGGGTGGAGCCAGTAAAGGTGAACATAGGTGTGGAGGTAGGGAGAGGATAGGTCAGTCCAGGGAGGACGGACAGGTCATGGGGGCCGGATGACGCTAGTAGGTAGGAGATGGGGGTGGGGTTGAGGTGGGGAGGAGGGGATAGGTGGGAGGAAGGACAGGTTAGGGAGGCGGGGACAAACTGGGCTGGTTTTGGGATGCAGTTGGGGGAGGGGAGATTTTGAAGCTTATGAAGTCCACATTGATACCATTGGGCTGCAGGGTTCCCAAGCGAAATATGAGGTGCTGTTCCTGCAATCTACGGGTGGCATCGTTGTGGCACTGCAGGAAGCCCAGGCTGGACATGTCGTCTAAGGAATGGGAGGGGGGAGTTGAAATGGTTCGCTACTGGGAGGTGCAGTTGTTTAGTGCAAACAGAACGTACGTGTTCCGCAAAGTGGTCCCCAAGACTCCGCTTGGTTTCCCCGATGTAGAGGAGGCCACAACGGGAACAGCGGATACAGTATACCACATTAGCAGATGTGCAGGTGAACATCTCTTTGATGTGAAAGGTCTTCTTGGGGCCTGGAATGGGGGTGAGAGGGGAGATGCAGGGGCAGGTGTAGCACTTCCTGCGGGTGCAGGGAAAAGTGTTGGGTGTGGTGGGGCTGGATGGGCCTGTGGAGCGGACAAGGGAGTCACGGAGAGAGCGGTCCCTCCGGAAAGCAGATAAGGGTGGGGAGGGAAAAATGTCTTTGGTGGTGGGGTCAAATTGCAGACGGTGGAAGTGTTGGAGGATGATGTGTTGGATCCGGAGGTTGGTGGGGTGGTACATGAGGACGAGGGGGATTCTGTTTTGGTGGTTATTGTGGGGAGGGGGTGTGAGGGATGAATTGCGGGAAATGCGGGAGACATGGTCGAGGGCGTTCTCAACCACTGAGGTGGGGAAGTTGCAGTGCTTGAAAAACAAGGACATCTGAGATGTTCGGGAGTGGAATGCCTCATCCTGGGAGCAGATGCGGCGGAGGCGAAGGAATTGGGAATAGGGGATGGCATTTTTGCAGGAAGGTAGGTGGGAGTCGGTGGGCTTGAAATGGATATCGGTTTCCAGGTGGTTGCCAGAGATGGAGACAGAGAGGTCCAGGAAGTAGAGAGAGGTATTAGAGATGGTCCAGGTGAACTTAAGGTTGGGGTGGAAGGTGTTGGTGAAGTGGATGAACTGTTCGAGCTCCTTGTGGCGCTGATACAGTCATCGATGTAATGGAGGAAGAGGTGGGGTTTACGACCAGTGTAGCCACGGAAGAGGGATTGTTCCACTTAACCTACAAAGAGAACAATTCATCCGAAGCTGAAATTAAAACTGGGTCCCTGCTGCAGTGAGCTGAAGGAGTCAGTTGATCGTCAACAAACAGGAGGCTTATTAGTGATAGGCAGCATGGTTTTGTGCAGGGAAGGTCATGTCTTACCAACTTGTTAGAATTCTTTGAGGAAGTGTCAAAGTTGATAGATGAGGGAGGGGCTGTAGATGTCATATACATGGACCTCAGTAAGGTGTTTGATAAGGTTCCCCAGGGTAGGCCGATGGAGAAAGTGAAGTCGCATGGGGTCCAGGGTGTACTCGCTAGATGGATAGAGAACTGGCTGGACAACAGGAGACAGAGGGTTGTAGTGGAAGGGAGTTTCTCAAAATGGAGGACTGTGACCAGTGGTGTTCCACAGGGATCCGTGTTGAGACCACTGTTGTTTGTGATATACATAAATGATCTGGAGGAAGGTATAGATGGTCTGATTAGCAAGTTTGCAGATGACACTAAGATTGGTGGAGTAGCAGATAGTGAAGGGGAACGTCGGAGAATGCAGCAAAATATAGATAGATTGGAGAGTTGGGCGGAGAAATGGCAGATGGAGTTCAATCCAGGCAAATGCGAGGTGATGCATTTTGGAAGATCCAATTCAAGACCGAACTATACCGGTAAATGGAAAAGCCCCGGGGAAAATTGATGCACAGAGAGATCTGGATGTTCAGGTCCACTGTACCCTGAAGGTCGCTACGCAGTTCGATAGAGTGGTGAAGAAAGCATACTCATGCTTTTATTCATCGGACGGGCTATTGAATACAAGAGGTGGCAGGTCATGTTGCAGTTGTGTAGGATTTTGGTTCGACCACATTTGGAATACTGCGTACAGTACCAAACATTACCAAAAGGATGTGGATACTTTGGAGAGGGTGCAGAGGAGGTTCACCAGGATGTTGCCTGGTATGGAGGGCACTAGCTACGAAGAGAGGTTGCGTAGATTAGGATTATTTACATTAGAAAGACGGAGGTTGAGGGGGGAACCTGATTGAGGTCTACAAAATCATGAGAGTTATAGACAGGGTGGATAGCAAGAAGCTTTTTCCCCCAGAGTGGGGGACTCAATTGCTAGGGGTCACGAATTCAAGGTGAGAGGGGAAAAGTTTAAGGGAGATATGCGTGGGAAGTTCTTTACGCAGAGGGTGGTGGGTGCCTGGAACGCGTTGCCAATGGAGGTGGTAGAGGCGGGCATGATAGCGTTATTTAAGATGTATCTAGACAGATACATGAATGGGCAGGGAGCAGAGGGATACAGGTCCTTGGAAATAGGCGACAGGTTTAGAGGGAGGATCTGGATCGGCGCAGACTTGGAGGGCCGAAGGGCCTGTTCCTGTGCTGTAATTTTCTTTGTTCTTTGTTCTAATGGACATTAGTGAGCCAGATAGGTTTCTGCAACAGAGATAGTAGGAACTGCAGATGCTGGAGAATCTGAGATAATAAGGTGTAGAGCTGGATGAACACAGCAGGCCAAGCAGCATCAGAGGAGCAGGAAGGCCGACGTTTCGGGCCTAGGCCCTTCTTAAGAAATGGGGGAGGGGAAGAGGGTTCTGAAATAAATAGGGTGAAAGGGGGAGGTGGATAGAAGATGGATAGAGGAGAAGATAGGTGGAGAGGAGACACAGAGGTCGAAGTGGTGGGGATGCACCCAGTAAAGGTGAGTGTAGATGGGGAGTTAGGGAGGAGATAGGTCAGTCCAGGGAGGACGGACAGGTCAAGGAGGCGGCTACCTATCTCCTCCCTAACTCCCTACCTACACTCACCTTTACTGGCTCCATCCCCACCTCTTTGACCTGTCTGTCTCCTCTCCACCTATCTTCTCCTCTATCCGTCTTCTATCCGCCTCCCCCCCTCCCTATTTATTTCAGAACCCCCTTCGCCTCCCCCATTTCTGAAGAAGGGTCTAGGCCCGAAACGTCAGCTTTCCTGCTCGGCCTGCTGTGTTCATCCAGTTCTACACCTTGTTATCTCAGGTTCCTGCAGCAAATGCCATTAGTCTACCTGCTTATTTCAAATGTTACTGAATTCAAATTTCTTCATCTCGCACTTTAGGATTTATTCCTGTGTCCCCAGAACATTAACCTGGGTTCTGCATTGCTAGTCCATTAACATTATCACCATATTATCACAAAGGAAGAAGCACTGAGCCTTCAAACCATCCTATTAGGAAACGGAGGTGTACCAGGCTTGACCATCCATGATTCCATTTCCTGGTTTCCTACTGTCAAGAACCAGAATTTTATGTTTCATTAAAATGGCCATCCTAATATTCTTTGTTTGAAGATCTCCAAGCTGTACAAATTTCTCTCAACACTACTCACCTGAGAAAGCTGACAAAGATGCTGTGAGCCACCAAGCCTTTACTAAATCTGGTGTTCTGACCATTAAGCAACTTAAAGTGTTGCCTAATCTTATTTCTTTGACACTTCTGCCATCCCCAAATATCTATAAACCCACGCAGGAGATTTTTATGTTTAAAAACCGTTGGTAAACTATGGAGGATCTTAATTTAAATATTATGAGGGATTTACCTCTAAAGGTGGGTTAACCCAGACACCTCCATACCTGCGATTGTAAAAAGTTAGAAATAACCAAAGCCTCTCCCCACCAACGCCCTCAACCCCAACAGTCGGTCTCTCTGTCCCCATTTTGGGGTTAATTTAAACCGTACATTTCCAAACAAAATGACATATAAACCTCCATTACTATTGTATAAGGTAGTGGTTCTGAAAAAGTTAGTGGGAGATTACATTAGGTCCTACCCAATCTAATGGTGTTGCAGTCCTAGGGTGAAGAATGAAGAGTCCAGCTCTAGATTCTAGATGTGATTAGATAGGTCATCTCTGACTCCCGATAGATATAATTACAAAGACTAACCAGCCAATGTAACTTCTACCTATTGCTACTATGCAATAAATTACAATTTGTTGTCAAAGCAAATATCTTTTCTTGTTCAAACTCATGAGTGGTCCACCCTTTCCCACTGTTAACCAAACAGGCTCTCAGACTCAGTCTAAAAAGGAGAATTAGCAAGAAAATACAAAAAGGGTTGGTGGCAGTAACCTCAACTCCAAGCTGCCAGCAGCTAGTTCAGCAGACATACATTATTCACTGCACAT
This sequence comes from Rhincodon typus, assembly GCF_021869965.1. Lineage (NCBI taxonomy): Eukaryota > Metazoa > Chordata > Chondrichthyes > Orectolobiformes > Rhincodontidae > Rhincodon > Rhincodon typus. Next base: position 31,914,556 of record NC_063340.1, on the reverse strand, counting down.
CTCAAAATGGTCAGCTTCAAATGAGCACGAGAAAAGATGGTGTTATTCTCGGAATATACATTCACACTATCCTCAGTTACATGACATTAAACTGAAATGACTTACTGCAGCTCTAAAGCACGTCAGGGTAAAGATTAAAACTGCATGCTTTGTATTCCTTGAGAACAAAACTCCAAATCACCAGCCAGTGAAGGATTAGAGCTGAAACTGCATTGTAAGTCAGTCAGGAAGCCACCATGGTGAGCTGAGCTGATTGGCTTTTGATGACAGAAGAGACATTTTCCAGCGATGTAGGCCAATCTACCACACTCTGGTCCAGCAGGGAAAAAAAAAAATCTGCCAATTCAGGTCCCAAACAAAAGCAAAGAAATTGGAGATCATCACTGGGCTTCCCACGGTGTTCAGCAAACTATTTGGATGATGTGCCTCAATTAAGTAATTCGGGTGGTGATCTGTAAATATGATAGCTTTGGAGATATGTACATGTTGTCAAATGCAAAAGCAGGAAGAGAGGAGTGGGTTGAGGATGATTAATAACAGATCAGTACTCCAAAACATGAAATCGCACACTTCTCACATTTTCTGTTCCAAGTTCCAATTTCTAGAAATCACAGTTTTTCTTCCTGTCACAGCCATTTGATTTGTTGGTACATCTTTCAACTTTGAAGGGGCTTTAATTATCAAAACTCAGTTTATATTTATTTTTATTTTTCTTTGTATGGATGCTTTGTTCCATATTGAACATTTTCTAAAGGCAATATAAAGCCAGAGTTTCACTCCTTATTGAACTGATTGTTGTCTTCATATATTTATATTTCTATTTCTAATACTAGCAGACCTTTGAGAATAAAATAACAAATTTATCTCAAAATTAGAAGCTGCCATTCACATGTAAGTCTGCAACTATTAGATACTGTTGAATTTTCTCCAACGAATTCAAGAAAAAAAACACGATTGGTTTCAATAGTCAGAAAAGTCTTGACTGTATGAGGTAATGGTTCTGAAGGGGTGTATGTTCACGTTCCATTGACTCCATTTATTCAATTGATGTCACACTGTGTGAAAGTGGAGATAATGAGTTTCCTTCTAGGAGTAAGAAAATGCATCTGTACCAACTCCTAGTAATTATACCTGACCAAATCTAATTGTACTACTTATTGCCATTATGCAATAAATGGTATCAAAGTACAGTCCCTCTTCTGTAGATACTCTACAGTGATGTATCCTCTACCTCTAATCACCAGATAGGCCCAAGACAAAACAAAGAGAAGTAGTAGTGGCAGCAAACTATCCCAAACAACTCTTACCCATTACCACATACTGGCCAAGGTAGGAAATTCAACAGAATAACTGAAGTGGTTGCCTCAGAAAATACTACACTCATTATTCAGAGACCACAGATCCTTCAATCAGGCTTGGAAACTCAACATTGATTAAATGCACAAACACAGCAGAGCACAACAGGTAAATTCACAAGGAGGTTATGGGGTAAGTCAAGAAAATAATTAGCAACACAAGGACAAACTATAAAAGTAAATTAAGAAATTGAAAGAAACATAAAATATTCTAGAGTTACATAAATAAAAAAGGCAAGTTGGACCAAAAAGACATTGAAGTTTTTTTTCTATTCATTTTGTGGGATGTGGGCGTCGCTGGCAGGCCAGCATTTCTTGCCCATCCCCAGTTGCCTTTGAGAAAGTGGAGGTGAGCTGCCTTCTTGAACCACTGCATTCCTCCTGCTGTGGGTTGACTCACAATGCTATTAGTGAGGGAATTCCAGGATTTTGACCCAGTGGCAGTGAAGGAACAGCAATATATTTCCAAGTCAGGGTGGTGAGTGACTTGGAGTGGAACTTGGAGGTGGTGGTGTTCCCATATATCTGCTGCCCTTGTCCTTCTAAATGGAAGTGGTCGTGGGTTTGGAAGATGCTGTCTGAGGATCTTTGGTGAATTTCTACAATGCATCTTGTAGATTCTGAGCGTCGGTGGTCGAGGGAGTGAACGTTTGTGGATGTAGTGCCAATCAAGCGGGCTGCTTTGTCCTGGATGGTGTCGAGCTTCCTGAGTGTTGTTGGAGCTGCACTCATCCAGGCAAGTGGGGAGTATTCCATCACACTCCTGACTTGTGCCTTGTAGATGGTGGACAGGCTTTGAGGAGTCAGGAGGGGAGTTACTTGCCGCAGTATTTCCAGTTTCTGGCCTGCTCTTTAGCCACTGTGTTTATGTGGTGAGTCCAGTTGAGTTTCTGGTCAATGGTAACCCCCAGGACGTTGATAGTGGGGGATTCTGTGATGAAGTGTTAAATATTAAATAATTATTTCTCTTCAATGTTTACCGGGGAGATTGATCAGCTGAACATGACAACTGCAAATAAGATGAGATAATATAATTGCATTTAAACAAGTGTGTAAGTGAATTACTGAAAATTATAAAACACTTGGTCCAGACAGTTTGTATCAGAGCATTTTGAAAGAACTTAGGGAAGAGTAAGCAACAACACCATTGCAAATATTTAAGTTTACGTTGGAAAAAGATGCAGAGTCAGCAGACTGATGACTAATTAACTATAGGCTTATATTTGAGTACAGTTCCATTATAGATCCAGGGAATCACAGACTAGGGTTCAACTGCAATAATAGAAAAAAAAATAGAATTCCTGTGAGATAAACCTCTTAAATAAAAAAAATCCAGAAACCAAAAACAGAACAAATGAGTAATGGAAGCAAATTACTGCAGATGTTGGAGACCTGAAACTAAACGAGAAAACTCAGGTCTGGCAACACTGTGGACAGAGAAACAAAGTTCTTTGTTTGAGTCCAACATGTCTTCTTCAACTGTTCTGAAGTAGTGTAATATCACACTTAAAACATTAAATCAGTTTCTCTGTCCATAAAAGTTGCCAGAACTGCCGAGATTTTCTAGCACTGTTTTAGTATAAAACAAGGAGTACTTAGCATGGATTTCAAAAGCAAAGATCTTGCTTGACCAACCTCTGTGTTCCTGTTTCAAAGAATTCAGAATGAGTAAGAATACTGTAACAATGCAATTCATCGAACATCTAAGGCATCACATAATCACAAAATTGTTAGAGTACAGATGGAGACCTGTTGTCTACAGTCCAGCTCTGAACAAGCAATTTACCAAGCACCACTCATTTTCTGACAATCTTACATATTTTAAATTTTCCTGTAATTCAATTTCCTCTTTCTTTTTGAACAAGTGACAAAGTTGTTTGATGAAGACAGGATGGTAGAGGTTGTCTATATTTAGCAAGGCCTTTGACAAAGTCCCTCATGGCAGGCTCATACAAAAGGTGAATCATGGAATACATGGAATCTTTGGTGAGCTGGTAAGATGGATACAGAACTGGCTTAGTCATAGAAGAATGTAACAGTGGAGGGCATTTTCAGATTGGTAAAATGTGACCAGTGGTGTTCCACAGGGCTCAGTGCTGAACCCTTGTTGTTTGCAAAACATACAAATGATTTGGAGGAGAATGTAGGTGGCCTGCTTAGTGTGCTGATGACAAAGATTAGGGGAGCTGCTGATAGCAAGGATGATTACCGGAGAACACAGCAGGATATAGATAGGCTAAAGATGTGGGTGGAGAAATGACGGTTGGAGTTTAATTGGATAAATGACAGATGGAATTTAATTGGATAAATGCAAGGTGATGCATTTTAGGACATCTAATGCAAGAGGAAAGTATACAATAAATGGCAGAACCCTTAGTAGCATCAACATACAGAGGGATCTAGGCATACAGGTCCACAGTTTCCAGAAAGTGACACCACAGAGGAGAAGGTCATCAAGGAAAAATAGCATGCTTGCCTTTAATGGTTGAGTATAAAATTGGTAAGTCATGTTGCAGATGTATAGAACTTTATTTAAGCTACATTTAGAATATTGTACACACTTCTGGTCGCCACACTACCAGCAGGATCTGAAGGCTTTGCAAAGGGTACAGAAATGACCTACCAGGATGTTGTTTTATTTGGGGGGGCGGGGTGTGGTATTAGCTAGGAGGAGAGATTGGACAAACTTTGGTTTGTTTCATTTGAACATGGAAGGATGAGGGGTGACCTGACTGAAGTTTACAAAATTAGGAATGGCATGGAAAGAGTCGATAGTCTTTTTCCCAGCGTAGAAATGTCAATTATTAAGAAACATAAGTCTAAGGTAAAAGGGGATAAGTTTAAAGGAGATGGGAGATGCAAGTTTTTGTTTTACACACAGAGCTGGGTAAGTGCTTGGAATGAGCTGCTAGAGGTGATGATGGAGGCAAATACAATAGCAACGCTCAGGAGGCATCTTAACATATATATGAATAGGCAGAGAATAGAGGGATATTGGCTATGGGGACACAAAAGGTTTTGTGTTTAGAAAGGCATTATGTGTCAGCACAGTCTTGGTGGGCTGAAGGGCCTGTTCCTGTACTGTACTGTTCTTGGTTCTCTCAATGTTTCACTTGAACCTGCTTCCACCACACTTTTTTTAAACTTTCCACTGCTGCTTTTGACAATTGTCTTAAGTTCATGTCCTCTTATCCTTGACCCTTCAAACCAGTTTTCATACATCTACTCTGTCCAAATCCTTCATGATTTTGGATATCTTTTCTCAAATTTCTGCAACAAAAGTGGTCCCAACTTCTCTAATCTATGTGACCGAGTTCCTCATCCCCGGAAGCACTTTCGTAAATCTTCTCTGCACTCTGTCTAATGCTTTCACAACTTTCAACAAGTGTGGAAACTTAAATTTGACAATACTCCAAATGAGGCCAAACCAGTGCTTCATACAAAATTAATATAATCTCCTTGCTCCAGTACACCATGTCTGTATAAAATGAAGCCTAGGATGTTGTGTGCTTCATTAACCACTCTCAAACTGTCCTGCCACCTTCAATGATATACGTACCTTTACACTCAAGTCTCTCTGCTCCTGTGTAACCTCCGATTAGATTTGTACCCTTTATATTGTCCGCTTTCTACCTATCAAAATGAATTACTTCATATTTTTCTGTATTGAATTTTATTTGGCACTTGTTCATCAATTTCAAAACGTCCAATTCTTCTCAAAAATCCTACATTACCTTCTGCACAATTCACAAGTTCCAAGTTTTGGATCATCTGCAAATCTTGAAATTATGCCTGTATATCAAGGGCACAGAGGGCACACAGCCTTAGAGTAAAGGGAAGACCTTTTAGAGCGGAGATAAAGAGAAACTTCTTCAGCCAGAGAGTGGTGAATCTATGGAATTCACTGCCACAGACGGCTGTGGAGGCCAGGTCATTGAATACGTTTAAGACGGAGATAGATAGGCTCTTGATTATCAATGGGATCAAGGGTTACGGAATGAAAGCAGGAGAATGGGGTCGAGGAACTTAACAGCCATGATTGAATGGCAGAGCAGACTCAGTGGGCCGAATGGCCTAATTTCTGCTCCTATGTCTTATGGTTAATGAATTATGCATCAAGAAGAGTAAGGATCCTGACACTAACCCATGAGGAACTTTAATACAAACATCCTGCTTGTTCAATAAACTTCTATGAACCACTACTCTCTATTTGCTGTAGTCAGGCCAATTTCACATACATGTTGCTACTGTCCTTTTCGTTCCACGAGCTATTGTTTTGCTCACAGGTCTGCAGTGTGGCATTTCATGAACTGCCTTTTAGAAGTCAACATACACCTCATCAACAGAAATGCACCCAAAAATCGAGTTAATATTTCCTTAATAAATCCATGCTGTCTTTCCTTAATGAACTCACATTGGCCCAAGTGACTATTCATTGGGTTATGAATTATTGTTTCTAGAAGCTTCCTCAAAGTTAAAGTGACTAGTTTATAGCGATTAGATTTGCCTTTACCTTCTTCAAAATAGGTGGGTGTATTATTTGCAGTTTTCTTTCCTTTGTCACAACCACACCCCCAAATCTATCCCTCAGCATCGTAGAAAAGTATCAAAGGATGTACAGATAGCCTGTTCAATACCCAATGATCATCAAATTTTAAACCTCCACGTTATCCGAAATTCCTTTTTCTCACCTTATACAAGTGGAGAGGGTCAAAGGCTGAGAGTGGAAGTAAAGGAGGGGGTCAGGATTGGGGTCCCAGAACATATACATAGGAAGGTGGGGGGAGGGGTGCGCAGTGTTCGGATTGTGGTCCTAGAACAGATTACACTGGGGGTGAGGTGGAGTTCCAGGCTGACGGTGCAGGGTTGAGAGAGAGGCTGAGGTCCTGGAATGAAATTGGAATGGAGTGACAGCCAGTGAGGGCTAGACTCTCATGATGTTCATACAGCTTCAAGGATCAGGGTCCTAGAACAGGGGTGCAGGTGGGGAATAGCTGAGGTAGTGGGACATATCTTGAAATATCTCCCGGCTGAAGGTCTACCTCCATTTTCTTTGCCATCCTTTATTTCTAGTCTACCTCTGCTAGATCCTTTCTTTAATTACTGAAATGGTTTCTATTAAAATTGGATAGTTTCTTTGAGTTTTCCTTGTCCCTTTCCTTAACCTACTGATATTAAGATTTCAAACACAATTATATTACAGTTATTAGTCAGATGATCTCATATTGAAACAGATTCCACTTGTCGTACCGTAATCATAGAATCCCTCGAGTCTGCACTGATCCTCCAAAGGACATTCGCCCAGACACAGCCCATCACTGTATCCCGTAAGCCCACATTTACCATGCCAAAATCTACCTAGTCTACACATCCCTGAACACCATGGAAAATTTCAGCATGGCCAGTCCACCTAATCTGTACAGAGGAAACCCAAGCAGACACAGGGAGAACGTGCAAACTCCACACAGACAGTCAGCCAAGGCTGAAATTAAAACTGGGTCCCTGCTGCAGTGAGGTAACAATGCTAACTACTGAGCCACCGTGCTGCCGTTTAGTACCAAAACTAAACTTCAGCTTTTTCCTGACTGGACTGAACCATATGAAGACAGATATTTGTACAAACATTTCAGTACTGATAAGCTTTGGAGTGAATACTCATTTCATCAGGTTAACTGCATCAAGCTTCCTCCAATCTAGCATAGACTATTGCTAATTACCCAAACTGAATTCCCAGCTTCCCAATCTGAAAATCACTCTCCAATTTTTCGCCACATTCCTTATTAAAGCCTGTTCTCTCAGTTAAAAATCTCAATGTTGTCATTCTCTAATGAATATCATAGAGTTTCATCTATTTACTTGATGAGATTTCCTTTATCTCATACTTTCTCTAAGTTTGTGTCTTTCATCATTGTTTGTGGAAGCATAAGAATCAATGTCTGCAACCTGTTGAGTACCTGCAGATTGTAATATCTCTGGTGACATCAAACTCTTTCTGATGTCCTTCATCACAACACCATTTGTTGGTGTAGTGACAACTGGTATAGTGACTTGTTAAGCTCTGGTTAAATTTCTTTTGTTGGCGATTTTGCTAAGAGGTTCACAATTCTCATGAACTTTTATAACTGCAATTAATTTCATGGAGCTAGAGATTCTTTTATGACTTGGTTCTCCAGTATATTAACCTTTGTTCCAGATAGGAACAAGAAACCTGACTGTTGGTTATGAAGACTCTCACTTACTGTCGAGTGTGAAATCTGCCTCTTGTAGTCCACTCAGCAATGTTCTCGCTTTCATGCCATGCTCAGCTTGAGCGGAACCTTATATCAACACATCATCCATGCAGCAAATAATTCCGTGCAAGTTCTCTGAAGGATTTAACATTGTTCCCTGAAAGCTTTCTGGTGCTGATGCTATTCCAAAAAATAACATGTTAAAACAAAATATTCTAAATGTTATGATTTTTACCTGAATCCAATGTTAGCATCAAATTTAGAGAAAATGAGTTCTACCCTAATTTTGCTAAACTCTCACATTGATACCATTGGATGGACTTCTCTTTTGCAGATTTATGGAGTTCCGCACAGTCATTGCTTAGTGTTATACATTTGTTTGACATCAGAACTGGACCCATATGAGCATCAATTCTTTTGTTTTTAAATAACTGGTGAAATGGCTTCTTGCCTTACAACTGAGTTGCTCCCTTTCTTCACCGCTGGAAGTAAGTGGCATGGATGCTTTTTCGTGTGCACACAGCATATTCACTTCTTAGCTTTGTTTTATACGATACACTGCTTTCAGCTTGTCCAATCCCATTAATAACTTCAGAAATTCTGCTCTAAAATCTGACTGTCCTACACTATCCACTATTTCCTATTCTGTGAGTTAGTTTAAATTCCATACATATCTTTATGCTTAAGGGTGATGTCACAACTCTAATGGGAATTGTGCACATCATTAAATCCCACCATTCCCCATCCATCACAAATACATAAACAAAGCTAATCACTAGGTGTACAAAATGATCAGAGGTATAGATACAGTGGACAGCCAGAGACTTTTTCCTAGGGAGGAGGTAGCTATTACGAGGGGGCATAGTTTTAAAGTGAGTGGAGGTAGATATAAGAGAGACGTCAGAGGTAGGTTCTTTACTCAGACTGGTAGGGGCGTGGAATGCATTGCCGGAGAGGGTAGTGAAGTCGGCCTCATTAGGGGCATTTAAGCGGCTATTAGATAGGCATATGGATGACAGTATAAGGTGGGGTGGAGGTTGGTAAAAGTTCGGCACAACATCGTGGGCTGAAGGGCCTGTACTGTGCTGTACTGTTCTATGTTCTATGTTCTAATGTGGTTTATTTGTCTTACTTTGACTGCTAAGATAAAAGAAACTCATAACAGGTTTTGTCAATATACAAGAAAACAAAACTTGCTATAAACAAACTGATTCTTTAAGGAGTGGCAAAATGGATTGATACTAATATGCAAACTAAAAATATATCTTTTAAATCACAACACGCCATTACATTCACACTAAAACAGGACAGAGTTCTGCAGAAATACTGTGGTTATCAGACTGCTGAATGAACCGCTCTAATTTCAAATCTAATGGTGATCTTGCTTTTGTGCACCTTCAGTGCAGCTGTAACCTCACATGCCTTGCTCTGTTTAAACACAGTATGATTTGTCTGTACTGCACACAAATCAAAGCTTTTCACTGTACTTAGGATGTGACAACAATAAATCAAATCTTACCATTATCTTCTTCCCCTTGTAATTTCTTAACCTCCATCCATGTGGATGGTACATCTTACAATCCAAGATCATTTCTTGCTGTTGTATTTATTTGAACTCACACTAATTAAGCTATCCTGACATCCTTTCCTACATGCCCAATAACTTGTATCTGTGCCTTTAATTCATTAATTTTGCTCCAAATACTGTGCACATTTAAGTAAAAGTCTATTAATGTTGCCTTTTTACCATTTTCCCCCTTCTGACTCTTAGCACACACTTCCACTAATTACTTTAAAAGGCCTCTCTATAGCTGTAGTTATTCAATTCACGAGGCCACTGGTCCCAGCACAGTTCAAGTGATGCCTGTTCAATTAGAAGGACCCTCTTTTATCCCAGTACAGGTGCCAGTGCCCCATAAACTGAAACCTATTTCACCACATCAGTCTCTGAACTATACATTTAACTCATCAAATTTATTATGTAACGCCAGTTTTCACACGGCTCAGATAGTACAACAGACATTACTACCTTGGTTGGAGATAACACACCGTGTGGAGCTGGAGGAACACAGCAGGCCAGGCAGCATCAGAGGAGCAAGAAAGTTGACATTTCGGGTAGGGACGTTTAGGACGGCACAGTGGCTCAGTACTTAGCACTGCTGCCTCACAGCATCAGGGACCTGGGTTCGATTCCACCCTCGGGCGTCTGTCTGTGTGGAGTTTGCACATTCTCCCCATGTCTGCATTGGTTTTTTCCGGGTGCTCTGGTTTCCTCCCACAGTCCAAAGATGCGCAGACTAGGTGGATTGGCCATGCTAAATTGCCCGTAGTGTTCAGGGAAGTGTAGATTAGGTGGGTCGTAGGGAAATGGGTCTGGGTGGGATGGTCTGAGGGTCGGTGTGGACTTGTTGGGCCAAAGGGCCTGTTTCCACACTGTAGGGATTCTATGATCTATGATCTTACTATCTCTGAGTGAGTTACTACCTTGTTGGAGTTACTTTTCAAATTTAGCTTCTGTGTGTTCAAATTCTTTCAGCATAACCTCACTAGTTCAATCACTGTTGTTGGTACCAACATGGATGACAGCAACTGGATCCTTCACCTGCCCTCCCTCATCAAGCTCTTCTCCGGCCCTGAAGAGACATCTTTAACCTTAGCACCAGGCAGACAGCACACCCTTCAGAACGCTTGCTTGCAGTTGCAGAAAACAATAACTAGCCTGCCAATTATATTGCCTTCTGCATTCCTATTTCATTTTCCTGCTTGAATGGCTCCCTGTACCACAGTCCATGGTCAGATCGCTCATCCTCCTTCAGACCCAACTCTCATCCACACAGCTTGCAAGAATCTCATAACTGTTTGGACAATTACTGGCCACGAGCTTCTCTAATACTACCCAAATGATCTCCATACCTGCCTCACCCAATGTGTTTGATTGTCTCCTAGAACAAAGGGTCCAGGTAACTTGGTGATGTGATGCAATGTCTGCAGTTTGGACTCCAGCTCCTCAACTCTGATCCAAAGTTCCCTGAGCTGCAAAGACTGACTACAGATGTGTTCCTTTTTTTAATCACAGTTTCCAGCAACACATCACCTATTCTGCTTTCACCATATTTGATTTAGTTAATCAATTACTCTAGAATGACTTGTCTTTATACTTTTGATCTTGGTATTTTTTGCAAATTAAAATAATTACAATCTTATATTTAACAAGCTTTTAACAAGATAACAAGATGACAGTGACTAGAAATATTCACCAATCCATTGCTTTCCCTGAAATAAAACAAAAAAAAGCAGATATTGAATATCTGAAACAAAACAGGAATTACTGGAGAAACTCTGATTTGGTAGCATCTCTGGATAAAAGTAGAATTAAGATTGAGTCTAGTGACCCTTCTTCAGACAGAAGATGACCCTTTTGACGAAGGGTTACTGGATTCAAAACATTAACTCTGCCCTCTTTCCACAAATGCTGCTCAATCTGAGTTTCTCCAGCAATCTGTTTTTATTTCACTGCTTTCCCTGCATTCACTTCACATCGTGGTGCATGTTATCATTCTACCTCTGGTCTTACTGCAGATATACCACTAGATCCAACCTTTTTAATCCTCTCCCAGTCACTCCTCTCTCTGGAGATCTTATATCCAGCAGATAACCTGAAAGTTCCTCTTTCCACTTCTGCGCCAAACTCCTTTTTGAACCAAAATCCCACCTAACTATTTTCAACCCATTTTCCTGCACTTGGTCCATAGCCTTGTATGCCTTGGCGTCACAAGTGGACATTCAAATACTTAGACCATAGACACCTACAGTGTGGAAACAGGCCCTTCGGTCCAACAAGTCCACACCAACCCTTACAGCATCCCACCAATCTGAACACTATGGACAATTTAGCATGGCCAGTCCACCCAACCCGCACATCTTTGGACTGTGGGAGGAAACCGGAGGAATGTTATGAGAACTTCTACCTCTACCACCTTTACAGGTAACGAGTTGCAGATTCCCACAAGTCGCTGGGTTAATTTTTTTTTCCCTCATCTCCTCTAAACCTCCTGCCTCTTACCTCCAATCTATGCCCTGGTTACTGATCCCACCATCAAGGGGAACGTTTATTCCTCTCTCCCCTATCTATGCTCATTATCTTATACATCTCAATCATGCCCACCCCCGCTTATTCTCCTCTGCTCTCAGGAGAATATTCCCAGTATATACAACCCCGTTCATTACTAAAACTCTCCACCCCCAGTAACAACCTGGTATATCTCCTCTGCATCATCTCCAGTGCAATCACATTCCTCCTTTAATGTGGATTCTAGAATTGCACCCAATACTCTAGTTGTGGTCTAACCAACGTTTTAGACAGTTCCAGCATAATCTCCCTAATCTTAAACTCTATGCCTCAGATAACAAAGGTAAGTCTCTTGTGGTGCAATGTCCCTACTTCTGAGCCAAGAATCCCAGATTCAAGTCCCACCTGCTCCAGAGGTGTATAATAACATTTCTAAACAAATTAATTTTTTTAAAATCCCATATGCCTTCTTACTTCACTTTGTCTACCAGTCTCGCTATCTTAAGGGACTGTGGATAATGCACACCAAGGTCTCGCCATTCATCATGTATTCCACCTGCCTTGTTTGTCCTGCTCAAGTGCATCACCTCACAGTTATCTGGTTTGAATTCCATTTTCCACTGACCAGTCCATCTGATCAGTCTGTCAATATACCCCTGTAATCTACGGCTACCTTCTTCACTATTTACCACCCCACTAATTTTTGTAACATCTATGAACTTACTGGCCAACCTTCTTGTATTCAAATTTAAATCATTTATATATACAGTAAACAGTGGAGCCTTGCGGTACTCCACTGGACACAGGCTCCCAGTCACAAAAACACTCTTAACTATCACCCTCTGCTTCCTGCCAGTCATCCAATTCTGATTCCAAATGATCAAATTTCCTTGGATCCTGCATCTTCTTACCTTTGCTACCAGTCTCCCATGCAGGACCTTATCAAAAGCTGACTAAGTTGAATGCATTCCCCTCATCCACAAACCTGGTTACCTCGTTGAAGTGTTCAATCAAGTTGATCAGGCATGACCTCCTTTCAACAAAAACACTGCTGACTGTTCGTGATTAATGCCCTCTTCTCCAAATGCAGACTAATTCTGTCCCTCAGAATTGCTTCCAATAGTTTCCCACCAGTGTTTAAACTGACTGGTTTATTCCTTACTTCCTTAGAGTCATACAGCACAAAAGCTGACTGTTCGGTCCAACCAATCCATGCTGACCATAATCCCAACTAAACTAAGTCTCACCTGCCTGCTTCTGTCCCACGTCCCTCCAAATCTTTCCTATTCATGTACTTATCCAAAATGTTTTTTATAATTGTACCTGCATCCCCCACTTCCTCTGGAAATTTATTCCACACACGAACCCACCCTCTGTGTAAACAATTTGCCCTTCATATTGTTTTTTACATCTCCCTTCTCTCACCTTAAAAATGTGTCCCCTAGTCTTGAAATGTCCCATCCTGGGCAAAAGACAACTACCATTAACTCTATCCATACCTTTCATTATTTTACAAACTTCTATCAGGTCGCCGCTCAATGTCCTACACTCCAGTGAAAAAAGTCCCAGTCTATCCAGCCTTTCTTTATAACTCAAACCTTCCATACCCAGCAACATCCTTCTCTTCTGAACCCTGTCCAACTTGATAATATCCTTCTTATAACTGGGCAACCAGAATTGGAAACAGTACTCCATAAGAGGCCTCACCAATGTCCTGTACAACCTCAACATGACTTCCCAACTCCTAACTCAAAGGACTGAACAACGAAAGCATTCTCCAGTCCCCTGGCACCTTTCCTGTGGCCAGAGAGCAATTGAAAATTATTGCCAGCAATCCTGATAAATCCTTCCTTATCTCACATAACAGCCTAATATACAGTGAACTCCAGGGCTGGATGACATCCACTTCCAAGGCTGCCTAACCTCTCAGAACATCCTCTATGCTAAATTCTTTAATTATATTCTGGTCCTTTGACCAGATTGCAGTGCCCACATTGTTGCTCTCAAGCGAATACCAACACAAAATATTCACTTAGACTCCAACTTACGTCCTCCAGCTCCATGCTCAAGTTATCATTTTAAAAATCTGACTTCCTCTAGTTTATAACTTTAATTTCAGGCCCATTCTTATCCTTTCCCTCAACTATCTTGAATCTAAAGGAGTTATGATTCCTGTCTGCAAAATGTTTCCTGATAGTTGAACTATTTGCCCAGCTCATTACATAAAATGAAGTCCAGGACAGCTATCTCTCTTGAAAGGCCTTCTATATACTGCTTTAAAAACTCTCCTGGATGCATTTTAAGAATTCTGTTTTCTCTAAATCTTTTATGATATGATTACCTCAGTTAACAGTCAGGAAGTTGAAATCTCTCCCTATGACTACTTCATTACTATTAGACTTCTCCAAAATTTGCCGACATATCCGATCTTCTATTTCTCTCCGGCTGTTAGGAAGCCTAAAGTACGCTCCAGGCAACGTGATTGCTCCATTTTGGTTTTTAAGTTCTACTCATATGGCTTTGAGAAGCCTTCTAAGATGTCATCCCTCCTTACTGCTGTAATTGTATTCAATGTTGAATCACCTCCTCCCCTGTTTCATCTGAAGGCCCTATATCCCGAAATATTGAGCTGCCAATCCTTCCCCTCTTTCAACCAAGCTTCAGAGACAGCAATGGCATCAAACCCCTTGTTTTAATTTTCCCTCAACTCATCTGCTTGGTTATCACTTCCTCGTGTTAAAATTAATACCATTAAACCTTACTAAAATCCCTTGTGCCTTAACTGGCTGACAAAGTCTATGCCGTGCTGTCTTTTCCAATTTTTGCCATGCATCTCCTTGTGCTGAACCTTCTCTCAAGATCCCAATCCCTACCAAATTAGTTTAAACCCTCCCCAACAGCACTAGCAAACCTCCAGCAAGGATACTGGTCCCTTTCTGGTTCAGATGCAACCCATCTGCCTTGTACAGGTCCAACCACCCCAAAAATCTAAAAGCCCTCCCTCTTGCACCATCTCTCCTGCCACACATTCATCTGGACTAACTTTCTATTTCTATACACCTTATGTCTAACACCCAGAATTAATATTTAAGTACACGGCAATCCCATGGATTTCTCAGCAATACCCCCCAGATGTTTATGAATTAATGAGTTAGCAAATCTCATTACATTTCATAAAGGATTGCAATTCTTGACTTTTGCTGATCTAGCCTTGAAATTCCCTTTCAAGTACCATTTCATCATGGTTCATGTTCCCCTGAAATATGAAAACTGCACTTCAGTACTCATTCACTAGCATAACTTCTGCTCTTCACTGAACCAGATGCATCCTTTGGTTTTCCCTGAGCTCTAACCTTGCTTGATCTTATGAAGTAAATATGACAAAAGGGCTTTTCAACTTCCTCTCTATGCAACGTGCAGAAGTATGCAGACTTTTTCCAAGCCTCTTACAGCTTTTCCAACATAAAGCCAACAACCTCCCACTTTCTCGGCTGCCCAGTATTTTTTCTGAATTCTGACTTCTACTCTTAGCTGTTAATTCCTAGAGTAGACTCATGGAAGTTTACAGCACAGGAGGCAGCAATTTGGCCCTTGTGCCCATGCTGAACAAACACGACTACACTGATCCAATTTTCAAGCTTTTGCTCATAGTCCTGGAAGCCAAGGCACTCCAAATGAATTTTTAAATTCTGCTTAAATATTACAAGTGTCTCTGATTCAATCTCCCTTTCAGATAGTGACTTGCAGATTCCCACCATCTTCAGTGAAATAAAATTCTCAACTCTCCTCTGTCTTCTAACTCAACTTTAATCTATGCCATCAGGTTATTGACCTTTCAACAAATAGAAAGAAAGTGCCTGTTTATACCTCTCAATCTTAGAACTTGTCTGATGTCCCCCTCAAACTTGGACACTCCAAGGAAAACAAGTCCAGCCTATCCAATTTTTCCTCTTAGCTCAGACCCTGCAGTATACTAGTAATTCTCCTCTGCACCTTCTCTAATGCAATCACGTCCTTGCTACGATGTGGTGACGAGAACTTTATGTAGTACACTACACCAGTTAAATCTAACCAGCATTTTAGTTATTTTGAATTGACCTGTTCAGACATGTTATGATACCCTTCTGCCGCAGGTAGGACCTGAACCCTGACCTTCTGGCCCAAAGGTAGGGATACTACTACAATGCCACAAAAGTCTAAAGTCATTAACCACCATTTTATACAGTGCCAGCATACCTTCCAGCATACAGCTATCCTCCTCACTAAATTACCAACCTACCAATTTTCATGTCATCAAACTTCTTGATCATACCCCCTATATTTAAGTCCAAACGATTAACATGCATCACAAAGTGCAAGGCCACAGCAACAAGCACTATGGAATCCTACTGGAAGCAGACTTCCATCCACAGAAACATTCCTCTACCATCACCCTCTGCTTCTGGCCTCTCAGCTAATTTTGGATCCAATGTGCCACTCTGCCTCGGATCCCATGGGCTTTTAATTTCTTACCTAATCTACCAACCTTCTCAAAATTATTGCTAAAATCTATGTAGACTACATCTTTTACATTGCCCTCATCAATATTCCTGAATCACCTCAAAACATTCAAACAAATTTGTCAAACACAACATTCCCTTAACAAATCCATGCTGACTATCCCTGGTTAATCAGTATGTCACTGCATGCATAGATATTCCGTGTTCCAGAATTCTTTCTAATAACTTGCCTACCACTGGGGTTAGAGTGACTGGCCCTCTCCATCCTGAGTTTGTTCTAACAGCACAGAGCCATCCAACTGCTCTTGCTACAGTATCAGCAATCTGCCCACCCCTTCTGTTTTTAACACGCCTCATTCACTGAGAAGTGTTGTGACACGTCCTGAAAGCACTGTAGTAGTCATGGAATTGTGATTTGAGAGCTCTTGTGGTACAGTGGCAGTGTCCTACCTTTGAGCAAGGAGTCCTTTGTTCAAGTCCCACCTGCTCCAGAGATGCATGATAACACCTCTGAACAGGTTGATTAGAAAATATCTACAAATGTGATTCTATTTTTCTTTTACTGTCTCTCTTTAAAATGTCAATGAACTGACTTACAATTATTTTAATTTTCATTTTTCTTTAGGAAAATTATCCATTATTCAAAATCTAATTAACATGTCAAAAAGGGCAGAATTAGCCCTGGTACTAATTATCAAACTTATATCCGACTCTTTCCAAAATAGCATAAACACACTGACTGCTTTAGTAGAAATATTGGCCAAAATACGCAATGCAGTCATGTGATGGAAAATAATACTATTATTCTACTGAACGAATAAGTTATGTTACATACTTCAGAGGATAAAATTGTGGAACTTAATGTTGGCCAGTTAGTACATTCCTACTGGTCAGTTTCCATCATCCTACCAAAAAGATAACTTGAAATGAAACAGTGGCACCTGTTACTGAAGTGGGATAAATTATTCTCACGTTCAGGGGATTCTTTGCGTGTCCGCCACCCCTATTATACACAAACACAAACATACAATCTCTAATAATTGCCAAATATATTCAAAACTGTCCTGTTGATGCAGGAAGTTTGGAACTAGTGAAGATTTCAGTAGCTCCCCAATCCGGTGCGGTACGTTTGAATTTGTTTTTTTCTAAATCATTGAAATAGTTTTTTTAATACTTGTGATTACACAAAATAAAAGTAAACCTCTATAAAATGATAGTCCGAATATAGCAAAATATTTATGAGGAGCTAGAAACACAATACGTATAAACTTATTGTATTTTACCAAGAAGGTTTAAATAGTTGGAAAACAAATCTCACATTCAATCATTTCAAAAAAATGGATTCAAACAATCTGTCTGCATGAAATAACAGTAGATATGTGGATTAGTATCACGGATTAGAAAGTTAGACCTAAAGCTATGAGCTGGTGACTTTGTTAATGCTCGGATAAAATTGTTGCATTAAATTTAAAGCCATTTGGTTAAAATCTGATTTCAACGGACCCAGCAACATTGATATACATTATATTTAAATCGTAAAACAAAATTGTTTTTGGCTCTGCTCATCACAGTCACTCATCTAAACTGAACTAAATGCAGAGTTCCACAGTGATTTATAACATGACAATTGAATCAAAAGAATTTCCAGCCGTTTTCAACGTCACTTTGCTAAATATGGGACTGCCGGAGCCTCACATTTCAGTCACTGCTCATCCAAAGTCGTCTTAAAATGTAACGTAAAAGCATTGCAGACCGGCATGGTGGACGGATGGCTGAAGAAATTAATCCAAAAAGCTTTGAGACAAAATGTTTCTCAGAATGACATTTAAAACTATTTTCAACTTCTGCGGTGTGTTAAAAAGTGTTTTAAAATGGCAAATACTCTGCTTTGACTACAAATTCAAAATTGACACAATTACATGCTTTTTTAAAAAAAAGGTTGGGACTCTCAAAGAGTCTACAGAGGCTAGTGGAGTGCTAGTAGCTAGCAGTGGCTAAAGCTAGTAGCAAGCCAATAACTTAAACCAAAAAAAAAGGTCCGGTCAGCATACTACATTTAAACTGGTGTCAGTTGTGATAACTTTTATGTTAAAACCCAGCTCACGAACACAAGAGGGGGAAATGCCTCTGATTAATCAACTCAATGGATCCTGTTTCACTGACTGAAAATATCATTAAATTTTTTTAAAAAAAAGCGAAATAAAACTCAAATTATTCCCCGATGAACCATATAAAGTTCACGAAAAGCAAACAAAACAAGTTGTTCTTCCCGCTCAAAAATGTTTGCAAAACTAAATTACGCCTTTAAACTTTTTTTTAAACAAATGATTAACATTAATACAAACACAATGTCCAGCCTTATCCCTACCTTTTTGCGGCTGTACAACAAGGAGAGTAACCATGAAGGTGAAACAACTTGCAGCTGTGAACATCTTTAGGTTTCGGTGCCGAAAGCAGCAGCTGGTCCGGACTGCGACTGCCACACTCCCCACTCACAGCGAACAGGCGGTCTCAGGTAGCCAGAGGAAGACTATCCACACGCACACAATTCCGTAATTCTCCTCTTCCCAGCTCCCACTAACCCGAAAACCACTACCTCCCTCCTCCGACTGACAGTGGAAACACCACCTCTCTCAATTCTGCCCCCAACCTATCGATCAAATGCAATTATCCCGAAACCATCGAAATTCTTATATCGTCCTTAATATGGAAGAAATAGGAGTTCTGTCATTCACAGATACTAGACAAGAGTAGATTGAAGGAGAGATAGACATCAATCGCCTCAACCTCTCCCCCGCAGAACGTGCAGCCCTCCGCTCCAATCCCAACCTCACCATAAAACCTGCGGACAAGGGAGGCACAGTTGTAGTATGGCGCACTAACCTCGACATCGCTGAGGCCAGACGCCAACTCTCTGACACCTCCTCCTACCACCCCCATGATCATGACCCCACCCCTGAGCACCAAACCATCATCTCCCAAACCATCCACAACCTCATCACCTCAGGTGACCTCCCACCCATGGCCTCCAACCTCATCGTTCCCCAACCTCACACTGCCCGCTTCTATCTCCTTCCCAAAATCCACAAACCTGAATGCCCTGGTCGACCCATTGTC
>NC_063340.1:31880100-31894886 GCF_021869965.1 Rhincodon typus | reverse complement strand
GAGGAGCAGGAAGGCTGACATTTCGGGCCTAGACCCTTCTTCAGAAAATGAAGAAGGGTCTAGGCCCGAAATGTCAGCCTTCCTGCTCCTCTGATGCTGCTTGGCCTGCTGTGTTCATCCAGTTCTACACCTTGTTATCTCATGCCCTTAGTTCATCTGGTTTACCTGTTAGGCCTCTTGCATTGAAATAAATGCAGTTTAATTTATTAGTCCTACCATGTTCTCTGCTTTGTTCCTGGCTGCCCTGACTGTTTGACTTCTTTTCCCAATTGCACCAGTCTCAGATTGACCTCTTGTCTCACTATCTCCTACCACCACCTACCCAACACTTACTAGTTTATATCATCCCAAGCAGCTCTAGCAAATCTCCCCACCAGTATATTATGCCCCTTCCAATTCAGGTGCAATCCGTCCTCCTTATACAGGTCACTTTTACCCCAGAAGAGATTCCAATGATCCAAAAATGTGAATGCTTCTCTCCTGCACTAGCTCCTCATCCATACATTTATCTGTTCCAGCCTCCTATTCCTACCTTCACTACTTCATGGCACCAGGAGTAATCCAAATATTACTACCTTCTGGGACCTACATTTTAAATTCCTGCCTAACTTCCTATATTCTCTCCTCAGAATCTTGTCCGTATCTCTTCCTATCTCATTTGCTACAATGTGTACAACAACCTCCTGCTGATCACTCTTCCCTTTGAGAATATTCTGCATCATCTCCAAGAGATCCTTGATCCTGACACTGTGGAGGCAACACATTATTCTGATGTCTTGTTATTGGCCGCAGAAATGTCTGTCTGTGCCTCTAACTAGACAGTCCCCTATCACAATTGATCGCTTGGAACCTGATGCATCCCTTGTTACATTAGAGCCAGTTTCTGTACCAGAAACCTGGTTGTCAGTGCTATATTCTCCTGAGAATCCATCAGCCCCAACATTTTCCAAAACAACATATTTGTTTGAGATGAGCCACATGGGGCTTCCTGCACTACCTGCCTTCCTCTCCTACTTTTCCTGGAGGTAACCCATCTACCTTTGTATTCAGCATCTATCGTCCCATCATTGTTTCAAATTTGTTGGATCTTTCAATTGTTATACCAAACTGACATAATAGTAACTAGCCTCAAGACTAGACGATGAGGCAATGACATGTTTCTTGTTGGTCTTGACATTCATCCTAATCCCCCTCATTGTATTTCTCCCGTAGTTACATTAGATCTTGAAACACCTGATTCTACTCAATATCTAAGAACAAGATCAATAGGGCACCAAGGTTTTCTCTGGACATATACTATATGCACTAGATCATACAACCTTGTGTCTTAAATTCAAAGAGATATTTTGGTTTGGATTTTGTAAGCATTTGCTGGTTGTACTGTTATGGTACGTTTAATATTCATGTGCTTTGATTTTGGTGTCGTAAAATTCTTAGGTTTTAAATTATGAACAGTGTGGCTTCAACCTTTTTTAGTAATATCCTAGATTTTTGGATTCTAAACAAAAATCCCAATTTCTACAAAGATCATACGAGCTTGATGCTTGGCTAATGTATCTAGCCTATCAGGAAAATGATTAGAGAGTGTAAGTTCTATACAGAAAATTTCATGGAAATTAAAATGTGTTGCAATTTATGCTACATACTAAGAATAACTGGATAAAATGCAGTTATAAATTTGGATCCATATTTGGAATCATTTGGCCCATCAAGTCTGCACCAACCGTCCAAAGAGCATCCCACCCAGATCCAGCCCCATAACACCACATTTATCATGATTGCCTACACATTC
The DNA here is from genome assembly GCF_021869965.1 of Rhincodon typus. NCBI lineage: Eukaryota > Metazoa > Chordata > Chondrichthyes > Orectolobiformes > Rhincodontidae > Rhincodon > Rhincodon typus. The sequence goes on along the minus strand of NC_063340.1, from coordinate 31,893,094 downwards.
CTGCACACTAGAGCATGATCAATCCACCCAACGTGCACACCTTTGGACTGTGGGCAGAAACCAGAGCATCTGGCAGAAACTCACGTAAACACAAGAATATGCAAACTCCATACACAAGACTGGAATCAAATCCAGGTCCCTGGCACTATGAGACAGCAGTGCTAACCACTGGAGCATTGTGCTGCTATGTCTTTGTTGCTCCCCATTCTCTACTTTCTGGTCTGTTGGACACATACAGTTCTATGCTCAGAATAAAGAACATTTCTCATTAGGACCACATGATTGACTTCACCTGCACTTTGTAGAAATAAGAAACTGCCTTGAATATCCTTGAGTTACATCTTTGCTGCAGTTTTTGGCTAAGTCATAACATTCTAAACACTGTAAGGATGCTATTTTGGGTTTGATAGGAACATTATTTGGAGTGTGATGAAGTTAGGGGACAAACTTGCTGTAAATTGGAATTTGGGATGTAAAGTGGGTATGGGGCATGCACATATCCAGGTAAACAGTTTTCCAATGGATGCCTAATTAATAATAAGACAATAAGAGGCAGGAGCAGAAGTAGACCATTCAGCCCATTGAGTCTGCTCTGCCATTCAATGAGATTATGGCTGATCTGAGACTGCTCAACTCTAATTTCCTGTTTATTTCCCTATAATCCTTGATTCCCTTCCTGATTAAAAATCTGTCTGTCTCAGCATCAAATATGCTCAACAACCCAAGCTATGCAGCCATCTACAGAAAAGAATTTTGCATGATAGAAGAAATAACTCCTGATCTCTGTCATATTTGCTCTGGGATAATGCTATGTGGTCCTAGACTCTCCCACAAAATGAAACAACCTTTCCACATTTACATTAATAGGACCCCTAGGACTCCTGTATGTTTGAATATGCTCACCTCTCATTCTTGTAAATTCCAGTCAGTATAGGTCCAATCTACTCGACCTTTCCTCATAAGACAATCCTTTCATACCCAGGATCAACATAATGAACCTTCTCTAGACTGCTACCAATGCCAATGTACAATTCCTTAGATGATGGGACCAATAGTACTGGCTGTAGTCCCAAAGAACCATAGGTCTGTTCTCTCATAAGAGAGAGACAACTGGTGCAGGATGAAATGTGTCTCAGATTATTGATTAAAGGAAAGGAAGAAATACTCTTTCATTCTAATTAACAGGGTAATGAGCCACTGAGCAAATACAAGTCAGACATTTTCTGGGTGTGAATAGGATAGTCTAAAATAATTAGACTGATTCCAACTTACCATTTATTGTTGACAACTCTTAACACATCTATAACATAAACAATGTTTGTGTAACAACATTGAACAAGAAGGGCAGAATGTCTAAATGACGTAGGCAATAGTGAGGTGTTTTGGTAGAATTGCTCGATGAGTCCAGTGAGGTGCATCTTGACATCAGAAGCAATTCACTGCATCTGCTGGGTGTCGAACCGAGTTTCTGGCTAAACAGCAACAAGATGCCTTTTAATAGGGATTATTGCTTGTTGACTACCTTACGAGTGGCACATCTTGCTCTTTAATATGCAGGTTCCCATTTTAGAAAACTCAATATAAAGAATTCTCAACATAGAAGTTGGAGTAGGTACCTAGTGCCTTCAATTCACCATTTTCTCCAAAGAACCTCCATGTTGGACACCAGGCACCAACATCTCAGGGAAATCTGCATAGGCACTGGATGTGAAGGGAGACAGTCAGGAGGTAAGTAATCAAATGTTGAGCAGCCCACCACCCATCATGATTCTTTATGTCCTATTTTGGCCTGCTTTCCTCCTGGAATGAGAGATGGGTAAGGATTCAGGGATGAAATTGGATGGCACAACTGTTAATTTTGGTGCAGGTTGGGATGTGTCCCCAGAAAATAAGTAGGCAGCTCAGAGGGCATGCAGGGTTAGTGGCTTTGGAGGTTGGAATAGGTGAGCGCAGTTGAGGGAAGATGCTACAGCCACTAGCGGGAGTTGTAGAGCATGACCCTTTGTGGGAGGTGGACATAGTAGTACAGATAGTGTGAGGTATCAGAGTAAGGATGATGGCACTTGTGTGGCAGAGTAGACAAGCTCGTTGACTTACTTCTTACATTGTTGTGCATTGCTCCAGACAGCTGAGTCTGCACTGACCCAGGTGACAATCTCAGACCAAGCTGGTACTGGTTGTTGTGGCCTCCTGTACTGTTTTTAGGAGAAGAGGTCATCCCACGTCTGTACCATGGTCTCTGCCCATAATGTGAGGTACTAAATTTTCCTTTTTCCATTTAGGGGCAATTGCCGTGGGCGGCACAGTGGCTCAGTGGTTTGCACTGCTGCCTCACAGCATCTGGGACCCGGGTTCAATTCCACCCTTGGGCGACTATCTGTGTGGAGTTTGCACATTCTCCCCGTGTCTGCATGGGTTTCCTTCGGGTGCTCCGGTTTCCTCCCACAGTCCAAAGATGTGCAGGCTAGGTGCATTGGCCATGCTAAATTGCCCATAGTGTTCAGGGATGTGTAGTTTAGGTGGGTTGTAGGGGGATGGGTCTGGGTGGGATACTCCAAGGGTCAGTATGGAAAGGTTGGTCCAGAGCACAACAGTCTTTTAAAGATTGTGCTGGTATCAGGGATGCCAATCAATTTCAGGAACCCAGTAGTGCCAAGTTGCTCCAAGAATGGTGTATGGAAAGACAGGGATGGAACTGGATGAGAGGGGCAGGACAAGTAGTTAATAAGGTGATAATTGGCAAGATACGGTGAGAAATCTGGCTAGGCCTTGAAGCAAATCTCCAAAAATCCCAAGGCAACTAACAGCCAAAAAAAATACAATGTAGCCTCAAGCCTTCACTTAATGCACAACATTTGAGCAACAAAATGCAAATTGGATCGAGGGACATAGCCTTATGGGTCTGATATTCCTTACAGGAATCTTTATTGAAGTTGAAGAGTTTAAATATCTGTCATCTAGAGAACCTGGCCACACGTTGCTGCTTTACTCAAAACTTGTAGTTCTTCTTTTGTTTCCCCAAACCCTGGAAGATGGAGGGCCTCTCATGCCTTGTCTTTACCAATGTCTGGATTTCCTCATCATTATTTTCTGAAACTTGAAACAGACATGGTGCAGAACAGTGACATCCTTTATTAGGTATTTCTGCTTTATTTGACCACTTTGGCACATAATCTTATTTCTGTAATTGTGTATATATTAAAGTTCTGACAGTTGTTTTTTTTAATGTTAGCAGCACCTACTCTCAAGGTAAGTTTTATATACTAGGAAAAAAATGTAAATAGCTTAATTTTAATTTACCTTTTAATTATTTTAGATTGAGGAACTAGTCCCATCTACTAAGTAGTCAACCTAACAGTTTGAGTTTTCTACAGCTATCATTTAATTGAAGGTATGAACTAACATAAACTTACAATATTAAAATTGAAGACAATTACCTGATATACAGCAACACACATGAATATTATTCTGCTTCATAGGTGTTGCTCTATTTTTAAAGCATTTTTCCACCCTTCTTGAGCACTTACCTTTTGTACATTTTGTTCATAAAGACATAAGCTTATTTCATCTTAAATGATGATGTGATATTTGTGATACTGTTAGGAGCTTAAGACTCAATGACAATGGTGGAACCTGGTAACCAAATGCCATACGGTTCCTCCTTTTGTAAGGTTAGGTTCATATGAATCTCCATCAGGTTGTGAAGTTGCATTGTCAAGATACCATGTTTGAAAATTAAATAATTTGTGGTTAAAGAGAAAGGAGTTTGTGATAAGGTACTGTTGTGTTGTCTCTAGAGTTTGTATAGTATCATGTTGGTTTTGATAGGCCATGTGGGTATCCATGCATTTCCAGCCCCGAGGGTCCTGTTTTGTGAAGTTATGGGTACCACATTAAATGGAATTTGTCAACTGCAGTGACCAAGAAACATTTGCCTTCGGATTCACTACTGGTTAAGGGTGGCAACAAGCAAAGGAATCTTCCTGGTGGATTTGAATTGAGTCGAACATGCTTTTCTTTAACCAGGAGCTTTGGTGGACTACAGGAATGAGATATTGATGCACTGAATGAGATGTCAACCTGGTGAAACTACAACGCAGGAATACTTGCATACCAAACAGTGCAAGTAGCATGCAATAGACAGGGTTAAGCAATCCCACATGCAACAGATCAAAGCTCTGCAGTCCTACTACATCCAGTCATGAATGGTGGTGACAATTGAACAACTAATTCAAAGGGGAATCTCCATAAATATCCCCATCCTTAATGATCAGGGACCCCAGCACATCAGTGCAAAAGATAAAGCAGAAACTTTTACAACAATTTTCAGTCAGAATTTGCGAGTGCATTATCCATTTCGCCTCCTCTATATGTCTCCAGCATCATATGGTGAAAGCATCAACTGTGAATGCAAGAATGCAACAGCTTCTGACTGAAGGAGACCTTCTCAGCGATTCTGACAGTTTCACTGATGAGGCAACTTTTCTCCGTTTTATCCCACATGATTGAATTTTCCCAGGCATTTTGGGGCTCTCAGGTGTGAATTCTTATCTATTTTAAGCCTTGACCTAGGTTCATCAAAGGCACAGACTGGGTGATGAACATCATCTGACCCTGTTCTCCTGCACACTGGGCAGCTGTGTTTACCAGTCACAAGGTGCACAGCAGTAACATACCAAGGCTAATTTGCCTGCACCTTCCAAACCTACAACATCACCTGCAGGTTATCCTCCAAGCCACACCAGCCTGACATTAGCCTTGGAAATTAAAATTTCAACCCTTGAACCCTTCCAAAAATTATTGTGGGAGTATCTATGCCATGGGTACTGCAGTGGTTCAATAAGGTAGTCGACCACTACCTTCTCAAAGAAAATTAGAAATAGGCAATAAAGGCTGGCCTAGCCAGCACTCACATCATATAGAAGTAGTTAAAACAAATACAGTTGAGGTTATTGGGTTTGTAGGCAGAGATGGGGAAGATGAGAAGGTAGTAGCAGCAGTTAAGGTTATATGGAAAAGGAAAGATCAGAAGGTCCTAGCAGCAGCTATATCTCAAGGTGCCATCACAAAGCCAGAATGATGCTGCTGGATTGCAGGAAATGCTTGCCCAGTTGTCCTTTAACTATGGCCTTTGAATCTTGAAACTCCTTGAAAAACTAGTGAGATTGTTGTTTTCTGGCTTGTTCCCATTACACAACTGACTTGGTATCTCAAACTTATCGAAAAATTGCGCAAAAAGAGGTGACAAGTCAGATGACTGGTCAGAATACAAAAATCAGCAGAGAAATGACCAAATGATTAATCAGTGCAAATAAATCAGTGCATGAAATGAAGCTAGCTTGAAATGTAACAAAAGTAGGGAAGCAGTACTAAGCAAACTGATGATGCTGTGCGTTGATAAGTGCCTGGGTCCTGATATACTTCTCTTTTTTTTTTAAAAAAAACTTTCATGTTTTACATATTAAATATTACCAGAATTCATAGACTCCCTACAGTGTGAAGCATGCCATTCAGCCTATTAAGTCCACAATAACCCTCTTAAGAGCCTCCTTCCCAGACCCATCCCCTACTCTATCCCTGCATTCTCCAAGGCTAATTCACCTAGCCTGTACATCCCTGGACACTATGGGGCAATTTATATAGCTAATCCACCTAATCTGCACAGCTTTGGTCTGTGGGAGGAAACTGGAGCATCAGGAGGAAACCCACACAGACACGGGGAGTTTGCATAGTCGCCGAAGGTGAAATCAGACCTGGATCCCTAGCGCTGTGAGCAGCAGTGATAACCACTGTGCCACTCCCCAGTAGACTTCATCTGAAATTCTTAGAGGTTGCTAATGAGGTAGTAGTGCTGTTAATTTTCCAAATTTCCGTTAGATTTTGGTAAGGTTCCATTAGACCAGAAAAAAACCAAATGTAATCCCCCTATTCAAGAAGGGAGGGAGTCAGAAAACAGAAGACTATAGGCCATTCAGTGGATGTGTTATGGAGAAGATATTAGAATCAATCATTAAAGAAGCTATAATCAGACACTTGGAAAAACTCACAGTAACCGGGAAGAATTGGCAAGGCTTTGTGAAAGGGAAATCCTATTTAATCAATTTATTGGAATTTTTTGAAAGAGAGAAATGCATTGTAGAAAAAGGAGAGCCTGTTGAGGTATTGTTCTTGGATTTCCAGAAGGCAATTGACAAGGTTCCACATAAAAGGTTATTGTGGAAAGTAGAAACTCCTGATATAAGGAGTAATATATTAGCATGGGTAGAAAATTAGATGGCTGGCAGAAATCAAAAAGTATGCATAAATAGATTTTTCTGCAGATCTGCAGGCAATGACAAGTGGTGTCCCACAGGGGTGTGTGCTGGGGTATCAACTTTTACCAATGCTTTGGATAAGGCATTGAAGGCCTTATAGTTTAATTTGTAGATGACAAAAATAGATGGTAAAGTATATTGCAAAGTTTACGTAACAAGGATGCAGATCGATAGAGATGGGGTAAGTGAGTGGGCAAAAATCTGGCAAATGAAGTATAACATGGAAAAATGTGAAGTTGGCAGAAAAGAATAAAAAGTCAGAGTTTTGCTTAAATGATGAATGATTGCAAATTCTGAGGCGGAGAGTGTTAGCAACATAGAAACAGGAATAGATCATTCACCCTGTCTCCCTTAGCTTAATCTAGGTGTTCTAAAGGATGAGTCATGAGATTGGGAGGAAGTTTCACAAAGTCAGCATCGCTGTCAGTACCCACTTATCCTGGGTCAGAGCAGGACTGAACCGTGAGGGAAAAACTGGGAGCTTCACATCTACACCACATCTTGCAAGTCAGTCTGAAAGAACTGGGAGCTTCAGGTCTACGCCACACTTGGAGTCAGTCTGGGATGAGACCCAAAGAGTTCAGGGAAAAAAAAACAGAGTGACATTGCAGGGAATCATTTCATTAGCTGATAAGAAACTGTATTAGGTACTGTCTGTTCATTGCTAAAAATTTTTTAAAGAAGTAGTATTACTGAGAAATACCAGAAATATGAAAGTCAGGGTCAACATAACAAAGTAATAAGTAAACCTTAGTAGAGTAAGGAAAGTGAAGTTAACATAAGGGAAGTCCGTTCAAGCCGTGGCAGCACAGGCTGATCAAGTGGAATGTGTGGCCTGTAATATCTAGGAAGTCATGGTTTCTACCAGGATCCAAAATGACCATATTCTTTCAGCTGTAAAAACTTGACCTGTGAGTTTGTGACAGCTGGAGACATCATAGAACATTCATGAGGCTGAGAGTTAGGTGGATAGCATGTCTAGAGAGATGGTCGCACAGCTGCTTATGGGCCTAAAGGCAGGAAGGGAATCAGTGACTGCTAGGCAGTGCAATGGAAACAGGCAAGTAGTGCAGAAGACCCCTGCAGTCCTGCTCAAAAATTGTTATTTTTTGTTTTGGAATTGCACAGATTCCTCAGGGAATGCAATCAGAACCATGTTCATAGCACCGTAGGTGGCTAAGCTATACAGGAGGAGAGAAAGAAGAAGGGGAAGTGATAGTGACAGGGGATTCATTATTTAGGAGAACAGGCAGGTATTTCTGCGACTGTCAACATTACACCAGGATGGCATACTGCCTCCCTGGTGCCAGGATCGATGATGTCACAGAGCAACTGCCGCACATTCTTCCGGCGAGCATGAACAACTAGAGCTCGTGAATCATATTGATACCAACGACTTAAAAGAGGAATGGAAATGTGATCTCAGGGAGCTAGATAGAAAATTAACAAGCAGGATCTTAAATGTAGTAAACTCCAGATTATTACCAGTGCCACGTGTAAGTGAGTACAGAAACAGGGGGATTAAGTAAATGAATGTGTGGCTGGAAAGATGACGCAAGAAACAGAGCTTTAAATTCCTGGTACTGGCTCTGGAGAAGATAGTTCCTGTACAAGCTGAACAGAACTAGGACTGAGTTACTTTTGGGGCATTTTGCTAGTGCTATTGTGAAGCCTTAAAAGCAACCTGGCAGAAATGTGGGAACAGTAATATAACAACAAGAGTAAATATTAGGGTTGATAAAATACCTGGAGATACAGGTGGAGCTAGCACAGAATAGCAAGTTAATACGTAAGGTCAAAGTAAGGAAGAAAAAAATGAAGTCTAAATCAGGATTGCTCAGTGTGCAAACGAATGTACGGAGCATGTGCGGAGTTGGGTAGGTACAGGTAGAGATCGCTATGTGGAAATATGTGGTGATAACAGAGACCAAGCTAAGGAAGGGCAAGACTGGGTGTTAAAACTTCCTGGGTACAAGGTGTTCAGAAGAGATAAGAAAGCAAGGAGAAGAGGAGGGATAACAGTATTCATTAGACAGGGCTTTGCAGTGCTAGACAAAGAGAAAGTCTTAGCGGGTTCATGGAGAGAATCAATTTATCTACAGATAAGTACAAAAGGGTACAATTACATTGCTGGGAATGACTGTCGTTGGCAATGATTCACTAATGAGTATGATTGTCCGCTTAGGAAATTCCAGGTTACTGGTCATAGGTTCTGTGTATCCTTGTATGAAGCCAATCATAGAGCCACATCTTCACCTGCACATTTGGTCCCTGGCCATGAAATCATTGGCATTCCTTCCTCTTGCCACAATTCAATCGATGAATTGTGTCCCTTCCTATAGGTGTTTCCTCCAAGTCAGTTTCTTCTGTATGAGTGTCTCCTATGCATTGACATCTACATTGCTTCTATCAGGAAATACATTCTAGAAGCAAATTTCAGAGAGGTGCCAACATTAAATAGTAATAGTTACAATGGAAGAATTTAATTCCTCAAGTTTAGACTGGGATGCTGGTAGTGTAACGAATGGCAAGTGTTCCCAGATTGTTCTAAGAAACTCTCCTGCATACAGCGTGTGTGTGGTTCAACAAGAAAGGATGCAATGTTAGTGCTGAAATGAGATGGGCAAAGTGGATAAAGTGTCAATGGGGAAACAGCTAGGAGTTGGTGATCATTCCATCCTAAGGTTTTCCAGAGTAAGAAAATTTTTCTTCAGTTTATATTTTTGGGCTACAGGAAGTATTGTAGTGGAGTTCCTTAGGGGTCAGTCAATAATCTGGATTTTGGTGTGCACAGGCAACTTTAAAAAGTGTGCAGATGATACTATACCTGGTAGAATTGTAAACTGCGAATTGGACAATTTGAAATTCCAGAAGGACATTCATAATTAGTGGAGTGGACATATTGTTTGGCAGGTTCAATGCATAGAAGTGCAAGGTGAAGCACTTTGGTCAGAAGAACATTGAAAGATAATATAAAATAGGGAGTATAATTCAAGGGGGGATGCAGGAGCAGAGGGACCTAAGTTTGTGTACACAGATTATTGAAGGCAGCAGGACAGATGAGGACAACAGTTAATAAAGCATACAGTTGTTCTCCGCTTTACGAACAGAGGCGGAGAGTATAAGAGCAAGAAGATATTATTGAACCTGCATAAGGCACTTGTTAGACCTCAGCTGGAATATTGTGTACAGTTGTGGAAGCCACATTATAGGGAAGATGTGAATGCATTACAGAGAGAGCAGAAGCGATTTAGAAAAATAGTTCCAAGAATGAAAGTCGTCAGTTATGAGGAGAGATTGAAAAATTTGGGATTGTCCTCTTTAGAGAGAAGGCGGCTGAGAGGAGATTTGACAGACGTTTTCAAAATCGTGAGCAGGCTGGACAGAGTACATTAGAAGCTGTTCCCTCTTGCAAAAGAGACAAGAACAAGAGGGCATACCCCCATTTAAAGTGAGATGTAAACGAAGCACAGGTGATTGAGAACTTTTTTTTCCCACACAGTGACTAGGGTGGCACGGTGGCTCAGTGGTTAGCACTGCTGCCTCACAGCACCAGAGACCCAGGTTTGATTCCACCCTCAGGTGACTGTCTGTGTGGAGATCGCACATTCTCCCGGTGTCTGCGTGGGTTTCCTCCAAGTGCTCCGGTTTCCTCCCACAGTCCAAAGATGTGCAGGCTAGGTGAATTGGCCATGCTAAATTGTCTGTAGTGTTCAGGAATTGTGTAGATTAGGTGGGTTATAGGGGGATGGGTCTGGGTGCGATGCTCTGAGGGTCGGTGTGGATTTGTTGGGCTGAATGGCCTGTTTCCACACTGTAGGGAGTCTATGAAAGAGTTGAGCTGTGGAATGCATGGCCTGGAAACGTGACGGAAGCAGGTTCAATTGAGGCATTCAAGAGGGTGTTGAATGATTATTTAGAATGAAGTAATACGCAAGGATTATAGAGAAAAAGCACAGAATTGGTACTAGGAAGTGATACTCATTTGAAGAGCTGGGCAGACACAAAAGGCCGAATGGCCTTATTAAGGGTCATAACACTTTTGTGATTCTGAGTTATAAGAGGTTACTATACAGAGTCAGGAACGCTAATGAGATGCTAACCTTTATTATAAGATGAATTGAAAGTAAGAATCTTGTGTTTCAGTTATGTGCGACATTGATGTTTCCACTTTTGATATCCTTTTTTAAGGATTATAAAAAATGTTTTAAAGGTAGACAGCATTTTCATCAAGACAAATGGCTTCCAGTCACTCAATGCAAACCCATCCTTCAGCTCTGTGCAAATAAGCTGCAATTATCCCTATGACAGCCATAGGCGAGCATCACTGGCAAGACCAGTCTTTTCTGCTTAGTTCCATTTGTCCATGAAAAGGTGGTAGTGGTAGTCTGCATGATGTAGAAATAACCTCAGGGCTGCAGATACCGTGATGGCCACACACAAGCAGTGGACCACAACCTGCACCAACAATGACTTCAAACCCTACGGTCCTCTGAGCCTGACTATGAGGATCAGTACACCAGACTGTCTGTTTTGGCTGGCTTTCTTGAACATGACATGGTAGTCGGAATGTTTGCAAAGGACTAGGAATCAAACATCAAGTAAACTGGATAAACAAATGACAATGAGAAGAGGGATGGTCAATACAGGACTGAAGGTGTTGAATCCGAATGGACACAGTATACAAAATAAGGTAAAATGAACTTCTGGTCCAGATTGAAATTGGCAGGTATGAGGTGGTGGGCATCACAGAGATGTGGCTGCAAGGGGATCAGGATTGGGAGCTAAATATCCAAGGATATACATCCTATCGAAACTACAGGCAGGTGGGCAGGTTGCCTTATTAATAAGTGAACTGAAATCAATAGCAAAAAACGAAGTAGGGTCAGATTATGTAGAATCTGTGTGGGTAGAGTTGAGAAATCGCAAAGGTAAAGAAACCACAGTTAGAGTTATGTTCAGGCCTCCAAACAGTAGTCAGAATTTGGGGCACAAGATACACCAGGAGATGGAAAAGGTGTGTAAGAAAGGCAAAGTTACAGTGATCATGGGGGATTTCAATATGCAGGTGGACTGGGAAAGTCAGGTTGGTAGTGGATCACAAGAAAAGGAATTTGTGGAATGTCTATGAGATGGCTTTTTGGAGCAGCTTGTGGAGGAGCCCACTAGGGAACAGGCAATTCTGGATTTAGCATTGTGCGATGATGCAGACTTGATAAGGAAACTTAAGGTGAAGGAACCCTTAGGAGACAGCGACCATAATATGATAGAATTTAGTACTCAATTTGAGAGGGAGAAGGTGGAATCCGATGCATTACAGTTGAATAAAGGCAATTACAGAGGAATGTGGGAGGAGCTGACCAGAATTGACTGGGACAGGAGCCTAGCAGGAAAGACAGTGGAACAGCAATGGCAGGAGTTTCTGGGAGTAATTCAAGAGACAGAGCAAAAATTCATCCTAGGATAAAGAAGCATACTAAAGGGAAGACAAGGCAATCATGGCTGACAAGGGTAGTCAGGGACAGCAGAAAAGCAAAAGAGAAAGCATATAGTCTGGCGAAGGGCAGTGGGAAGCCACAGGATTGGGAAGCCCACAAAGATGAATAGAGGACAACAAAAAAAGTAAGGAGGGAGAAGATTAAATATGAGGGTAAGCTAGCCAATAATATAAAAAAATTGCAAGAATTTCTTTAGATATATAAAAGGGCAAAAGACAGGCAGCAGTGGACATTGGGCCACTGGCAAAAAACACTGCAGAAGTTGTAATGGGGAACAAAGAAATGGCCGAGGAAGCGAATAAGTACTTTGCATCAGTCTTCACAGTGGAAGACGCGAGTAATATCCCAAAAATTCAAGAGTTCAGGGGGTAGAGGTGAGTATGGTGGCCTTCACCAAGGAAAAGGTGCTAGAAAAACTGAAAGGTCTGAAGGTGGGTTAATGACATGGACCAGATGGACTACACCCCAGAGTTCTGAAGGAGATAGCTGAAGAGATAGTGGAGTCGTTAGTGGTGATCTTTCAGGAATCACTAAAGTCAGGGAGGATCCAGAGGACTGGAAATTCACTAATGTAACCCCCCTGTTCAAGAAGAGAGTAAGGCAAAAGACAGGAAATTATAGGCTGATTAGCCTGACCTCAGTCATTGGTAAGATTTTGGCGTCCATTGTGAAGGATGAGATTTCTGAATACATGGAAGTACATGGTAAAATAGGGCAAAGTCAGTATTGTTTTGTCAAGGGCAAATCACTCCCGACAAATTTGTTAGAATTCTTCTGAGGAGGTAATAAGCAGGTTAGACCAAGGAGAGCCAATGGATGTTATCTATCTGAAATTCTAGAAGGCCTTTGATAAGGTGCTGCACAGGTGACTGTTGTGTATGGTAAGGGCTCATGGTGTTAGAGGCAAGGTGGATAGAAGCATGGATAGAAGATTGGCTGTCTGCCAGAAAGCAGAGAGTGGGTTTAAGAGGGTCTTTCTCAGGACGTTTTGCAAGGGTCAGTGCTAGGATCACAACTTTTCACTTTATACATTAATGATCTAGATGAAGGAACTGAGGGCATTCTGGCTAAGTTTGCAGATGATACAAAGATAGGTAGAGGGAAAGGTAATATTAAAGGAGGTGGGGAGGCAGCAGAAAATTTAGAGATAGTGGGAACTGCCGATGCTGGAGAATCTGAGAT
>NC_063340.1:31795612-31870100 GCF_021869965.1 Rhincodon typus | reverse complement strand
GCTCGGTTCGCAATAAACAACTGCACCTCCCAGTCGCGAACCATTTCAACTCCCCCTCCCATTCCTCAGACGACATGTCCATCCTGGGCCTCCTGCAGTGCCACAACGATGCCACCCAAAGGTTGCAGGAACAGCAACTCATATTCCGCTTAGGAACCCTGCAGCCCAATGGTATCAGTGTGGATTTCACAAGCTTCAAAATCTCCCCTCCCCCTACCGCATCCCAAAACCAGTCCAGCTCATCCCCGCCTCCCTAACCTGTTCTTCCTCCCACCTAAAGCCGCACCCCCATCTCCTACCGACCAACCTCATCCCGCCCCCTTGACCTGTCCGTCCTCCCTGGACTGACCTATCCCCTTCCTAACTCCCCACCCCCACCTCTTTGACCTGTTTGTTTCCTCTCCACCTATCCTCTCCTCTATCCATCTTCTATCCGCCTCCCACTCTCTCCCTATTTATTTCAGAACCCCCTTCCCCTCCCCCTTTTCTGAAGAAGGGTCTAGGCCCGAAACATCAGCCTTTCTGCTCCTATGATGCTGCTTGGCCTGCTGTGTTCATCCAGCCCTGCACCTTGTTGTCTCGAATGCTTCACACAGCATGAGTGTGTGTGCCTGGCTATTGACTTTGATTGATTAAAATGTATACAATGCTTGTTGAAAAGGGAAATATGACAATAGAATCTGACCACAATTCACTGCCAATTTCCCTTTATAGGCCTCTTCAAAATTTGAAATCAGTGTGGAGGTTTCAGGATCCTGAAACAAGATCTAAGACTCTACTTTTCAAAGATGTCTTGCATTGGGTCCTGTTCATAGTCTCTCAACAGCCATCAAACTTATCAATTCTATCCAAAATTTCAAGAATATTGATGCCATTACATCAAATCTCCCCCTTCTCCAAAGAAAATATGAACAATTCATGTACTTTAAATTCTGACTGATCAAATATCTCTGCATTTTCACCTCAACAAACTCAAAATAAATAATATCCTTCCAAAGACTGGATGTGAATTGCATAAAGCTGCCTGATTGGGATTTTGTCAATTGTACTTTGGATGTAGGTGGCAATGTCATGGAAACCCTGAAGAAATAAAATGATATATGTCATGTTGCCAACCCTATGTGCTTGACAGGGTACAGCACATGTTTGCCATCTGTGCACTGTTCGTGTCAGGAAGCATTCAGATGCAATTTCAATTAATCCTCCTGCTCATTTTTTCACATGATTCACAAACTTAATGCGTGCATGTCAACTAACCATTTGCACTGGTCACTTTCAGTTGAAAATGGAGGTCCCTCATTAGAATATTTCAGGAGGTGGCAATGGCATAGTGGTTTTGTCATTAGAATAGTTGTCCAGAACCTGAGGCAATACTCTGGGTTTGAATCAGACCAGGGCACATGGTAGAATTGTTTTAAAAACTAATAATGGCTAAGAATGCATTGTCAATTGTTGTAAAGACCACCTGTTTCAGGTAGGAAGTCTGCCATTCTTACCTGGTGCAGCCTGCATGTGATTCCAGACCACAGCAATATGGTTGACTCTCAACTGCCCTCTGAAATGATCTCGCAAGTCACTCAGTTGTATCAAACTGCTAAAATATCACAAAAAAGGAATGAAACTGGACAGATCAACTCGCATTGACCTAGACACCAGAAAAGAAAACAATGGCAAACTGAGCCCTGACAACCTTGCAGAATTCTGCTTACACCATCTGGGGGCTTGAGCTAAAATCAGGAGAGCTATCTCACAGACTACTCAAGCAACAGCCTGACATAGCTTTAATCATGGCATTTAATCTTACGGACCATGTACCAGATATCACCACCATCCCTGGGTCTGTCCTGCCGATGGGCAGAAATGGCAACACAGAAGTATACAGTCGGAAGGGAATTCCCCTGGAAGTCCTCAACATTGACTTTAGACGCCATGAAGTCAGACCAAAAATGGGAAAGGAAACTTCCCGCTGATATGTTTCAGTACCTTTCCATGTTGAACACCACTTGGAGGAGGTACTGAGGATGAAAAGGGCACAACACGCACTTTGGAAGAAGAACTTTAATGACCATTACCAAAAGTGGCTCAACAGCACCTCTACTGATCATGCTAGTCAAGTCCTAAAAGACATAGCTGGTAGACTTGGTCTGAGACATGTGGTGAGGAAAGAAACTAGAGGGAAAAATCTACTAGACCTCATCCTTACCAATCTATTTGCTGAAGATCAATCTATCTGTGGCAGCATCAATAGGATCAATCACTGCACAAGTCCTTGTATGGATACCTGTCTTCACATTGATAATACCTTATATTACACAATCGCCATGCTTAATGGGACAGACTCGCGCTGATCTATCAATTCAAGACTGAGCATCCACGACATGCTGTGGGCCATCAGCAGCATCAGAACTGTACTCTGCAACCTCATGGCTGGGCATATTCTGCATTCTACCATTACCATCAAACTAGGGGATCAACCTTGGTTAAACGAAGAGTACAACAGAGCTTGCCAGGAGCAGTACCGTGTATACCTAAAAATGAGGTGTCAACCTGGTGAAGCTATAAACTGCTAATGGAGATAAGTGATGGTTCAGATCTAAGCTGTGCAGTTCTGACACATTCAGTTGTGAATGTTGGTGAACAATTAAACAACTCACTGAAGAAGGAGGCTCCACAAATATCCACATCCTCAATAACTAGGGAGCCCAAAACTTCAGTGCAAAAGACAAGCCATTTTCAGCCAGAAATGCTGAGTGGATGATCCATTTCAGCCATGTCCAGAGGTCCTTAGCATCATGCTGCCAGTCTTTACCCAAATCGACACATTTCACATGACTTCAAGAAATGGTTGGAGGGAATGGATAGTGTAAAGGCTATGGGCGCTGACAATATTCTGGCAGCAGTACTGACGACTTTGGGTCCAGGACTTGCCACACCCCTAGCCAAGTTGTTTTGGTATAGCTACAATAATGGCATCTACCCAACAATGTGGAAAATTGCCTCGTGCACAAAAAGTGTCTATCCTGTAAACAAAAAGCAACCCGGTCAATTACTATCTCATCAGTCTACTCTGGATCACCAGTAAAGAGAAAGAAGGGGTCATTAACAGTGCAGTCAAGCAGCGTTTACTTAGAAATAATGCACAGTTAGAGTTCTGCCAGGGTCACTCAGCTCCTAAATTCATTACAGCCTTGGTTCAAACATGGACAAAAGAGCTGAACACTACAGAGAGATGAGAGTGACTGTCCTTGACATCAAAATGCCCTCGGCATTTGATCAAGTGTGACTTCAAGAATCCTTAGCCTTAACAAAACCAGCATCAATCTGGATCAGGGAAAAGTCTCTCCAATGGTTGCAGTCATACTTAGCACAAAGGAAGATAATTGTGATTGTTAGGGTCAATTAATTCAGCTCTGCCAGATTTCGTCACATAATATTCTGGGCCCAAACATCTTCAGTTGCTTTGTCAATGGCTTTTCCTCCACTAAGGTCAGAGATGGTAATTGTCATGTTAGTGCTTCATTTGGAACCAGGAATTATATACCAGGTGGCCAAACGGTAAATCTGAATAGGAACACTTTATTGACAATCCTCACACCTCCACAGTTGGTTTTAGACTGGATCCCAAGCTCCGCCCCTCTGGGTTACCTGACCATCTCTCAATGGGGCAGCACCCTCAACTATATACATAACGCCCCTCCCCTTTTATTTTAAACTCCCATTAAACAGGGAATGGCAGTTCCTACTTGACCATCCGCTCATCTCATGAATCTTTCCTAGTGTAGTCTCCCAGGCTTCTGGAAGTTCTATAGATACATCATTCTCTGATTGACTGTTCTTGCTCTATGATGTTACTGTTGTCTCTTCCC
Organism: Rhincodon typus; assembly: GCF_021869965.1. Lineage (NCBI taxonomy): Eukaryota > Metazoa > Chordata > Chondrichthyes > Orectolobiformes > Rhincodontidae > Rhincodon > Rhincodon typus. The sequence goes on along the minus strand of NC_063340.1, from coordinate 31,866,234 downwards.
TGGGCATGATCAACTCTGGCTTGGAGACACTTTGGTTCCAACTAGACCAGCTGAGTATTCTGCGGGTCCTCACCCAGTTGTTAAGGATGGCAACCAGGTAGTCTGTGTGTTTCGTCCAGATCAGTTCATCGCTGGTCTGTACCCTATATTACAGTTTGAAGCACCACCAGCGCTGGAATCCATTTTTACCTAGATGTATATTTGTGGGTCAACAAGGTCTCTTCTCTTTGGAATACAAAAGACCTTGAGGTCCCTGCCCTACTGGCCATCTTTCCTTCTTGATTTCGTTCTACCACCTCTCTGGGTTCTTCCAGCCGCAGAAAGTCAAACATGATTCTCTCATGGTTCACCACTCGGCTCAAAATCAGGTTGTTCGAAGTAGCAGTCTGCACCTGATTCGCTGACACTGGCACCTTGACATCCTGGGAAAAGTACACAATTTTCGTGTTCCAGTCAGAAGCCTCTCTATTTTCTGGGAGTAACTGGATTGATAGTTCATCTGCATTCCCGTGCTTCTCCGCCTGTTGGTATTTAATCTCATGTGAGCAGGCTGACAAAACAACTGCTCATCTCTGCAGATCTAACACTGTATGGAGCTGGAAGAATACAGCAGGCCAGGCAGCATCAGAGGAGCAGGAAAGTTGACCTTTCGGGTCGGGACCCTTCTTTTGCAGCTGTGCTGCCTCCAGTGACTTCTTGTATGGACCAGAAATGGATATTAGAAGTCAGTGGTTTGTCAGAAGCACAAAGTGCCTGCTATAAAAGAAATGGGTAATGCCACACATGATACTCAATCCTTCTGTTTTGAATTCAGCATAATTCTCTATCGTCTTTATTTGTGACCGTGATGCAAATGCAATGGGCCTTTCCTTTCCATTCGGTAAGATGTGCGACAATATATCACCAACCCCATAAGGCAAGGCATCACACACAAACTGTACTGGCAAATTCAGGTTGAAACGTGTTAACACTTCCAACCGTTTTAAGTCTTGCTTCACCTCCCTATAAGCCACCTTACATTCCTGCGTCCATTTCCAAAGCTGCCCTTTTCCCAGTGACTGATACAAGGCTTTTAGCACAGATGCTAGATCAAACACAAACTTGCCATAGTAATTTACAAGTTCCAAAAATAATCTCATTTGACAAACATTGTCTAGTCCAGGAGCCTTCATGATAGCCTACAACTTCTTGGGCACCTTGTGTAGTTCCTCGCCATCAATTACTCATGGATGGCATTAAATACATGGCCCAATTACTCTGAGTATTTTTTTTAAAAACTCACATTGCTCTCTTTGTATTTGTAGAAATATAGACATAGAAACATAGAAGATAGGAGCAGAGGAGGCCATTCAGCCCTTCTAGCCTGCACCACCATTCTTCACGATCATGGCTCATCATCCAACTCAATAGCCTAATCCTGTTTTTTCCCATAACCTTTGATCCTATTCACCCCAAATGCTATATCTAGTTGCCACTTGAATACATTCAATGTTTTAGCCTCAACTACTTCCTGTGGTAATGAATTCCACAGACTCCCCACTCTTTGGGTTAAGAAATGTCTCCTCATTCCTGTCCTAAATAGTCTACACTAGGGGTATGGGTGAAATGCTCTGAAGGTCTGTGTGGACTTGTTGGGCTGAAGGGCCTGTTTACTCACTGTAGGGATTCTATGAATCCTCATATTGTGACCCCCTGGTCCTGGACAGACCCACCATCGGGAACATCCTCCCTGCATCTACCCTGTCCTGCCCTGTTAGAATTTTAAGTCTCTGTGAGATGCCCCCTCATTCATCTGAAATTTAGCGAAAACAATCCCAACCTAGTCAATCTCTCCTCTTACATCAGACGCAATACTCCTGCAATCTCCTTCTAGATTTTTCAAATACTTCTCTTCGGAGGATCCAGTAATCAAAATATCATCTAGATAATATTAGACTCCTGATAACCCACTTAATATTTGCTCCATGGCCCACTGGAACAGAGCTGGTGCTGACATGATGCTAAAAGGAAGTCACTTAATAGTGGAAAAGTCCCCGATGTGTCACTATTGTCAGCGGCAGCTGAGACTCCTTTGCAAGCCCTATCTGTAGGTGGGCCTGCGACAGACCCATTTTTGAAAATTTCTTACCCCCTGTCAGTCCACTGAATAGATCTCCCATGAATGGAAGATGATATTGATCCTCACTCAGGGCTGGGTTCACTGTCACCTTAAAGTCACCACAAATCCTCACCCTGCCATCTGTTTTTAAGACCTGTGATGATGCTGTCACTTTAAAAAGGTTACTTTGTCCTGGGTTTTTTGAAGAGAGCTTGTTAAGGCAGAGGTTCTGAGTGTCTAGGTTTAAGGGCCTTTGGGTTTTTTTTAAAAAAAACATTTTAACAATGGAAAGGGAGTGGCCAGTTCTCACAGTTCAGGCTTTCTAGTTTTATTTAGCTGTAGCAGTCACAAAATGTTTTGAGTGCCAGAGGGGTTGCAAGCTTCAGTAAAGGATTCCCAACTGATTTTCTCTGAAATCTCTCTGGATGTTGTTTCCTACTGCTGTAAGAATCTGTGTTTGAATTTAACTTTTTGCCAAGGAGTGGGTTTACGAAATGCTACTATATTGGAACAGTTAATTACTTAAGTTGCTGTATCGGGTCGGTTACGTTTTCCAATAGTTAAATTATTCTAAATTCCACTTTCTTTTGTTATTGTTTCAACTAAATAAATTCTGTTTTGCTTAAAGCTGAGTGGTTTGACCAGTTGCATCACATCTGGAACACCCACTTCTCATCTACCTTTAAAAATAAGAAAAAATTAGGTACTAAATAAAAAAAAAACACGAAAGAACTGCGGATGCTGTAAATCAGGAACAAAAACAAAGTTGCTGGAAAAGCTCAGCAGGTCTTGCAGCATCTGTGAAGGAAAAAAACAGAGGTAATGTTTCAGGTCCGGCGACCCTTCCTCAGAACGTTAGTTAGTTAGCGCTATGCTGAGTTTCCACTATTTGATGTATCCAAGCATAGTAAGCCAACGGGGTTGCTTTGCTGGCAGCCAACTCCATTGAGGTCCTAAAGTCGCAATTTTGAAAGTTGCCTTGAAATCCAGGTCTCTCTTTGTCATAGCTTTTGCTGGATGGCTTCGTGTTGGAGGCCACAAACCAAATGGTCCTGCAAGGCATCTTATAGGAACCCTCTAAGTTTGTAATGTTCCGCTAATCTCTTTAAGGCGGCCACGAATTGGACGATGGACTCTCCTTCGTGCTGTACCTATTTGTGAAAAGGAAACATTCTGTGATCATCAGCAGCTTGGGTATGAAATCATTTCCTAACACTTCACATAGCTCTTGGAATATCTTCTCCGCAGGTTTCTCTGGTTGGACCAGACTCTTAGAATTGCGAAGGTCTTGCTCCTGATGGTACTTCAGAAAACCACCATGATGACTCAGTAGTTAACACTGCTGTCTCACTGCGCTAGGGACCTAGGTTTGATTCCATCTTGGGGCAACTACCTGATGGGAGTTTGTACATTCTTGTTGTGTCTGTAGAGGTTTCCTCCTGTACTCCAGTTTCCTCCCACAGTCCACTGATGTGCAGGTTAGGTAAATTGGCCATGCTAAATTGCCTGGAGTGTTCAGGGATGTGCAGGCTAATTTGATTCATCATGGGAAATGCATTGTTAAAAGGAAAGGTTGGGGGGCGGTGAGTCTGTGTGGGATGCTCTTCAGAGTGTCGATGTGGACTCGATGGGTTGAATGGCCTCCTTCCACACTGTAGGGATTCTACGATATCCTCAGTCACTTTGTCTGTCTTTAAGAACAAATTGAAGTGTTCCTTGTCTAAAGCCCAATTTTCTGATTCTTCATCAAATGGTCCCACCACCCCAAATTGGCCCACCATTCTGTTTTCTTGCAGGCGGGAATCTTTCCCACTCAAGTCTAGTAGCTATTTGCAGCCCGAGTCCCCTCGGTGAATGCTCCAGTATTGGTCACTCCCTCACCCATTGTACTGGCGCACTGTTCCTCCCTGGCATGGCCCGCAGCCTGAGTCCCTTCACAACTGCTCTCTATAACGACTTCGGTCACTTCCAGGCACATAGTCTCTTCTTCAGCCATCAATCTGAGTCCACCAGCGATCGTTGCTCTCGGCCTGCTCCTTGGCGAGTACCCTCTTTCCTGGCATTGTTCTCAGCCCGAGTACCCTCACGATTGCTTCGCTTTGACATTAATTCCTTAATCCCATGCTGTTTCTGAAATCCATGCAATGTATCTTCCAGACAAACAAGAAACAGCATTTGCACACATTCCGTGTACCAGATCCAACTCTCATCACCACTTGTTATGTTAGTGCTTCCTTTGGAACCAATAATTGTATACCAGATCGGATTTACCATTTCCTAACAGGAATATTTTATTGACAATCCTCACGATTCTCCAGCCAGTTCTAGATTGGAGCCCAAGTTCTGCCCATTTTTGATCACTTGACTAGCTCTCTTAAAGGGATATCACTCTCAACCACATACATAACAGTAATGTTCACTGATTATTTCATTTTGTTAAACACCATTTGTGACTCCTCAAATGCTGAAGCAGTACAGATACAGTACTACAAATACAGCAAGTCATGAACAATATTCAGGCTTGAGCTAACAAGTGGCAAGTAATACTAATGCAACGCAAGTACCAAGGGAGAATCTAAACATTACTATATTGAATGCTACAGAATCTATATGCTGAGGGTTATCATTGACCGGAAAGTGAACCATACCAGACATATCAATACTGTGCCTAAAAGAACAGGACTCAGGTTAGGAATCCTGCAATGAGTAACTCATCTCCTGACTCCCCAAAGCCTGTTTTCTATCTGCAAAGCACAAGTGGGGATTGTAATACAGTACTTCCCACATGCCTGGATGGGTGCAGCTCCAACAACATTCAAGAAGCTTGACATCATCCAGAACATTGCAACCAATTTCATTTGTGACACATCTACAAACATTCTGTCACTCTATCACCAATAAACAGTAGCAGCAGTGTGTACCATATGCACAATGCAGTGCAGAAATTCACCAATGCTCCTAAGCATCTTCCAAACCCATGACCACTTCCATCTTGCAGATACATGGGAACACAACTACCTGCAAATTCCTCACCAAGCCACTCAACATCCTGACTTGGAAATGAGTAAGTTGAAACTTCTAATGGACAATTACTTCGCCTATTCAAGAACCACCCCAACTCTGAGTTAGAGTGGGAAACTTTTGGGTGGTTTCAACTGACTTACCTGAATTATTTGTTTATATAAATTGGAGAAATTACAAATCTGCTCTAAGTCCTGGGTAACTAGGAATCTAACAAAGCCCCCACCACAGCCCACGTCATGACTGGTAGGGACATGTCGTACCCACTCAGTCCAGACACTCTCACCTTTCTCAAGCCATCCCATTGCTGTTCAAGTGTTTTAAGTACCTTCAAACAACAGAATGCAGCACATACAGCTGACAGGAGTGGGGCCCTTGGTTTCAATACCAATCCACTCTGCTGCTGGCTACAATGATGCTTACATTCAGCTCTACTACTCTGGTAGGGAAGGCTCTTGGCCCAGAGATCTGCCCAAAGAAACTGTACTAAAGATAAGTGGGCAATCTTCAGTCTAATAAATAATCCAAAAAGTGTGGATGCTGGAAATCTGCAACACAAATGGCAAGTGCTGGAGAAACTCAGCAGGTCTGGCACCATTGGTAGGGACAGAAGCAAAGTTAACATTTTGAATCCAGTGAACCTTAGTCAGAATCTTCAGTATAATGTGGGTTCTAAATAGGGAATCTTTCAGCAGAACAAAGGAACCCAAGAGGGCACATGGCTTTGCCCGGTTAGCAGATTACACTACGGGGTCTCCATTTCTTTAGGAAGGATGTTGTTAAACTTGAGAGGGTGCAAAAAAGATTTATAAAGATGTTGCTGGGTTTGGAGGATTTGACCATGAGGGAGAGGCTGAATAGGCTGGGAAGTTTTTCCTCGGACCATTGCAGACTGAGGGGTGAGCTTATAGAGGTTAATAAAATCATGAGGGGTATGGATAGGGTGAATAGCCAGGGTCTTTTTCCTAGGGTGTTTGAGTCCAAAACTAGAAGCCATAGGTTTAAGGCGAGAGGGGAAAGGTTTAAACAGGACCTGAGGGGTACCTTTTTCAAGCAGAAGTTGGTACATGTATGAAATGAGCTGCCAGAGGAACTGTTGAAGATGGGTACAATTATAACATTTAAAAAGGTATCTGGATAGTTATATGAATAGGAAGGGGTTAGGGGGACATGGGCCAAATGCTGGCAAATGGGACTAGGTCAGATTGGGATGTCTGGTTGGCACAGTCGAATTGGACTGAAGGGTCTGTTTCTGTGCCGTATGACTCTGTGACTCTGTCATGGGTAGAAGAATAGGGACCACAAGTACATCATTTTGGAGAATGACTGCTCCCCTGGCAACAGTACATCTTCATTCTGAGACATTCTGTTCTTCCCATCACTTTTTCATCACCAAGAACATCCATGAGATGGCTGATTGGGAACAAAGACGACACCATGCTCTGAACTCATGGCTCACGAGTCTCCTTCCTTAACTGACCACTGAAGACAACATGCCTCTTTAAGTGGCTTGGAGCCACCAGGTACATTGTGGAGCAGACTATTGATGTGTTGAAGCAAGGGTAGCCCCTAAGTTCTCCATGAAACTCTCATCACTGCCCTCCATTTACAAATTCTTAATCAGTTCTCTATGCACTTTAAATTTGTTTTGTGGGATGTGGAGGATTGCAATTTAGCCTCTCTGGCGAACAAAGTCATTATCTGAAACAGAGTCAGGAAACCATGCTTGGTGTCACTGATATTTTTGGGCATTATTGGTGCTGATGCCAATGTTATCAAGGCCTAGAAGTTCAGTGCATGTAGTCTTGTCTTTTCCTAAAGGACACCGATGAAGCAATTAGTTTTTACTTGCAAGAATTATGGAAATTTTACCACAATAGTTATAATCTCAAAATCTCTGATTTCTTAATCCAAGGTTCATTTCCGGCACTAGCTAAGGTTGTCATGAAAATCCCACCCTCTCACTCTTGACTCTTACCTGAGATTAGACACTCAGATTAAACTCACGACAAATTGTCTGTCTCTAATCAGAGAGCAGCCCTGTGATCCATCAGGACTATGGTGACTTTACCTACTAATATGACATAAGGAGCTTTTCTAGTAGTAGGTGTTATCAATGTACTGTACTGAAGACTGATATGTTTTTCAAGTACTTGATTTGTCTTTTGGATTACACTTTGTTTTTAAAACAAACTAGTATTAACATTTTCTTTGTCCTTCAAACATTTACAAAAAAGTATCAGAAAGGTATATCAGCACTCTTTCTGAATCTATGCAGAATATCTTATTTCAAGTTATGCTTTATAAAATATATACCCATGGGATTCCATAAAATTGCTTCCAAGATTTTCCCAAAATTGATGTTAAATTTGGCAGTAAATCTAACTCTCGACCGTTTTACTCAAATTATATGCATTTCTATTGGCCACTTTTGAATCCTCAAGCTAGTACAGATGTCACTTAAAATCTTGTTAATTTTTATTCCAAACTCCTTTTAAGATTAGTGGATATATATTACTCATATCTTGTATTATTTTTGAGAACAGAAATCTGCTTAGAACAAACTAACTCTCTCATTATGGGCACACTTCTAAATTTAATCTATTTTGTCCTTCTGTTAAATTGTATGTTTAAATTTGAGTTTTCATTTTTTTCATTGAAAATACAATTATGCACTATTATACATTTTTAAAGCTAGTGATTTTAATGTTTTATTTGGTGAGTGTGACTATTCATTTCAGCTCAATGTTTTTCACCTGTGTATCATCATCTTCAGTGGATCAAATGAGTTAGTTATAAAAGCTGTTTCACACTTACTTTATCATTGTAATATTTTAAAATCTCAGTGGAGTTTCTTCCAAAATCCTTCAAGATTGCCAAGTTCTTTTTTACTCTCTCTGAGGAAAGACCATTGAGAAAATTAACAGCTGCCACAAAGCAGGTTTCATTTAGGTTTCCATTACAACTGCCAACAAGGTCAGTCAACAGAGTTATTGCAGATAATGACAGATTCCACCTCAAAGCTCAACTACAACTTACCAGTGGGAGATATACCAAAGCAATACGCAGCCATGCCTAATGAACTATTAAAAGTAGTTCATTATTTTTTTTAACAGAAATCTGCTTAGAACTAACAATCTCATTATGGATGTACTTCTGAATTTAATCTATTTTGTCATCTTGTTAAATTGTGGGTTTAAATAGGGGGTAGGTGATGGCCTAGTGGTATTATCACTAGAGTATTAATCCATAAACCCAGCTACAGTTCTGGGGACCTGGGTTCAAATCCCACCAGGGCAGACGGTGGAATTTGAATTCAATAAATTGAAAATAATTCAAAAATTGTCTGAAATTAAGAATCTACTGATCACCATGAAATCATGCCAATTGTCAGGAAAAACCCATCTGGTTCACTAATATCCTTCAGGGAAGGAAACCAGCTACCCTCACCTGGTCTGGCCTACATGTAACTCCAGACCCACAGCAATGTGGTTAACTCTCAATTGCCCTCAGAAATAGCCTAGCAAGCCATTCTGTTGTACCAATTGCTACAAAGTCTCAAAGAAATGAAACTGGACAGATCACCCGGCATTGACCTAGGCAGGTCACGGCAGAAACAGCCCTGTCGACCCTGCAAAGTCCTCCTCACTGACATCATCATAGAATCCCTACAGTGGGGAAACCGGCCCTTCGGCCCAACAAATCCACACTGACCTGCAGAGCACACACTGTAACCCATCTGGACTGTGGGAGGAAGCCCATGCAGACACGGAGAATGTGCAAACTCCACACAGATAGTTGACCGGAGGGTGGAATCGAACCTGGGTCCTGACACGGTGAGGCAGCAGTGCTAGCCACCATCCTGCCTCAACATCTGGTGGTGAGTGCCAAAATTGGGAGAGCTGACTCACAGACTAATTAAGCAACAGCCTGACACAGTCATACTGACAGACAATGTTCCAAACACCACTATCACCCTGCCTGGATATGTCCTGTCCCACTGGCAGGACAGACCCAGCAGAGGTGGCGGCACAGTGGTATACAGTCTGGAGGATGTTGCTCTAAGAGTTCTCAACATTGACTCTGGAACACACAAAATCTCATGGCTCCAGGTTAAACGTGGGCAAGGAAACCTCCTGCTGATTACCACACACTGTCCTCCCTCAGCTGATGAATCGGTACTCCTCAAATGTTGAACAACACTTAGGAGGAAGCACCGAGGATGGTAAGGGCTCAAAATGTACTCTGGGTGGGGGATTTCAATGTCCATCACCAAGAGTGGCTCGGCCGCAATACTACTGATCGAGTTGGTCAGGTCCTAAAAGGACGTAACTGCTAGACTGGGTCTGTGGCAGGTGGCGAGGGAAGCAACAAGACGGAAAAACATACTTGACCTCATCCTCACTAATCTGCCAGCTGCAGTTGCATCTGTCCACGACAGTATCAGTAAGAGCGACCATCGCACAGTCCTTGTAGAGATGAAGTCTTGCCTTCACATTGAGAAAAACTTCCATCGTGTTGTGTGGCAGTATCACCGTGCTAAATGGGACAGACGAGCAACAGATCTAGCAACTCAAGACTGGGCATCCATGATGCACTGTGGGCCATCAACAGCAGCAGAATTGTACTCCAGCACAATCTGTAACAAAGAACAAAGAAAATTACAGCACAGGAACAGGCCCTTTGGCCCTCCAAGCCTGTGCCGATCCAGATCCTCAATCTAAACCTGTCGCATATTTTCCAAGGATCTTCATCCCTGTGCTCTCTGCCCATTCATGTATCTGTCTATATAAATCTTAAATGACGCTATCGTGCCCGCCTCTACCACCTCCGCTGGCAATGCTTTCCAGGCACCCACCACCCTCTGCATAAAGAAGTTTCCACGCATATCTCCCTTAAAAACTTTTCCGCTCTCACCTTGAAATTGTGACCCCTAGTAATTGAGTCCCCCACTCTGGGAAAAAGCTTCTTGCTATCCACCCTGTCTATACCTCTCATGATTTTATAGACCTCAATCAGGTCCCCCCTCAACCTCCATCTTTCTAATGTAAATAATCCTAATCCACTCAACCTCTCTTCATGGCTAGCACCCTCCATACCAGGCAACATCCTGGTGAACCTCCTCTGCACCCTCTCCAAAGCATCCACATCCTTTTGGTAATGTGGCGACCAGAACTGTACGCAGTATTCCAAATATGGTCGAACCAAAGTCCTATACAACTTGAACATGACCTGACAACTCTTGTACTCAATACCCCGTCCAATGAATGAAAGCATGCCGTATGCCTTCTTGACCACTATCCACCTGCGTTGCCACCTTCAGGGTACAATGGACCTGAACACCCAGATCTCTCTGTGCATCAATTTTCCCCAGGGCTTTTCCATTTACCGTATAGTTCGCTCTCGAATTGGATCTTCCAAAATGCATCACCTCGCATTTGCCTGGATTGAATTCCATCTGCCATTTCTCCGCCCAACTCTCCAATCTATCTATATTCTGCTGCATTCTCCGACAGTCCCCTTCACTATCTGCTACTCCACCAATCTTAGTGTCATCTGTAAACTTGATAATCAGACCATCTGTACCTTCCTCCAGATCATTTATGTATATTACAAACAACAGTGGTCCCAACACGGATCCCTGTGGAACACCACTGGTCACAGTTCTCCATTTTGAGAAACTCCCTTCCACTACAACCCTCTGTCTCCTGTTGCCCAGCCAGTTCTCTATCCATCCAGCTAGTACACCCTGGACCCCATGCGACCTCACTTTCTCCATCAGCCTACCATGGGGAACCTTATCAAATGCCTTACTGCAGTCCATGTATATGACATCTACAGCCCTTCCCTCATCTATCAACTTTGTCACTTCCTCAAAGAATTCTATCGAGTTGGTAAGACATGACCTTCCCTGCACAAAACCATGCTGCCTATCACCAATAAGCCCATTTTCTTCCAAATGTAAACAGATCCTAACCCTCAGCATCTTCTCCAGCAGCTTCCCCACCACTGATGTCAGGCTCACCGGTCTATAATTACCTGGATTATCCTTGCTACCCTTCTTAAACAAGGGGACAACATTAGCAATTCTCCAGTCCTCCGGGGCCTCACTCGTGCTCAAGGATGCTGCAAAGATATCTGTTAAGGCCCCAGCTATTTCCTCTCTCGCTTCCCTCAGTAACCTGGGACAGATCCCATCCGGATCTGGGGACTTGTCCACCCTAATGCCTTTTAGAATATCCAACACTACCCCTCTCCTTATGCCGACGTGACCTAGAATAATCAAACATCTATCCCTAACCTCAATGTATCCCTAATGTACGAATAAAAGGCTTTGGGATTTTCCTTAACCCTGTTTGCTAAAGGTATTTCATGACCCCTTCTAGCCCTCTTAATTCCTCGTTTCAGATTGGTCCTACTTTCCCGATATTCTTCCAAAGCTTCGTCTGTTTTCAGTCGCCTAGGCCTTATGTATGCTTCCTTTTTCCTCTTTGCTAGTCTCACAATTTCACCTGTCATCCATTGTTCCCTAATCTTGCCCTTTCTGTCCCTCATTTTCACAGCGACATGTCTCTTCTGCACTCTAATCAACCTCTCTTTAAAAGCCTCCCACATATCAAATGTGGATTTACCCTCAAACAGCTGCTCCCAATCCACATTCCCCAGCTTCTACTGAATTTTGCTATAGTTGGCCTTTCCCCCAATTTAGCACTCTTCCTTTAGGACCACTCTCGTCTTTATCCATGAGTATTCTAAAACTTACAGAATTGTGATCACTATTCCCAAAGTAATCCCCTACTGAAACTTCAACCACCTGGCCAGGCTCATTCCCCAACACCAGGTCCAGTATGGCCCCTTCCCAAGTTGGACTATTTACATACTGCTCGAGAAAACCCTCCTGGATGCTCCTTACAAATTCTACTCCATCTAAACCCCTAACACTAAGTGAATCCCAGTCAATGTTGGGAAAATTAAAATCTCCCATCACCACCACCCTGTTGCTCCTACATCTTTCCATAATCTGTCTACGTATTTGTGCTCTATCTCACGCTCGCTGTTGGGAGGCCTGTAGTACAGCCCCAACATTGTTACCGCACGCTTCCTATTTCTCAGCTCTGCCTATATTGCCTCACTGCTCGAGTCCTCCACAGTGCCCTCCTTCAGCAAGCTGTGATATCCTCTTTGACCAGTAATGCAACTCCTCCACCCCTTTTACCTCCCTCTCTATCCCGCCTGAAGCATCTATATCCTGGGATATTTAGTTGCCAATCTTGCCCTTCCCTCAACCAAGTCTCAGTAATAGCAATAACATTATACTCCCAGCTACTAATCCAAGCCCTCGTTCATCTGCCTTACCTACTACACTTCTCGCATTAAAACAAATGAGCCTCAGACCACCTGTCCCTTTGCGTTCGTCATCTGCTCTCTGCCTACTCTTCCCTTTAGTCACACTGACTTCATTATCTGGTTCCTTACAGGCTTTAGTTACTACCTCCTTACTGTCCACTAACCTCCTCATTTGGTTCCCATCCCCCTGCCACATTTGTTTAAACCCTCCCCAACAGCGTTAGCAAAAGCACCCCCTAGGACATTGGTTCCAGTCCTGCCCAGGTGTAGACCGTCCGATTTGTAATAGTCCCACCTCCCCCAGAACCAGTCCCAATGTCCCAAAAATCTGAACCCCTCCCTCCTGCACCATCTCTCATTTATCCTGCCTATTCTTTCATTTCTACTCTGACTAGCACGTGGCACTAGTAGCAATCCTGAGATTACTATCTCTGAGGTCCTACTTTTTAACTTGGCTCCTAACTCCCTAAATTCTGCTTGTAGGACTTCATCCTGTTTTTTTACGTATATCATTGGTGCCTATATGCACCACGACAGCTGGCTGTTCACCCTCCCCCTTCAGAACGTCCTGTAGTCGATCTGAGACATCCCTGACCCATGCACCTGGGAGGCAACATACCATTCGGGAGTCTTGTTTTCGACCACAGAACCGCTTATCTACTCCCCTTACAATCGAATCCCCTATGACTATAGCCCTTCCACTCTTTTTCCCACCCTTCTGTACAGCAGAGCCAGCCACAGTGCCACGAACTGCTGCCTTCCCTTGGTGAGCCATCTCCCCCAACAGTATCCAAAACGGTATACCTGTTTTGGACGGAAATGACCGCAGGGGACACCTGCACTGCGTTCCTGCTTTTTCTCTGCCTTTTGGTCACCCTTCCCTTTCTCCTTCAGCAATCCTAATCTGCAGTGTGACCAATTTACTGAACGTGCTATCCACGACTTCCTCAGCATCATGGATGCTCCAAAGTGAGTCCATCCGCAGCTCCAGAGCCGTCATGCGGTCTAACAAGAGCTGCAGCTGGACACACTTGCATGTGTAGTAGTCAGGGACATCAGCCGCATCCCTGAGCTCCCACATTGAGCAAGAGGAGCATAACATGGGTCTGGGATCTCCTGCCATTTTTACTCTTAAGCTTAACTTAGTCCTACTATAATATCAAATACTAGATAAAAAAATTTGTACCAAATCACTCTACTTACCAGCACGTGATTGGAAAAAAAGCAAAAGAAAAACACTTACCTTATCAACACACCAGAGTCTTTTTTTTTGGTCAGAGGAGGAAGGCAGGTGGGAGACACTACACGTGTAGTGTCTCGGGTTTAGCCACTGCCCAAATATATCAGTTCACCCACCTTCTGAGAGCGCAATTTGACCGCTCCCACTCAGCTCCGCTGCCGAAATGAAGAACTTACCTCCCGGCAGCCCCCTGGTCCTTGCTCTCACCGCTCCCGCTGCTGCTGTTGCTGCAAAAAAAAAAAAAAGGAGCTTTATGGGCCGGCATGTTTTCCACTCAACCATTACCATCAAGCCAAGGGATCAACCCTGGTTCAATGGAGAGTGCAGGAGCAGCACCAGGCATACCTGATGATGAGGTATCAACCTGGTGAAGCCACCAAACAGGGCAACTTACATGCCAAACCGCGAAAGCAGCAAGTGATAGACAGAGCTAAGTGATCCCACAACCAACAGATCAGATCTAAGCTCTGCAGTCCTGCCACATCCAGTCGTAAATGGTGGTGGACAATTAAACAACTCACTGGAGGAGGAAGCTCCACAAATTTCCCCATCCTCAATGATGGAAGAGCCCAGCGTATCAGTGCAAAAGATAAGGCTGAAGCATTCACAGCAATCTTCAGCCAGAAGTGCTGAGTGGATGATACATTTCGGCCTCCTCCAGTGGTCCCCAGCATTCCAGATACCAGTCTTCAGCCAATTCGATTCACTCCACATGATATCAAGAAACGGTTGGAGACACAGGATATGCAAAGACTATGGGCCCTGACAACATTCTGGCAATATTACTGAAGACCTGCGCTCCAAACTTGCCGCTCCCCTAGCCAAGCTGTTCCAGTACAGTTACAACACTGGTATCTACCCAACAATATGGAAAATTGCCCAAGTATGTCCTGTACACAAAAAGCAGGACAAATCTAACCCGGCCAATTACCGCCCCATCAGTTTACTCTCAGTCATTAGTGAAGTGATGGAAGGTGTCATCAACAGTGTCATCAAGCAGCACCTGCTCAGTGACGCCCAGTTTGGGTTCCGCCAGGGCCATTCAGTTCCGGACATCATTACAGCCTTGGTTCAAACATGGATAAAAGAGCCGAATTCCAGAGGCGAGGCGAAAGTGACAGCCCTTGATATCAAGGCAGCATTTGACCGAGTGTGGCAACAAGCAGCCCTAGCAAAACTGGAATCAATGGGTACCGGGGGAAAACTCTCCAGTGGTTGGAGTCATACCTGACATATAGGAAGATGGTCGTGGTTGTTGGAGGTCAATCATCTCAGCTCCAGGACATCTCTGCAGGCGTTCCTCAAGGTAGTGTCCTAGGCCCAACTATCTTCAGCTGCTTCATCAATAACCTTCCCTCCATCATAATGTCAGCAGTGGGAATGTTCGCCGATGATTGCACAATGTTCAGCACCAGTCGTGACTCCTCAGATACTGAAACAGTCTGTGTTCAAATGCAGCAAGATCTGCACAATATCCAGGCTTGGGCTGACAAGTGGCAAGTGACATTTGTGCCACACAAATGCCAGGCTACGATCCTCACCAATAAGAGACAATCTAACCACCGCCCCTTGACATTCAATGGTGTTACCATCACTGAATCCTGCACTATCAACACCCTGGGTGTTATCATTGAGCAGAAACTCAATTGGACTCCACACAAACAGTGGCAGGTCAGAAGCTAGGAATTCTGCAGCGAGTAACTCACCTCCTGACTCCTCAAAGCCTGTCCACCATCTACAAGGCAGAAGTCAGGAGTGTGATGGAATACTCCCCACTTGCCTGGATGAGTGCAGCCCCAACAACACTCAAGAAGCTTGACACTATCCAGGACAAAGCAGCCAACTTGATTGGCACTACGTCCACAAGCATCCATTCCCTCCACCACTGGCACTCAGTAGCAGCAGTGTGTACTATCTACAAGATGCACTGCAGAAATTCACCAAAGATCAGACATATGGGAACACCACGACCTCCAAGTTCCCCTCAAAGCCACTCACTATCCTGAGTTGGAAATATATCGCCGTTCCTTCACTGTCACTGGGTCAAAATCCTGGACTTCCCTCCCTAATAGTATTGTGGGTCAAACCACAGCAGGAGGACTGCAACGGTTCAAGAAGGCAGCTTGTCACCACCTTCTCAAGGGCAACTAGGGATGGGCAAGAAATGCTGGCCAGCCAGTGATGCCCTAATCCACAAATGAATAGAAAAAAAATTAGTTCTGTAACAACTAGACTACCAACAGCAAAAGCATTTTTAGTGTCCCATGATTTAACATGCCTGAAGGAAGAATCTGATAAAATCAAAATGCAATGAATGGATACAGAAATTATAGAGCTATTCAGATGACCATTGCAATTCAAACTTATCAATATGCTACTGACATCACAGCGCCAAGGACTCTAGATCGATTCTACCCTCAGGCGACAGCCTGTGTGGAGTTTGCATATTTTCCTGTTTCTGCACAGGTTTCCTGTCACAGTCTAAGGATATGCGGGTTAGGTGGATTGGCCATATTAAATTGCCCATAGTATGCAGGGATATGCAGGCTAGGTAAATTAGCCAGGGAAATGCAGTGTTTTAGCGACAGGATAGGGGTCTGGGTCTGGAGGGTTGGTATGGACTCGACGGGCTGATTGGTCTGCTTGCACACTGTATGAATTTTGTGATCTGGTCTACTTTTTAAAATAATTCAGGTATACACGATGGTTGAGAGGTTATATGGCTCTCCTAATCTGTTAGTATAATCACAAGTAAAAGCCTTTGTATACTGATTGTATATAACACTGAAATGAATGTGCCATTGTTAACAGTACAATTGGAAAACCTTGGGCATCATTTGCTCCAACAATGATATAAATTGGTAGGTGCAAAGAAGATTCATTTGTACATTCAAAAGATTCATTAAAAGAAAATTACTCAAGGTTGAACAGTGCAGGAACACTTTGAATAGGTGCAATGATGGTCTTCTTTCGAAACAATGGTATATAAATTTAATACGAGCACTGTCTGGGTTGATGTACAGATGGGAGATTAATTTCATGGAAAATGTGAAAATGCCTGGAAGCCAGCTTCAGTACTTAAATGATTAATTTGTTCTACATTTTACATGACCTCCTTTAATTTTATTTAACCTGTTTTTCTAATCAATCTGTTCAGACATCTCATTACATATCTCTGGAGTAAGTGGGACTTGGACTCAAACCTTCCATTCCAGGTGGTGGGACACTATCCACTGCACCATGAGGGTCCCTGCCAGAGGCTTTAGAAGGGCAGTGGAGATTCAATCCAGCTGATTCTTCAACATCTAAGTTCATAGCATGAAGCCAATTAACACCCTATTTTAACAGAACTAACTACCATAATACTGTAAGGGAAGTGTGCACATGTTCTGAAGCCTCATGGAAAAGCTACAGAAAGATAAGTGGGTGAAGAAGTACAATGGCTTCTAAATGAGTGAGAGGGTAGAATGGCAGGGAAGTGGGTGTGAGGGTAGGGTGGTGAGGGATACTGGATGGATCAAGAGAATTGAAGACAGTGCAGGAAGGTGGTGTTGAGGTAGAAGTTCAGCCATTATCTTAACAGATGGCAAAGCACACTTGAAGGGCCTGATGAATTACTCCTCTCCTAGTCCTGGTGTTTCAATTATTCAATGGCTTTCCAGTGGCCTGAAACTTGCCACTAAAACCAGGTAAGAGCACAAAACAAAATATGGCTCAGAAGATAAATAGGCAATAAGCGCCCAATGCTCACAGCTGCTTGTTACCTAAAAATGGGGAATAGGTTCACAGAACTTGGGATTAGAGTTTGGTTTCCGGGTTTTTGATATTTTGAGACTCAGGCACATGTCTGCCTTAGATTGGACCTTAGGGAAGGATTAAAATTAGCATCAGCAGATAGTGACGAAAGAGGGAGCACCCAAGTGGAAAGCAGCATGTTCTAAATGAAGGGTAAGTTGGTGATGGGATACCAGCGACGAGAGTGAGATTATTTTATAAAGGTCTTCCTCAGATTGCCATTTATCTAAATGATGTATTATTAACAGATAAGACCAATGAGGAGCACTTAGAGAACTTGGACATGGTCCTCAGGCATTTCTCCCAGGTGGGCCTCCGCCTTAGAAGAGAAAAACATTTGTTCCAGGTACCCCAAGTGACCTACTTGGGCTAGAGTCGACCAATGAGGAATGTGATGGAATGCTGTCGATTTGCCTGGATGAATGCATCTCCAGCAACACTCAAGAAGCTTGACACCATAGAGGACAACGCAGCCCATTTGATTGGCACCATATCCACAAGCAACCACTCTGTCCACCACTGAAACTCAGTAGCAGCACTGTGTGCTATCTACAAGATGCATTGCAGAAAGTTGCCAAAGAACCTTAGACTGCACCTTCTAAAACCAAAGCTATTAATTTCTATAAGGGCAGGGACAGTAGGAACAGCACCATCTGCAGGTTCCTCTCCAAGCCACTCACCATCCCGACATGGAAATATACCGCCGTTCCTTCAGCTTTACCAGGTCAAAATCCTGCAATTCCCTGCCTAGCAGCATTGTGGGTCAATCTATAACACATGGACTGCAATGATTCAAGACGGCAGTTCACCACTACGTTCTTAAAGGCAGCTAAGGAGGACAGTAACTGCTGATCCAGCCAGCAACATCCCAGTCCCACAAGTGAGTGAAAAAAGGGAAGATGCAGAAGGGCTGAACTCACCGGAGGCACAGCCAAATCACAGGGCTTGCTGACAGAGGCTCATTTTCCTCAATCCCTCAGAAGAGTTGTGTTTTCAGGGGAAATATTTGTCATAGCTGATGATGGTAGGTAGCTGCAGCCTCCGAGACAAAGAACGACCTGTACCTTGCTGGGCCTAATGACCATACATTATCAGAGGCTGGTAAGTGATCTCTATGCTTTACATTTTTGGCCTCTGGATTCTTCAAGGGCTTTACTGGAGACATTCAGGATAAATTCTCTACTTTTTGATTAAGTAACATTCCTTGTGATTTCACCATACAGAATGAACTGACTTTCCACAGATGAAATGAATATTTATGGCAATTCACATGTAAACCAGGAGTTGCGCAGAGTCTGATGGCATCAAAGTGCAATTAGTTTAAACCAAAGGAAAAGGAGTATGTAACTGTGCATCGCATTCCCTGGAAGCTGCCATAATACTTCTGACTGCGTAATTGAAGATCCCCAAGCTCTTTAGATCTGTTAACAGACTCGGGGTGCTATTGGTAGGAGAAAAATTTCATTGGAGATACCCATCAGTAATCAAACCAATGGAAAGCCTAACCCTGATACAGCTTGTTGAAAACAACAATGAAGAGACAAAATGCTGGAAGTACTGAGGTTGAGTGGAGAGGAACTATTTCAGGTCTGTAACTTTTCATCAGAACTAGGAAGAGTTAGAGATTTAAAAGGTTTTGAGCAGGGCCTGGGTGCACCAGGCCAAAAAGTAGGTCTGTGAAAGGATAAAGGTCAGGATTGCTTTGATGTCAGAAGAGTTAGTCTTCCAGGGCCAAAGAGAATAGTAGTGGGGCAAGAAAAGAAACAAGTGAAAAATGTGCCTAGAATAGGTGCATTGTGAAATAAAAGAAAATGACTGAAACTACAAAGATAGTTGATGCATTGATCATCTTCCAGCATTCTATCGATTTTGGAATGAGTCCTGCAGGTTAGAAGCTAGCAAATGTCAACCCACTATTCAAGGGATTGAGAGACTAAACAGGGAACTAAAGACCTGTTAGCTTTACATCAGTAGTCAGTAAAATGCTATAATCTATTATAATTGTGATAAATTGATACTTGGGTAATAATGATCTGATTGAGCACGGAGAGCATAGATTTGCAAATAGGAAATATTGTATGATGAATTTGGAGTTTTTTGACGCTGTAACTAATAAATTTTATAAAAACAGAAGTCATTTAATCACAATCCCTACAGTGCAGAAAGAGGCCTTTTGGCCTAGCAAGCCTGCACCAACCATCTTAAGAGCATCCCACCCTGACCCAGTCCCCTATTCTATCCCGTAAACGTACATTTACCATGGCTAATTCACCTTGCCTGCATAGCCCTGGACACTACATACAATTTAGCACAGCTAATCCACCTAACCTGTACATCTTTGGAGTATGGGAGGAAACTGAACCACCCAGCAGAAATCCATGCAGACATAGGGAAAATGTGCAGACTCCACATAGACCCATGGCTGGAATCAAACTCAGCTCCCTGGCATTGTGAGGCAGCAGTGCTAACCACTGAGCCACTCTTCAACATAAATCCTGGAAGTCAAATTAAAAATGAGTTGTCTGTGTTAATATATCACAAACAGATGTGTAAACTTTCTTCTGAATTTCCCATTCCATTCCTCATCTTCCTGCATTTGGTCCAACATGTCTCACAGTTAACGTTAAGCCTTTATGAAGAAATTTGGTAACCTTAAAAGTTTAAACAGATCATTCATGCGGTTCTCATATTGAGAGAAAAATCTACTGAGATTTAATATCACCATGATAAACACTTGAATGAAACTTAAAACGTCTGCAATGTTTTAACAGCTGTTGAAGAGTATGTTGTTTGTCCCACCCTTAGCATTAGGACCATTTTTTTGTAATATAAAAATGATCTGAAGTATGGTTATAGGGTGTATAACTTCAAAGTTTGCAGATGATACAAAACTTGTCAATGTGGTAAATATTAACTTCTGAGGAACATACAGACTGGTGAAATGGCCAGAAAGCATGCTGATAGAAAACTGTGAAGTGATTCAACTTTAGAGGAAGCAACGAACTGAGGCAACATCAACAAACTGGCATTATTGCAAGAGAGGAGGAACCTGAGGTTACATACTCACTGAAATAACACCGAGAGGCCAGTATCCCGTCACCAAGTCACCCTTTATTTGCATGTGCATACTGCATGTATTTAGAAAGGAAGGACTGATTATGGATAGTCAATATGGCTTTGTGCATGAGATATCATCTCACTAATTTGAGATTTTTTTGAAGAAGTGACAAAGAAAATTGATGAAGACAGAACGGTGGACGCGATCTACATGGATTTCAGCAAGGCGTTCGACAAGGTTCTTCATGGTAGCCTGGTTAGTAAGGTTAGATCATATGGAATACAGGGAGGACTAGCCATCTGGGTACAAACACAAATGTTGCTGGAAGCACACAGCAGGTCTGGCAGCATCTGTGAAGAAAATGTCAGAGTTAATGTTTCAGGTCCAGTGACCCTCCCGGAAGGGTCACCAGACCTGAAACATTAACTGATTTTTTTCCTCACAGATGCTGCCAGACCTGCTGAGCTTTTCCAGCAACTTCTGTTTTCGTTCCTGAGTAACAGCATCTGCAGTTCTTTCAGTTTTCATCTGGATACAAATTTGGCTCAAAGGTAGGAGATGGAAGATAGTGGTGGAGGGCTGCTTTGCAGACTGGAGGCCTGTGACCAGCAGGGAACCGCAAGGATCGGTGCTGGATCCACTGCTTTTTGTCATTTATGTAAGTGATTTGGATGTGAATATAGGAGTTATGGTTAGTAAATCTGCAGATGACACTAAAAATTATTGGTGTAGTGGACAGCAAAGGTTACCTAGGAGTACAATGGGACCTTGATCAAATGGGCAAATGGGCCGACGAGTAGCAGATGGAGTTTAATTTAGATAAATGTGACATGCTTCATTTTGGTAGGGCAAATCAGGCAGGACTTATACATTTATTGGTAGTGTCCTGGGGAGTGTTGCAAAACAAAGAGACCTTGGGATGCAGGTTCATAGTTCTTTGAAAGCAGAGTCGCAGGTAGACAGGGTAGTGAAGGCGGCATTTGGTACACTTGCCTTTATTGGTCAGTGCATTGAGTATAGGAATTGAGATGTAATGTTTCGGCTGTACAGGACATTGGTTGGCCACCTATGGAATACTGCGTTCACTTCTGGTCTCCCTATGTAGGAAAGATGTTGTGAAACTTGAAAGGGTTTAGAAAAGATGTACAAGAATGTTGCCAGGTTTGGAGGGTTTGAGCTATTGGAAGAAACTGAACAGACTGGGGATATTTTCCCTGGAGATTCGGAGGATGAGGGGTGACCTTATAGAAGTTTATAGAATCATGGGGGACATGGATAGGGTGAATAGTCAAGGTCTTTTACCCAGGGTAGGGGAGTCAAATCCTACAGGGCATAGGTTTAAAGTGACAGGGAGCAACATTTTGATGTAGAGGGTGGTACATATATGGAATGAGCTGCCATAGGAAGTGGGGGAGGCTAATACAATTACAACATTCAAAAAGGCATCTGGATGGGTATACGAATATGAAGGATTTAGAGCGATGTGGGCTGAATGCTGGAAAATGGGACTAGGTTAATATAGAATATCTGGGTCAGCATGGACAAGTTGGACCAAAGGGTCTGTTTCCATGCTGTACATCTCTATGATGCTATGACTCTACATGACACTGGTCTAATTTCCTCAGAGCCAGAGTGAACAGAATCTCTGACACTCCTGTTTATATCTATATTTGTCAGCCAGGGCTCCCTGATTGGACCAGGTTAACAGCCCCAATGAGGGAACTCATATTCTATGAGGTCCACCTGGCTGGCCTCGTTATAGTCACTACATCCCTTCCCCGCTAAGCCGGGGATGATCAGCTTGTTCTTTTTCTTGTAGTTTCTCCTGCGACGTTTTTGCACCAGGTCCGGTTCCTCCGACTCAGCCTCAGATATGGGCGGCATGTACGAGACCATAGCACACCTCTTGTGCTTAGACCATCTTGAAAGAAATTCATCCACTTCTTCAGATGGTAAAGACATTGAGGCTGCAACATCCACTATATGCATCTCAGACCCTGAGAATTCTTTGACGCTAGACAGAGGAGGAGAACGCCATGGGTTCTGACAGCCTTTCTGGCTGTTCTGAGGAGCCCTGTGTGTTTTGCTCCTCCCCATGTGAGAGTTTTCAGCTTTCATAAGATTCACATACTTGTTCAGGACCACCTTACCCGCCCGAACTTTGTATGTCACGGGACCTGACCTCGGGTCTACCACAAGCAAGGCCATTTCCTTGGATTCGACATCAAACTTCACTGCGTGAAGTAAACTTTTGTCTTTCTCCAACCAAGGAGTCTTGTGTACGGCACTGGCGTTCCTGATGCCATTCCACCCTCCCCCCACCAGGTTCAAGATCAGATTTAACCTGGTGTGGAGTCTTCCCCCCATGAGCAACTCTGCTGGAGCTATACCTGTAGTTGCATGATGGGTGGTCCAATAATCAAATAGGAACCAGGACAGTTTGGTATCGAGTGAAGCTGTAGACTGTTTCTTTAAGCCTGCCTTCAAAATTAATGCTGCACTTTTCACCTGGTCATTGGACGATGGTTGGTATGGAGCTGTTCTTATATGCCAAATGCCACTCGCCTTTAAGAAATACTCAAATTCCCTTGCTGGTAAATGATAGCCTGTTGTCTGTGACTAAGATTTCCAGCAGTCCATGTATTGCAAAAGATGCTCACAGTTTTTCTATTGCCGTTCCTATGTGTGACAAATGAGCTCGATGTATGTCCAGCCACTTTGAATGAGCATCTACAATGACTAAGAACGTTGAGCCCATGAGAGGGCTGGCATAGTCAACATCTAACCGAGTACAGAGTTTACCTAGCCATTCCCATGAATGTGGGAGAGCTGCTAGCGGTCATTTTTGTCTTTGTTGGCATTCTGGGTACTGCCCCACTAATGCGGCTATGTCTGTATCCAATTCTGGCCACCAGACATAACAACATCTTCATTTTGGACACCCCTGGATGATCCTGGTGGAGTTCAGCCAGCATCTGGTGGCAACCTTTGCTTCGGATGATCACTCTTGCTCCCCATAATAAAGTGCCATCCTCTACAGTGCTTTGGTTTCAGTTTTGGTTGTGATGGCCCTTTTGTTTCCACCATCACCACCAGCTGTTTAATTTTCGCCAGGACTGGATCTTTTCACATCCATAGCGTGATGTTGTCAGCAGTGACTGGAAACACGTCCAGAAAGTTTAAACCAGAACGGACTCTTCCAGTGTTGGCGTCACTGGTGGTATATCTGCCAACAAGAGGTGGCTCAAGGCAGCCACATTTGCCATTTGGCCTTCTAGTTGGTGTTCAAACTTGTAATTGTATGCGCTTAGAATAAGAGCCCAACGCTGAATTCGACCTGAAGCTATGGGCGCCCTGGCCTTGTCTTCTTTGAATAGCCCTGGCAAGAGTTTGTGGTCTGTTACTGTTACAAATTTACGTCCATAAAGATATTGGTGGAACGTTCTCACACCGAAGATGACCACCAAACCTTCCTTCTCTATCTGGGAAAATTTGCGTTCAGCATCAGCCAAAATCTGGGAAATATACGCTATTGAGTGTTCCTCTCCATTGGGCCATCTGGGAGACAACACAACCCAATACCATGTTGGGAGGCATCATACATCAGCACCAGATCTTGCTTGGGATCATAGCGGTAGCTACTTTTTCCACTTCCCTAAATTCTACATCTTGGCTACGAGACCATTTCCAAGGCTGACCATTTTTCAATAGCAGATGTGATAGTGTCAGGATGGAGGCCAGGTTACATATGAACTTTCCATAACAATTCACTAATCCAAGGAAAGACCTAAGCTCCAGTAAAGACATTGAAGTGGGGGCACCTTTGATCGCCCTCACTTTATTGTTCAACAGGTGTAACCCGGTCTTGTTGACTCTGTCACCCAAGTAGGTCACTTGAGGTGCCTGGAACACACATTTTTCCCTTTGTAGGCAAACACCCGCGTTGGAGAAACTTCGAAGGACTATGTCCAAGTTCTCCAAGTGCTGTTTATTGGTCTTTCCTGTGATTAGCACGTCATCGAGAAAAATGGCGACCTGGGACAGACCTTGTAAGTTGTTCTGCATCTTCTGTTGAAAAATTGTACAGGCTGATGAAACCCCAAATGTCAGTCATATATATTGGTACAAACCCTGATGGGCATTAAGTTTAGCATATTTCTGGGAATCCTAATAGCAATTGAAGATAGACATGGCTCATTTCCAGCTTCGTGAAGGACAGCCCTTCTGCCAGCTTTGTGTACAAGTCTTCTGAACAAGGGATTGGGTATTTATCCAACTGCAAGAAGTGTTTACCATTTGGTTAAAACCCCCACAAAGGCGAACCGACCCGTTGGGCTTCATAACCTGTACAGTGCTACCCATTCCGCAAACGGTACTCTTTAGATGATCCCTGTATTTTCCGGCCTCCTGATTTCTGCCCCTACTTTTGCCTGTAATGCAAATTCCACTGGGTGGGCAATGCAGAATCGTAGAATTACTTCCTGGTCAACACGCGAGGTGGCCTCGGCTCCTTTGATAGTCCCGAGACCTTCCTGAAAATCTTCACTCAGGCAGCCATTTACTAATTGAGAAATGCTGAACCAAACAAGGTGAATCTTTCTCAAACAATTTCACTCCATCAGGCTTGGGCCCGAGCCTTTCACTGGAATCAGCGGTAACTGAACCAGCGAAATGTCTGACTCCAGCATCTACAGTTCTTGCTATCTCTAACTGAACCAGCTGCTTCTCATAAGAAACTGGAACCAAAGTTGTTCCCTTAATCTGTAAAGGTTCCCCAGTTTAGGTCCTCAGTCTAGTCCAGGTTTTGCACAAATTTAAGGACTGGAGTCCAGCGTGAATTTTATTAAAGACTGGTTCTTCAATCGCTAATATATCCACGTTGGTATCAACTGCCATTATGTGGAGTGCCAGTGTTGACTGGGGTGGACAAAGTTAGAAGGTTTTATCAATTAATTCAAATAAATAATATCAATTAATTGATAAAACCTTCTAACTGATTAAAGATTTAACAGCATCTTAGGTTTGTTTAGTACATCCTCATCAATGGTGTGAACGTTTTATCTTTTACTTATAAATTCTGTGTCTGATACTACCTCTCTCACTAACACCACCTCTCTCACTAACACCTGAAGGACTGAGGCTCCGAAAGCTTGTGTTTTCAAATAAACCTGTTGGACTAGAACCTGGTGTCGTGTGATTTCTGACTTTGTCAACCTCAATTAGAACCAGGACACCATTTAACCAGATGTTTACTTTGGTTCTGATTTGGATGTTGCTAAGCAATTTAACTGCTGCAAGCCAGATGTAGGTGGGCTTTCCAGGGTGTGCACTCTCCTGATTACTGGCCTAAGAGTTATCTTACTCAGTTAGGTCTAGTGGGACATTTTTGCTGTCTTGAATCTGTTTATTGGCAGCAATTACAACGGCTTGCCAGCCCGGATCCTGAAGAAAACGTTAACTGTTTGGCCGAGGCTTAGTTTTGTTTAGGGGTTTTGCGTGGGCTGACCTAGTGTCCCTCTGTTCAAGATATGTCCTCAGTGAGGCTGTGCAATAGCCTTCACTCAAGTGGTATTCCCCAATCTCAGTCAGCCTGGTGAGGATGTCCAGTTCCATCGGCATACTCTGTAACTCATATAGTCCACTTACTGCATTTTCTAATGACAATGTCAGTTATAGTGACTGTTTGAAGTCCAGTTGGGCTTCAGTGAGTAGACGCTTTTGCATAGTTACACCATTAATCCCACATACCAAACGGTCTCTCAGTATCTCATTAAGGGTTAAACCAAAGTCACATGCCTCTGCCAGTCATCTTAAATCATCAAAACTCCCAACATGGATTCCCCTGGTTCTTGAATTGCCAAGCAAAACCAATTGCATCTCAGAATTAATGGAGGCTTGGGGTTGTAATATCCCTAAACTAAATCTGTCAACTCGTTTTGACATCAGCTTTAGTTACTGGTGCCTTGGGAAATGTTAGGCTCCTAATAACTGAAAAAGCTGCGTTTATAAGCCGTCGGGAGAATTACTCATTGGGGCAGATGATTGCCTGGAAACAAATAACATATTCTTTCTACATATTGGGTGCAGTCTTCAACGGCAGGTTCAAATAAGTCATGCTTCCCCAATAATGGCACAATACCAAAAATGCTTACTCCAACTCAAAGAAGACTGTTGCAAAAGAGTTTCTTCAGGAACAATTATTTTTTCTTTTGTCACCACTGAAATAGCTCCACAGAGGCCAGTATCCCATTGCCAAGACACCCTTTAGTTACACATGCATACATTGACACTGCTCCAGCTTCCTCAAAGCCAGTTGTCAGACTGAACAGAACCTTTGACACTCCTGTTTACATCTGTCAGCCAGGGCTCCTTGATTGGACCAGGTTAACAGCCCCAATCAGGGAACTCATTTTCAATGATGACTACCTGGCTAACCTAGTTATAATTACCACACTCACCAACCTTTAAAGGTGCTAGAAGAAGTGGATAAGACATGGTACTTATCTTTGTGAATAGAGACACTGAACAAAAGAAATAAGATAATGAACAAGTCAGTTAGCCCCTCAAGCATTTTCTGCCACTCAATAATATCAAGGTTGACTTTGATTGTGGACCTGTAACCACCTCTCCCCATAACCTATGATTCCCCTGTAGAGTTAAACCCTGCATAGCACAACCTTGAATATATTCGAAGACCCAACCAGGATTGGTCTCTAAAGGGAGAGAATTCAAGATAATTAACTCTCAGAAAAGACATTTCTTCTCATTGTTATGATTCAATTAGGGATCAGTAGCATTTAAAGAAGAAACCTGAACACCCAAGAACATCATCAAGCAGAACTAAACCATACTTTCCATAAAAATATGAATCTATGCTGTAGGTGTTCCACCCATCTCCATGGAAATCCCTAACCAGACTGTTAGGTGAAATATGCCTTATTTAAAACTGATTTAAAACTTATTTAGATCTGAACAAATAAATGGAGTTTTTAAACTGATTTGGCTCCAACTCCAAAAAACAAAATCATTTCTCTGGATTGCTCTTATTGTAGAGGTCCTGTCTCCACCAAAAGACCCACAGCTAGGTCATCTATTGTTTAAGTTTTTCCACTTGTTTTATGACTCCACTGTTCTGACTTTTTAAGTCAATATGGTCCAGCCTTTCTGTAAACATGACTTAATATTTAAGTATTCTGAAACTCAGGCTAATTTGAGTTGCATACACAGCAGATATTTAACTATTAAAAATCAGGGTACTGCAGTTATCCACAGTTATACCTTAATGCCTAAAACTTCAGTTCATAATTTATATTCTAAGGCATATAAATTAAGTGTTCTTGACACATTTCCTGCTTCTCTGATGCTGCCTCGATTGCTGTGTTCCTCCAGCTCCACACTATGTCATCTCAAAGAGAACAACAATGCATACTGCATGAAAAAGGGCTTGGCAAGTAGATCCTGATTTATCAAGGTATTGTAATGGGGACCAATTAGTCTCGATATGCAATTGGAGCCTGTGGTTATATTAATTGCAGGGCTTCCAAATCTCTAGGCTCATTGTCTTGTCAATGTTCTCTTTGAGTGTTTGATTGGTTTAATTGGATTTCTGATGTTTAAACAAGGTATTAATGGCTTTGACTGACATTGGATGCTGGTGATTGTCACAGTTAACCCTCTTGATTTCACACTGTATGCATGAATCAGTATCTTCCATGAGCTGTGTGGCTAGAGATGTAAAAATCGTCACAGGGCTGGGATTCCTTTGATTTTGGGTTGATCGTCTCGGATGCAAAGTGTAAATTGTAAATGCAAGATGTTGGATCAAGACAATGTTCCCCACTGACAGTCGAATGACTTTTGTAGTGGCCTCCAGGGGCCGTTCACAGGTCTGCTGATGGTTTGTTTTACCCCTCTGCAGACTCAGCAGTTTTTTTTAACGTTTTAAAAGTCCAGAGCTTTGTCCATATATTTTCAATGCTGGGGATGTTTACAAAATTTTACAGTGAAGTTATCTGCACAATTGGGATTATTACGATGGAGTGCTGTCAATGAAATAATCACATTAAATGCTGGACACTGAATTCTGAGGTTTCCAAGCAAAGACTGGTTCAATATATCAAGATTGTCTCTGTTGAAAACAGCTGAACTGTTGTGCCGCTTGGTACCATCCTCCAGTTATTTCATTTTTTTTTCATAGAATCCCTACAGTGTGGAAACAGGCCATTCGGCCCAACAAGTCCACACCACCCCTCCGAAGAGCATCCCACCCAGGTCCATTCCCCTACCCCTGCATTTCCCATGTCCAACCCACCTAATCTAAACATCGCTGGACACTATGGGCAATTTAGCATAGCCAATCCACCTAGCCTGCACATCTTTGGACTGTGGGAGGAAACCGGATTGTACAGCCATATGGTCCTGCATACCTGACATCACACAAAAGTTCATATATGACATTTCTCATTGTATGATAGGGTGAATATCATTTTGGCTTGACAACAGCATCCTGCTTGTGGAGAATACCACTTACATTACAGCAGTTGTGAAACGGCAAGTTGCAACACTTTACCCTTCCCAGATAATCTGAAGTAGTCTGAGCACTTTTCAAAGCAGAAAGTGAAGTCTAGGTCCTATTGTGAGTTTATATGATATTATAGTGGTGGCACGGTAGCACATGGCTGGCTCACAATGTCAAGGACCCATGCTCGATTCCAGCCTTGGGTGACTGCCTGTGTGGAGTTTGTATGTCCTCACTGTGTCTTCACGGGTTTCCTCCAGTTTCATCCCACAGTCCAAAGCTGTGCAGGTCAGGTGGATTTGCCATGCTAAATTGCTCATAGTGGCCAGGGATGTATAGACTATGTGATTCAGCCATGGAAAATGCAGGGTTACAGGGATAGGATAGAGGAGTGAACCTGGATGGGATGCTGTTTGGACGGTCAGTGTGGACTCGATGAGTCAAACGGTCTGCTTCCACACTATAGGGATTCTATGATTTCTTACAGTGAGAAGTAATCTGGTCAGGGTTAGCCATTACCCCACATGATGCTCTGATAAAGAGTCATCTAGACTCAAAATGTTGGCTGCTCTCTCTCCATGGATGCTGCCTGACCCTCTGTGATCTCCAGCATTTGTTGTTTCCATTACCCCACAGGATGCATCTAATTCTGGCATCAGGCTTGCAAGGGGAACAAATGATGCAGTAAAGTGGGACCTAGCCTAGGTAGTACTATATTTTTGGTATTACAGACACGGTCAGCCAAAGGGCCTCTCCTGTACTCTATGATTCTATGACCTACTTGTGGTTTCTGGTAAGATCAAGCTCATAGTACATGGAACTGTAAGACTCCAAACATGTACATTGACCAGGGAATGAGAGCTTGAAGTGGACAGTAGTTGAGAACCCATAAGGAGAATTCTCAATTAGTAAGTCAAGAGAAGGAAGTTTGCTAGACTGTTCCATCTTAAAGGTAAATTTCAGCACAGGATGACACTTATTAAGTATGTAAACAAATTCTTACATGCAGCTGCTGATTCATATATAGAAAGCCTATCATATACGTATTGGAAAAATGCAAGGGCTAGGAAATTAGGGGTCATGATATCAAAGATGTATTTCAAGTTACAAAAATGTTAGTGAGAGGTGGGCTTAGACAGAATTTCTATGGCAACATCGCTAAGTTGGGAACATGTGATGTCCCTTAAGCTGAACTGAACTATGCGAGTTGCTAAATTTCTAAAATCAATTAGTACAGATTCAGACAATGGCAATATGTCTACATTACCATGATATAGTGACATTGGACAAACAGAATATAGAACAGTACAGCACAGGAATAAGCCCTTCGGCCCACCATGTCTGTGCCAACCATGATGCAATTCTAAACTAATCCCATCTGCCTGAACAAGATCTGTATATCTCTATTCTCTGCCTGTTCATGTATATAAATGCCTCTTAAACATTGCTATCATCTCTGCTTCAACAATCTCCTCTGGCAGTGCATTTCAGGCACCCATACCTCTGCATAAAAAAAACTTTTCCCCTCACACCTTAAACCTATGACCCCTTGTACTCGACATTTCCATCTTAGGAAAATGACTACAAACATCCACACAATCAATGCCTCACATGATTTTATATACTCTTATCAATTCACCCCTCAGCCATTGATGCTGTAGTAAAAACAATCCAAGTTTGTCCAACCTCTCCTTATAGCTAATACAGTTCAATCTAGGCAACATCTTGGTAAACCTTTTCTGTACCTTCTCCATAGCCTCCACATCCTTCCTATCGGGTGCTGACCAGAACTGCACACCAAACTCCAAATGTGTGCTAACTAAACTTTTATGCAGACTGAACGTGACTTGCCAACTTTTATGCTCAATTCCCCAAATAATGAAGGTTACATACAGTATGTGTTCTTTACCAGCTTATCCACTTGTGTTGCCATGTTCAGGGAGCTATGGACTTGCACCTCAAGATCCCGCTGTGTATCAATACTCACAAGAGTCCTGCCATTTAGTGCAAAATGATCTCCCAAACTGCATCTCATCTCATCACATCACATTTGGCTGGATTAAACTCCACCTGCCATTTCTCTGCCCAACTTTCCAACTGATCTATATCCTGCTGTATCCTTTGACAACTTTCCTCACTAATCACGACTCCACTAATTTTTGTGTCAACTGCAAGCTCACTCATCAAACCACCTTCATTTAGATAAGAAACAACAGGGTTCTCAGCACTGAGCCTTGTGGAACACCACTGGCCACAGACCTCCAGGCAGAAAAACACCCCTCCACAATTACTCTCTGTCTTCTGTGACCAAGCCAATTTTGTATCCTCCTTGACAACTCACCATTGATGCCATGTGACTTAATCTTCTGGACTAGATTACCATGAGAAACCTTGTAAAATACTGAAGTAATGTTCATGTAGACAACATCCACAGCCCTACCATCATCAACTGATTTTGTCAATTAGAGTCATAGAGTCATACAGCATGAAATCAGACCTTTTGGCCCAACATGTCCATACCAACCAGGTATCCTAACCTGAACAAGTTTCACTTTGGCCCATTCCTCTGGAGCTTGTTCCATGTACACACTACCCTCTGCGTGAAAAAGTTGCCCCTCAGGTCCCTTTATGTCTTTCCCCTTTCACCTTAAACCTATGCCCTCTAATTTTGGACACACTAGCCTGGGGAAAAGACCTTGACTAATCAACTCATGTAGGCCCCTTATGATTTTATAAACCTCTAAGAGGTCACTCTTGAGCCTCCTACACTCCAGGGAGAAAGGTCCCAGCCTATCTGCCTCTCCTTATAACTCAAACCTACCAGTCTCAATAACATGCTTGTAAATTTTATTTGTACCCTTTCCAGTTTAATAACATCCTTCCTTTAGCAGGGTGACCAGAATTGCAGCCTTTCTTAAATAATGTGGCCTCACCAGTATCTTGTACAGCTGTAACATGACATCCTAACTCCTGTATGCAATACTCTGGCTACCATGTCTACCTATGACGCCACTTCCAACGAACTATATACGTGCACTCCTAAGTCTCTCTGTCTGACAACACTCCCCGGGGCCTTACCATTAACTGTGTAGGTCCTGCCCATCATACCAAGATGCCAACACCTTGTTGCATTTATCTAAATTAAGCTCCATCTGCCACTCTTTGGCCCACTGGCCCAGTTGATCAAAATCTAGTTGAACTCTTAGATAATCTTATTCACTGTCCACTATGTCACCAATTTTGGTGTTATCCACAAACTTACTAACCATGCCTCCCATATTCTCATCCAAATCATTTATATAAATGACAAACAACAGTGGACATTGCACCAATCCTTGTGGCACATAAGTGGTCACAGACCTCAGTCTGAACAACAACCCTCTACTGTCAAGTCATTTTGTATTCTATTGGCTAGCTTTCCCTGAATCCCGTATGATCTAACCTTACTAACCAGTCTGGCATGCAGAAAATGTGTCGAAGGCCTTGCTAAAGTCCACGTAGACAATGTCTACCGCTCTACCTTCATCTATCTTCGTGGTCACTTCTTCAAAAAAGACTCCATCAAGCTTGTGAGACATGATTTCCCATGCACAAAGCCATGCTGACTATCCCTAATCAGTCTTTGCCTTTCCAAATGCGTGTAGATCCTGTCTGACAGAATTCCCTCCAATAACTCATCCACCACTGATGTCAGGTTCACCGGTCTATAGATCTCTGAATTTTCCCCGTAGTCTCTCTTAAATAATGTCACAACATTAGCCAACCTCCGGTCTTCTAGCACCTCACCTGCGTCTGTCAATGATACAGGGGCCCTGCAATTATTTCGCTAGCTTTCCACAATGTCATGGGATATGCTTGATCAGATCCTGGGGTTTCTGTACGTGTTAAAACCTTCAGCACCTCCTCTTTTGTCATGTGGACTGTTTCCAAGATACCACGATTTATTTCCCAGAGTTCCCTAACTTCCATGTCTTTCTCCACAATAAATAATGATGCAAAATATTCATTTAGGATCTTGCCCATCTGTTGTGGTTCCACACAAAGATGGCATTGTTGATCTTTAAGAGGTCCTATTCTCTCCCTAGTTACTCATTTGCCTTTAATATACTTGTAGAATCTCTTTGGATTCTCCTTAACCTCATCCTATTTTGTATCCTATAGGCTAGCTTTCCCTGGATCCCATTGATCTAACCTTACTAACCAGTCCAGCATGCAGAACTGTGTCAAAGGCCTTGCTTAAATCCATAGAATCATAGAATTCCTAGAGAGTGTAGGAACAGACCCTTCAGCCCAACGAGTCCACACCAACCCTCAGAGCATCCCACCCAGACCCATCCCCCGATAACCCACCTAATCCACTCATCCCTGAACAATATGGGCAATTTAGCATGGCCAATTTACCTAGCCTGCACAACTTTGGAATGTGGGAGGAAACTGGAGTACCCGGAAGAAACCCACACAGACACAGGGAGAATGTGCAAACTCCACACAGACAGTTGCCCCAGGGTGGAATCAAACCCAGGACCCTGGCGCTGCGAGGCAGCAGTGCTAACCACTGAGCCACCGCGCTGCCCCATGTAGACAATGTCTACCACTCTACTTTCATCTATCTTCGTGGTCACTGCTTCAAAAAAAAACTCAGTTAAGTTTGTGAGACATGATTTCCCATGTACAAAGCCATGCTGACTATTTCTTTGGATTCTCTTTGAATTCTCCTTAACCTTATCTGCTTAAGCCATCTGATATCCCATTTTTGCCCTCCTGATTTCCCTCATAAGTGTACTCTTACACCCCCTATACTCGTCAAGGGATTCACTTCATTCCCAAGTATCTATACCTGGCATATGCCTCCTTCTTTTCTTGACCATAGCCTTAAAATCTCTAGTCATCCAGTGTGCCCTAATCCTGCCAGCCTTGCTCTTCATTCTAACAGGAACATGCTGTCCCCGACTCTCATTATCTTGTTTTTGAAAGCTTCCCACTTTCCAGACATCCCGTTACCTGCGAACAGCATCCCCCAATCAGCTTTTGAAAGCTCCTGTCTAATACCATCAAAATTGGCCTTGTTCCAATTTAGAATTTTAACTTGTGGACTTGGCCTATCCTTTCCCATAACTACTTTAAAACTAATAGAATTACGGTCGCTTGTCCCAAAATGCTCCCCCACTAACACCTCAGCCAATTGCCCTGCCTTATTTCCCAAAAGGCGGTCAAGTTTTGTCCCTTCTCTAGTAGTGCCATTTACGTATTGATTGAGAAAGTTTTCTTGAACACACTTAACAAATTTCTCTCCAACCAAGCCCTTAACACTATGGCAGTCCCAATTTATATTTGAAAAATTAAAATACCCTACTATTACAACTCTATTATTCCCATAATTATTTGCAATCTACCAACATTTTTGCTCCTCAATTTCCTGCTGACTACTGGGGGCTTGAAACACAATCCCATCAAAGTGATCATCTCCTTCTTATTTCTCAGTTCCACCCACGTAGCTTTACTGAATGATCCCCCAAGAATATTCTCTCTAAATACTGCCGTGATATTTTCACTAACCAAGAACATCACTCCCTCTCCTCTCTTGCCTCCCGTTCTATCTTTCCTATAGCATCTGTCATTGAGCATCAGAACATTGAGCTGCCATTCCTGTCCCTCCCTCAGCCATATTTCTGTAATAGCTATGATATCCCAGTCCCATGTTGACAATCATGCCTTGAGTTCATTTGCCTTGCCTGTTAGGCCTCTTACATTGAAATAAATGCAGTTTAATTCATCTGTCTTCCCTCGTTCTCTGCCGTGCTCTTGACCGCCTTGTCTATGTAACTTGCTCTCTTTAAATTTTGTACCAGTCTCAATCTTCTCTCTTGTCTCACTACTGCTTAGGGTCCTGCCCACCATGCCAGACTAGCTTAAACCCTCCTGAGTAGCTCTAGCAAATTCTCCTGCCAGAATATTGGTCCACCTCCTGATCAGGTACAGGCCACTCCTGCCCCAGGGAGATCTTAATGCTCCAAAAATCTGAATCCCTACCCCCTCCACTAGCTCCTCAGCACCCCATTCATCAGCTCTATCCTATTCCTACTCTTACTAGCATGTGGCACTGGGAGTAATCCAGAGATTACTACCCTCGAGGTCCTACTTTTAACCTCCTAACTACCTATATTTACTCTGCAGACCTCTTCCCTTTTTCTTCCTATGTTGTTGGTATCAATGTGTACAATAACCTTTGGCTGCTCAAATTCCCCTTTGTGAATTTAGAGTCATAGAGATGTACAGCATAGAACAGAACTCTTGGTCCAACTCATTCATGCTGACCCAACATCCGAAATTAATCCAGTCCCATTTGCCAGCATTTGGCCCATATCCGTCTAAACACTTCCTATCCATATACCCATCCAGATGCCTTGTAAATGTTGTAATTGTAACAGATTGTATCAGCTTCCACCGCTTCCTCTAGCTGCTCATTCCATACATGCACCATCCTCTGCATGAAAAAGTTACCCTTTAGGTCCCTTTTTAAATCTTACCCCTCTCACCTTAAATCTATGCCCTCTAGTTTTGGACTCCCCCACCCCAGGAAAAAGACCTTGGCTATTCACCCTATCCATGACCCTCATGATTTAATAAACCTCTATAAGGTCATCCCTCAGCCTCTGACGTTCCAGGGAAAATATCCCCAGCCTATTCAGCCTACCCCTATAGCTCAAACCCTTCAACCCTGGCAACATCCTTGTAAATCTTCTCTGAACCCTTTCAAGTTCCAAAATATGCTTCCTATAGCAGTTTTGCTGCAACCACTCAAGATGACCTTGACCCTGGCACCAGGCAGGCAACACACCAGCTGTCTCTTGGGACCGATATAGGTTGCAGGACAAACAGTTTCATCCACTAGCATTTCATTAAGTGTGCTGTTCTTTATCTCTGTGAAATTTCCTTATACGCTACCTATTTCTATAACACCCTACTATCTATTTCTAACTTGTATTTAAGACTACCATCTTGTACTAATGTACAAATTTATACTTTTTAAATTCATATTAAATAGGACCACCACCCCCTTTAAGAAACTTACTACCAAATCAGCACTTCCGTGAAACCGCATGAATTAATGAGTAAAAACTGTCAAATCCAGCAATAGTAAATGAAATCTCATGACTCAGCTGTGGGAGATCAGTTTAATATCCTGTATACTTTTATTAGGTACACGTATAATTTCTCACTTATTTAGATCATATAGGTCAAGTACTTTTACTAACTTTAAAGACAAAAGGACTAACACCCCTTAATTATGCAAGCTCAGACCAGACAGACATTCTTATCCCATCAGGAGTAACAGTCAGCATTTATAGAATCCCCACAAGTATGGAAACAGACCATTTTGCCCAACAAGTCCATACCAACCGTTTGAAGAGCACGCATCCCAGACCCATCCCCCTACACTATCGCTGTAACCTTGCATTTCCTGTACATAATCTACACATATCTAAACACTATGGGCTATTTAGCATGGCCAATCCATCTAACTTGCACATCTCTGGGCTGTGGGAGGAAACCAGAGCACCTGGAGGAAACTCTCACAGACATGGGGAGAAAGTGCAAAGCCGACACAGACAATTGCCCGAGGTTGGAATCAAATTGTGAGGCAGCAGTGAGAACCACTGAGCCACTGTGACGCCCATGCTTAAACCATCTCCTGCTTCCCCAGGACAGATGTCTGGCAAACTTGTATACAATAGATACAACTATGTGACAGCATAGTGCTAAAATTTTAATGTATGTAAAAACTGTATATAAAAGAGGCAACACTAAAACTGTACTTTGGATTCCATTGCCACCCCGAACTGTGCTACTGTGGATGCTCAATAAAGAGGTTATTTTTGCCACTCATTGATCTCAGTCATGATAGAACACGATCCCACAAGAAAAAAAGAAAGATTGTGAACGACAGATGCCTTAAAAATGCTGTGGACAGATTAATGTGATTTTCCATTTTGCATTGTCCCTAGAAACCCTTTATCCTTTAGCTTGGCATTTTTCTAATTTTATTTTTACTCATCCAGTTTCTACTGCTTGGGGACCAGAACTAGGGCAGGCCTCATCCTGCAGGAAGGTAGCACTTCAGAACTGGTACCAAAGGATACATTGATGATTCTTTGTCTACAAGGCCTGGCACATGACTCTTTGGGACAGTTTGAGCAGTTTGATATGCTTCAGAACGGCCGACTGTGTTGAAAAAGAATGGCTTTATGCTGCATTCACAGTATAGTAAAAATTCAAAATCTGACTGCCTCAAAGAATTAAAGCACTCCTTCTTCAGGGAGGAGAGACTTTGGTGGCACTTTGACCAGCTGCCAAACTGCGAAATCTTCAAATGGGCATAAATTCAGTAAATCAGAAGGTGGCTGAGAGTCATTACAGAGGAATTCTGGGAGACATCGCCACAGTCATCCTGACTGTACAGGAGACCTCCGCAGGACACCGTCAGTGAAATGGCGAAGAAGAGGGTGGCTTAGAGTCATCACAGCAGAATTCTGGAAGACATCACCACAGTCATCACAACAGTACATCAGGTCAGACAGCACCTGACGTCAAGATGTGGTTAACTGGAAAATGTGCGTAGAAGATTTACAAGGATGTTGTCAGGACTAGTAGGCCTGAGTTATAGGGAGAAGTTGGCCAGGATAGCACTTTATTCCTTGGAACGTAGGAGAATGAAGGGTGACCTTATTGAGGTGTATAAAATCATGAGGAGCATAGATAGGGTGAATGCATGTAGTCTTTTTCCCAGGGATAGGGAATTGAAAAATAGAAGGTATAAGTTTAAAATGAGAGGGGATAGATTTAAGAAGGATCTGAGGGGCAACTTCTTCATGCAAAGAGTGGTGTCTATATGCAATGGGCTGCCGGAGAAAGTGGTTGAGGCAGGTACAATAGCAACATTTAAAAAACATGTGTATACGTACAGGGATGAGAAGGGTTTAGAGGGATTTGGATCAAACACAAGCAATTGGAACTAGCTGAGAGGGCATCATAGTCAGCACGGGTCAGTTTGGGCCGAAAGGCCTGTTTCCATGCTGGATGACTCTATGTCTTTGTGGGGGGGGGGAGCGGAGGCGGCGCGGTGGCTCAGTGATTAGCATTGTTGCCTTATAGCACCAGGGACCCAGGTTTGATTCCAGCCTTGGGCGACTGTTGGTATGGAGTTTGCACGTTCTCCCTGTGTCTGCGTGGGTTTCCTCTGGGTGCTCCGGTTTCCTCCTGTGGTCCACAAATGTGCAGGTTAGGTCGATTTGCTATGCTAAATTGCCCGTAGTGTCTAGGGTGGGAAATGCAGAGATAGGTTAGAGCGTGCTCTTCAGAGGGGTGGTGTGGACTCAATGGCCAAATGGCCTGCTTCCACACTGTAAGGATTCTATAACTTTATGGCAGACTTTTTTTTTCTTCATTTAGATGCTATCCAAAATGATAGGGTGACTAGCCAAGGTCTTTATTCTGGGGTGGTGGAGTCCAAACTAGAAGGCATAGGTTTAAGGTGAAAGGAAGAGTTTTAAAATAAAAGAGACCCAAGGGGTAACTTTTTCATGCAGAGGGTGGTGCGTGTATGGAACGAACAGCCAGAGGAAGTGGTGAAGGCAGGATTAAAAGGCATCTGGATGGATATATGAATAGAAAGGGTTTAGAATAATATGGGCCAAGTGCTGGCAAATTGGACTAGATCAGTTGGGATGGCTGGTTGGCACGGAAGAGTTGGACTGCAGGTCTGTTTCCATGCTAAATGACTGTATGACTATGGTCCTGGTGAACGATCAGCTTAATTAAGAACCAGCTGAAACTGGATCCTCATTAAAATGAGTCTGATAGTCCTTTTGTTTTAGGAGCATATAAATCTAGCCAAGAGTTCTTACAGTGCAGTGATAGTTTCCCTGCCTCTTGGACAGATCTGGGTTTATGTCCCACCTGCTCTAGAGGTGTGTTATAACATCTCTCAACATGTTGATTAAATGTTTCTAACCAATTTACCAACTTTTGTGTGTCTTAGCACTTGAGGGCAATTTAAAATAGAGTTTTGGATGAAATTCTTCAGGGAGTTAATCAGAGGAAGGGAAAGATGAGTTTTGTTGCTTTTTCCTTAACTTTTTCAGTCTCCAGAAATTGATTTTTACTCCGCTATAGAAGGAGAAGTTGGTTAATTGGTGATCTGGTAAAGTTTATTCTATTCCTATGATTCAAAATAGTGTAGCAGCTGAATGTAAGGTAAACAAAATAACAACGTAAAATATCAAATATAAAGTTGAATTCAATAATTAATTAGTTCCTTAGAACATATTTAGGATAGTAGCAGAAGTGAGGTGTCACAATAGCAGTATGTGGAAGCTCCTGGATATCTGTTTGGTCCAGACCAAACATGTCGATGGCAAGTGTTTGTAGTTTGAGGAAAATATAATGAGTGGAATTGGCACTTCTTTGCAGCAAAACGGGTGAGTCAAGACAACTATATTGTCTTGGAGCAGAAGGGGAAGGATCCAGTCTTCATGGCCCATGCAGACAGCAGTGACTTAGGCAGGACTAAAATGGAGATTCTGCATTATCAGTATGAGGAGACATTTCCAGGTGGCGAATTAAGAAGCAAAGCCTTAAAGGTCATAATCTCTGCATTATTACTTCAGTCACATGTAATTTGACATCAGATAAATCGAATTAGATAAATGAATACATAGCTTAAAGACTGGTGTGACAGAGAACAGATTCCAGTCCATGAGACACTGGTATCTGTATACTGGGAAATGTAGGAACTGTACTAATAGAATGGTCTGCACCAGAAACTTGTTGGAGTCAGTATTCTCACCAACTGCATAAATAGGTACAAGACAGCATTTAAATTTGAATAGTGAGGATAAGAGATCAGATTATGAAGGTGTGGTACATTAAAGAGTATGTTCGAAGCAAAGCACAGAGGCATTAATACCAAAAATGATAAACAGACTAGATCAAAGGGAAAGAGGAGCTTAGGAGTCAACTAACAGATAAAACAAGAATTTACAAAGAGAGTGAAAGGATAAAACTAAAAGCTCTGTATGTGAATGGGTGCAAATAGAATTGAATAAGTACACTCACATGGTCCTTACAGAGACGTGGCTGCAGGATGCCATGAATTGGGACCTAAACATTGAAGGGTGCAGAAAATTTAGGAATGACAGGAAATGAGAAAAGATGGGGGAGTGGCTCTTCTTGTTATTTATAGATATCGAGAGGAATTACCCAAGTTCAAGAAATAAAGATATTGTAAACATTGAGTGGAAATGAGAAATGAGAAATGATAAAGGCAAGAAGTCACTTGTGGGAAAAGCGTATAGGCCTCCAGTTGTAACCACTCTTTAGGATAGGGCATAAAGGAAGAACAAATGAGAGCTTGTCAAAAGAGATGGTGATAATTATGGGACTTAAATAAAAAATAGGTCAATACAGATGAGGACAGACATTTAAGAGGATATGTCAGAATACAGTGGATAGATACATTCCAAGGAGGAAGAAAAATTTCAAGGGACAGATGCACAATACATGATTACCCAGAAATGTTAACAATCATATCAAAAGATTGGACAAAATCTTAAAGGCAAACAATGGCTGACAAATTACTGAGAAGAAAAAAAAAGTATGTGAGAAAGCTAGACAGAAATATGAAAACAGATGGTAAAAGTTTCTATAATTATTTAAAGAAAATGAATTAACAAAGTGAAGAGAGTATTGATCCTGTAGGAAGTCAGACTGGAGAATAATGGAAAATAAAGAAATGGCAGATGAATTTAACAGGTATTTTACATCAATTTTCACTATTGAGAATGTAAGTTACATTCCAGAGGCAGGAATTGGAAGAGAGGGAGGAACTCAGGAAAATCATGATCACCAGAAGTGGTACTGAGTAAGTTGGTGGAACGTGGTCCACGTGCTGACAGAATTCATTTTCAGGTCTTAAAATAAGTGACGAAGGAGATAGTTGACATATTGGTTTCAATTTTCCAAAACTCCTTCGATTCTGGGAAGGCCTCATTGGTTTGGAAGATAGTGACTGTAATTCCCTTATTCATAAGGGGAGGGAGACAGAATGCAGGAAACTACATGACAGCTGGTTGACGATCTATCATAGGAAATCTGTTAAAGTTATTATTACTAAAGAAGTAGCAGTAGAGCACCTGGATAAATTCAAGGTAATCAGGCAGAGTCAACATGGTTCTGTGAAAGGGGAATCACGTTTGATCAATTGATTGAGTGCTTAGCGTAGATAATACTCTGTGGATAAAGGGGATCTAGTGAATGTACTGTATTTAGATTTCCAGAAAGCATTTGATAAGACGCTATATCAAAGGATATTGCATAAAATAAAAACTCAATCTAAGTGTAGCATACTGGCATAGTTAGAAGATGGGCTGGCTGACAGGAAGCAGAGAGTAGGTGTGATGGGTGTTTTTCAGGTTGACAAGATGTAAAGAGTGATGTGTCACAGGATCAGTGCTGGTACCTCTACTGTTTATTAAATGACTTAGATGAGGGGATGGAAGCTTGGTTGCCAAATTTGCTGCTGGTACAAAGATGGATGTGAAAGTAAGTTGTGAAGAGGAAAGAAGGAAGTTACAAAAA
The DNA here is from genome assembly GCF_021869965.1 of Rhincodon typus. Lineage (NCBI taxonomy): Eukaryota > Metazoa > Chordata > Chondrichthyes > Orectolobiformes > Rhincodontidae > Rhincodon > Rhincodon typus. The sequence goes on along the minus strand of NC_063340.1, from coordinate 31,824,521 downwards.
GATGTAGTTAAATTCAGTGAATGGGCAAAGATGTGGCAATGAAGTACAGTGGGAAAAATGTGAAATTGTCCATATTCACAGGAAGAATGAAGAAACATATCAATTAAATAGTGAAAGATTGCAGAATTCTAAGATGCAGAGGGTTCTGGGTATCTGTTAAATCTTATATTTTCCAATGAGAGTCTGACTTCAGTGGTAGATTCAGGCAACCTTTCTTGTGATTGTAACATCAGTTACAGCAAAGCAAAAAGCTACGTAAAAAGTTTCAGACAGTCTTAACTTATAAATTTCAAGCGTAGAGTGCACACGTGTGCCACCCCCCTTCCTTTGTTTACTATTGGTCAGAAGTACTGAGTTATCCCTTTGTAATTGGCTCTCTCGTACAGTATCTTATACAGTTCAAACTTGCCTCAGCAATTTCAATGTACTTCCAATTAAGCTAATCATATCACTGAATGACAGAGATAGACAGGCTTGTGGTCCACCTCCAGTCCTTCATGATGTTTTCCCAGACTTTCTTATCTCTCTTCTTGAGGCATTTCACAGTGGATACAATATTTAAGTAACATTGCTAGCTGCACCATGTTAACTGCCAATTAGTAGGATACTTGCCTATCACTTCAGGACATTTTAAATTCCTCATTACAGAAAATACAAAAGAATATTCATTTTTGATCAGTTTCAACAAAGTCATGCGGTTACACCTAATGTTAGAATTCTTCAGCAACGAAGTTGTCTCTTAATGTGTTCAAAGGCCCGAAGGCCCATATCTGAATCCACGCCCGTAGGCCCAAGTCCACACACAAAGGCCCGAGTCCATGCCCGTAGGCCCAGTCCGCACCCGTAGGCCAAGGCCCAAGTCCACGCCCGAAGGCCGCAAACACACACCTTGCAGTACACATACAAATACTCAGTCCATCCTTGAGGCCTGGTCTGCTTACAGAAACACAGCAGGCTCCTGGAGGCCAGGCCTATACTCTAATATACAGCCCACCTATGGAATGCCTGTTCACCACAGAGGCCTAGCCCACTCGCGCAAACACAGTCTACTCACAAAGGTGCAGCTGACTCATGGAGGCTCAGTCCAGACACAAAAAGCTGAAAAAAGTAAAGTGCAAGTACTTAAAACTGTGGAGCAAGGAGCAAGCCTGGCTAACCAAGTCACTTTTGCTTCAGTTCCAACAATAACAATACACTGGCTGTAACCAGCCAGTTTAAAAAAAAAGCAGTTCCCCACTGAGAATTAAAATCCAGCAGTAACACTAGCTGTGACCCAGCCAGCCTGAAACTCAGTTCTCAAAAAAGTGAAAAAGAATCCACAGTACCACTGGCTGTGGCCAGCCAGCTCAAAGTCAGTCGCTTGAACTGAGGAGATTCTCATCTCCTGGTTATATTACTCAGCCAGAGCTTTCCTGATTTGCTACTTCATGCCATCTCATCAATATCACCTTCTATTCCTTTCTCCCTCATGTTTATCTTGCTGCCTCTTAAATTCAATCTTTTCACTTGTCTCAACTACAAGTTCTACATTCTAACCTGGACTCCAGACCCTAATCACAAGGTTCACTGCTGGAACTGCAGGCAGGAGTATATATAGTAGTTGCCATCACTGTGACATATCGGAAAGGTGGAGAGCTACATGAAAAGCATGTTGCAGAAGGTGATTCAGAGAGAGAGCAGGTCGCTGCCAGGCAGTCAGGAGGAGCAGGGAGGTGGTCTAAGTGCATCCCACTCTCTAACACATATTCAGTTCTGAATACTGGTTAGGATAATTTTTTCCCTTTGGGGAGTACAGCCAGAGCCAAATCCACAACATTATATGTAGTTCAAATTTACAGGGGTGAGAAGGAAAATGAAAATTTAAGTGATAGCAGATTTATTAGAGAAACAAGCAGCTGTATCTGAGATCCCCAACAGGAATCCAGGATGGTATACTGACACTGGCCTCACTGAGTCAATGAAGACACTAAATGGCTGCACAGCTTTCTGACAGGGGGTGAGCGAACAGGCAGAGACTGTTTTCAATGGCTGGAAAATAATTATATCTTTGAAATATTAAAAATAGCACACTATTCAGATGAAATAGGTACAAAGGGAGACAATGTCTTGAAGATTGATTTTTGGAAGCCAGCAAAGAAATTAAGTAGAATCTCAAATTTAGTTATTGTAAAGTTGCATGCCAGCATCTTATAAATGTTAGTTTCTGTTGGAACCATCTATATTGCCTAGAATAGATTCACTGCCACCAACCCTTCTTGCTGGTGTCAGTCGAAGCTACTAATACCATGTGAGGAAGGATGTCCACATGAACTCTTCAGCAGAAGATAGTCACAATCTTGATGAACAGTAATTAGGTTTATTATCTATTACTTAGTAGCTAGTTACATTATATCTGAGATGCATGAATGATTCTTGAGAGACAATCTTGATATAGCTACCATGCTGTTAACTCAAAGAACAACCACTGAAGCACTATACATTCTGATAAACATATGCAGAATTCATAATATACAAACAGAACCCTAATTAGTTTCTCCCAGGAACAGTTCTTAATATCCTGATAGATTGAGCCTATCTCGAGATGTCAGTTAACCCCTTCAGATACTGTCTTATATAACAGCAATAATCTTCAAGATTACTTCTAGTGCCACCATGGAGGGCTTTCCAGGGATATTATGAGCAGTCCTTTGGGAAATGGTTACAATCTCAACAGGACCTGGACCTCTTTGCTGTGGGAAGGGTTGCTATTGATATTGATCTGGGTTGCAACTAGTTTTGTGGGAGGATATGAAACTGAACATATATTTAGAAACAATAGAAGGCAAGCTGGAAACTGAAGGCAGAGAAATAGTCAGTGAGTGTGGAACATAAATGAAATAATGCTAGAAAATAGACAACAAAACACATCTGGTACAAACACAGAATGCTAGAGTAGCACAGCAGATCAGCAATTTAAGAATTAATTATTATAGTGAGAAAGGATGATAATCTGGAAAGATCACCAAAAGAACCCAAATGAGAACTTAGAAACAAACTGAGATCATACTCCTGTCATATATAACAGACATCAAAATATTCAGAGGGAGATAGTGAAGCAAAGATGTAGGCAAATCTTAGGTAACTATAAAATACTAATTTCAACACACATAAAATTAACTGGGGTGGAATTGCTGCCACCAATATATAGAGGTCTACCATTTTTTAAAAAGAAAACTTCTAGCCAGTTTGTAGTAAGTGCAGCACACGAAGGGAAGACTTTAGTAAATTAAGGTTGACAGGTAAAATTGGCATTTGTGGACGATGGGGATCATAATTTCATAAGCTTCACAACAATTAAGAACAAGAACAAAGAAAAGTGGAAGTAGAAGTCCTCAACTGGGAAGTGACCAGTTCTTTAAAGCTGAAACGTGACTTAGCAAAAGTGAGCTAGGAATAGTTTCAGAAAGTACAGTATTGTCAGAGGGGAGAGTGTGGGTTCAGAATAAATATATTCCAATGAAGAGAAAAGGGTGGACTCTTAAAACTAGAATTTCCTGTATGTCAAAGAACACACAGGGTAGGGTAACATAAAAAAGGGAGGTAATGTTCAATACCCAGAGCTTAATACAAAAGAAAGGCTAAAGGGATATAAAAATTGTAGGGGAGATTCTAAGGAAAGAAAAGAGGGGCCCTAACAGGCACTATGCGGGATTGAGCAAAAATCCCCATCATCTAAAATACTGGACAAAAGCCAGAGCTTAGGCTGCAACAAATACATACAGAGCCAACAAGGTGCAGGGCTGGATGAACACAGCAGGCCCAGCAGCATCGTAGGAGCAGAGAGGCCGACGTTTCGGGCCTAGACCCTTCATCAGAAAAGCTGATTTTACACCTCCACTCTAAGAAAATATTCAACCAAGCCTAACATTCTGGACCAAAACTAACTTTTATACACCTTGGGCACAGACAGTATGGGGGCCTCCACAGAAAACGAACATTCAACTTCAATCAAAATCCATTCACAGAGATACCGGATATTCAACACCAATCAAAATACATTCACACATATTTTTAACTATCAGGGAGCTAACGGACCTCAGAAGGAACACCAGAAACGTAACGGCAAACACAGATTTGATGCAAAGAGAAGGGGCCCCACAATCAGTGTTATTGCAGTGTTATTCCCGATCTTACCTGAATGAGCTATTCCACAGCAGCGATCCCCAGAAGAGGAATTCCAACAGCTAATTCCAGCGGCTACTTCCAAGAGCTATATCCAGAAGGGGGATCCCGACAGCAATTCCGAAAACTACTGACACAGGCCTGTTCTAAACTGGGGAACCAACGGCAACCAACCGCGACCAGCAGACCTAAGGACCAACGACCTCTGAAAACCACCAACCCGACCGACACCTCAAGGCCTCAGCCACATCCTGAGGTGAAAACTGACCCGCAAAGTAGAAAGTAAGGAAAACCAAGTACTCACCTCGTAGATCACATTCACATCCTGTCACATCAGCAGACTCAACCCAGGCTTAACACCTACGCAATCCGATGTTTTCAAAACCGTGTTTTACCCACTGGTAAGCTTAAACCCCAAGACCCAAAAGCGTCCGACCTAGCTAGCAGGGAGACGAAGGCACGTGATGACAATGTAGGGAACCCCAAGAGTAGGAAGCCTGATTAAAGATTGTGGTTTAAACTGTTGTTTAGGTTCTAATAATGTTTAATCAGTGTTTAATTTAACAGTGTATTTCGTTACTGTTCTCTGTATAGTTGATAGTGTCAATTTCACTGGTTTTTGCATTTACCTTTATTTATTGTATTATACTTAACTTTTTGTATTTAAATAAACACAGAGATTCTTTCGCCCTGAAACACCTGTCTACTGCCTTCTTCATTTCACATTCCCTAAATAAGTCTAGTGTCTAGAACCTGGATGAATCGAACCACCTAAAATCAGTAAATTACTGATTGCAAACCAGAACTCTGCAGACTAAAGGCACATGAAAATGCAGGGGTGATATTATATTCGGGAAATAAAAGACAGGCCATAACATACAAAAGTCAGTGAGTGATGTACTAGAGGGGAACTGTTGTCTGCAGTAATATATTCAGCATATTGCCAGTACACTGTTAAATGAAGGATAAAAATATAATTATGGAAAAATATATGGTAAACATTATTCAATTCAAACCAAATATGTTTTTGATCAGTATTGCTATTGCTTTGTTGGTAATTCACATCTCCCAAGTGACCACTTTAATCGCACACGCTGCACAGGCAGAATTATGGGCAAATGATGGGTCAACTGTAACAGTTTTGGAAAATACTAGTAAAGGCCAATTTTATAAGTTATGATACATTATACTAAACAGCCTGCATTCCTACCTTTGTATTCTCCAAATGTTTCCATGGTCTAAAGTACACATTGCTACCTTTTGGGAAATCAAATTAGATTTTTAGGCAATTCTACTAAAATAACAACAAATGTCATACATTCAGCCAAGGATTCCATTTAAGGCAGAATGGGGGAATGACATAACACTTAAGAAATGCAATAGGCTGGATCAGGGATGAAACTGTTGTCTTGGTCGGGAGCCAATACTGTTGAAAAGGCACAAACACAAGCACAAATCTATATACATGTCAAATCATAAATTTCTCAAATTGCAGTTATTAACATATCTTAATGTTCTGATTCATTAGTCAGCAGTTAACAAACTTAAACCACTTAACAAGCTTAAAATGTATTCTTGCCAAACTTCCAGGCCTACAAATACACACACTACAAGCTAAGCGTGAGTGAGTGTCCTGGCGGTCAAGATGGCGGCAAAGTAAGTCGCTCAATTCGGAGCTCCACTCTGCTCACCAGTTCCTTTTCCCTTCTTTTTTCTCTTTCTTCTCTCCCTCTCTGCAGTAATTTTACTCCCCCCACCCCCCAACCCCTGTCCTTTTAACTATCTGCTACCTACCTAAAGAGTTGGGTTGTGACCAGGAACCATGTGGCAAGAGCTAAATGCGCGGGCAGTGACAGCAGATCAAGTGTGGGCCAGAGCGATGGCGGTGGATCAAAAGTGGGCCGGTTCAGTGGCGACAGCGTGCCAATGAGGCAGCAGCAGTCAGCGGCGAGAGCGGACTGGTAAGGCGGCAACAGTGGGCCTTTCGTATGACAGCAGCCTCCTGGGTGTCCTAGTGATTGGAGCAATGGTGTCAGTGGTGGCAAGGTCCTGTTGTACTCTGAGGTAATCTTCTTCGCTGTCCACTACAATTCTAATTTTGGTGTCATCTGCAAACTTACTAACTATAACTCCTATGTTCATATCCAAATCATGTATCTAAATGACGAAAAGCAGGGGACCCAGCACCGAACATTGTGGCACACTGCTGGTCACTGTCCTCCAGTCTGAAAAGCAACACTCCACCACCACCCTCGGTCTTCTATTTTTGAGCCAGTTCTGTATCCAAATGGCTAGTTCTCCCTCCATTCCATGGGATCTAATCTTGTTCTTTTGGTTTTTATGTCAAGAAAGTATTTTTATTTGGAAACTGGAAAAATACTTGTGGGAAGATGTAGTGATAGTATTTAATGATTATATAGGCAATGGCCTAGTAGTATAATTGCTAGACTATTAATCCAGAAACCAGCTAATGTTCTGGGGGCCCGGGTTCGAATCCCACCACAGCAGATGGTAAAATTTGAATTCGATAATTTTACAAAAAGAATTCTGGAATTAAGAATCTACTGATCACCATTAAATCATTACTGATTGTCGGGAAAACCCATCTGGTTCACTAATGTCCTTCAGGGAAGGAAATCTGCCACCGTCACCTGGTCTGGCCTACATGTGACTCCAGACCCACAGCAATGTGGTTAACTCTCAATTGCCCTCAGAAATAGCCTAGCAAGCCATTCTGTTGTACCAATTGCTACAAAGTCTCAAAGAAATGAAACTGGACAGATCACTCGGCATTGACCTAGGCACCGGAAAAGACAACAGCAGAAACAGCCCTGTTGTCCCTGCAAAGTCCTCCTCACTAACATCTGGGAGTTAGTGCCAAAATTGGGATTGCTATCTCACATACGAATTAAGCAACAGCCTGATACGGTCATACTAACAGAATCATATCTTACAAACAATGTCCCAGACACCACCATCACCATCCCTGGATATGTCCTGTCCCACTGGCAGGACAGAGCCAGCAGAGGTGGCGGCACAGTGGTATACAGTCGGGAGGGTGTTGCTGTAGGAGTCCTCAACGTTGACTCTGGACCGCAAGAAGTCTCATGGCTCCAGGTTAAATGTGGGCAAGGAAACCTCCTCTGCTGATTACCATATACCATCCTCCCTCAGCTGCAAATCGGTATTCCTCCATGTTGAACAACACTTGGAGGAAACACTGAGGATGGCAAGGGCACAAAATGTACTCTGGGTGGGGGGATTTCAATGTCCATCACCAAAAGTGGCTCAGCAGCAGTACTACTGATCAAGCTGGTTGGGTCCTAAAGGACACAGCTGCGGGCAGGTGGTGAGGGAATGAACAAGAGGGAAATACATACTTGACCTCATCCTTACCCATCTGCCAGCTGCAGATGCATCTGTCTATGAAAGTATCAGTAAAAGTGACCATCACATAGTCCTTATGGAGACGAAGTCCCGCCCTCACATTGAGAAAATCCTCCATCATGTTGTGTGGCACTACATCACTGTGCTAAATGGGACAAACAGGGACAAAAGAGCTGAATTCCAGAGGTGAGTGAGAGTGACAGCCCTTGACATCAAGGCTGCATTCGACTGAGTGTAGCATCAAGATGCCTAGTAAAACTGGAATCAATGGTTATCGGGGGCAAACACTCCAGTGGTTGGAGTCATAGGGCTGACACATAGGAAGATGGCTGCGGTTGTTGGAGGTCAGTCATCTCAGCTCCAGGACATCTCTGCAGGAGTTCCTCAGGATAGTGTCCTAGGTCCAACTATCTTTAGCTGCTTCATCAATAACCTTCCCTCCATCATCAGTGGGGATGTTCGCCGATGATTGCACAATGTTCAGCACCATTCGTGATCCTCAGACACTGAAGCAGTCTGTGTTCAAATGCTACAAGATCTGCACAATATCCAGGTTTGGGCTGACAAGTGGCAAGTGATATTCATGCCACATAAATGCCAGGCTATGACCATCACCAATAAGAGACAATCTAACCACCACCCCTTGACATTCAATGGTGTTACCATCACTGAATCCCCCACTATCAACATTCTGGATGTTATCATTGACCAGAAGCTCAGCTGGACTCAGCACATAAACACAGTGGCTATAAAAGCAGGTCAGAAGCTAGGAACACTGTGGGAAGTAACTCACCTCCTGACTCCTCAAAGCTTGTCCACCATCTATAAGGCACAAGTCAGGAGTGTGATGGAATACTCCCCACTTGCCTGCATGAGCGCAACCCCAACAACACTCAGGAAGCTTGACACCATCCAGGACAATGCAGCCAACTTGATTGGCACTACATCCACAAGCATCCACTCCCTCCACCACCTGCGCTCATTAGCAGCAGTGTGTACTATCTACAAGATGCACCGCAAAAATTCACTAAAAATCCTCAGACAGCACCTTCCAAACCCACGACCACTTCCATCTCGAAGGATAAGGCAGCAGACATATGGGAACACCACGACCTCCAAGTTCCCCTCCAAGCCACTCACCATCCTGAGTTGGAAATATATTGCCGTTCTTTCACTGTCGCCGGGCCAAAATCCTGGAAATCCCTCCCTAATGGCATTGTGGGTCAACCCACAGCTGGTGGACTGCAGTGGTTCAGGAAGGCAGCTCACCACCACCTTCTCAAGGGCAACTAAGGATGGGCAAGAACTGCTGGCCAACCAGCGACACCCACATCCCACAAATGAACAGGAAATAACAATGAACATCCAGACATAAGTAGTGATGTCACTGTGATCTCAATGGATCATGTATTAGTTTCAGTAAGAGGTTAGAGCCTGAAAAGCACAAAACCTCCAGCTTCATGTCCTTATATCATATACACTAACTATAAACCATAAATTAATTGTTACAAAGAAGTCCGGCATGATCAATATCAGAAGGGCATAGACAATGATCAAACACTTGCACCATTTCTGTACCTGATCAGTGAAAGATTGGTTGTGGCGCTTCCATGCAGGCTCTGTGGCCTGCTGTTCATACGAGGTGGAGATTCAAATCTCTGACAGCACTCTTCCTGTAGGTCTGGTTCCGCTCTCTCTTGCTGTGGGCAATCTTCTCATGCAAACTGAGAAGGAGAAGTATTGTGTATGATCACAATGGGTTCATGAGTATCTTATGAGCACGATAGACATGGTAGGTCTTTAAACCTCTTCAGTGAGTGATTCAGATGTGCACTGCCTGGGAACTGTTAGAACATTCGCAGAATGAGCATAAAATCTCAAGTATGCAGTATCCATGCGACACTAAACGTTGCATGTAATTATCCTGTGAACTAACACAGTTAGGCTGAGTGATGCCTCTGAATGTCAGTTTATAGTGAGGAGAACAATGCCACTTAACCTTACAGAGTACAGGAGAATGTTCATCTTCTTGCAATGGATCTGAATTCTTCAATGTAAGCCACTGTCATCAACCTGCATTATATCTCAATCCAGGTCACCAGTATCCGATGTGTAGGTTTTCTGCTGACATCACTGGAGAAAAGAACTTCTTTTCTTTCGTAGATGATCTGGGCCAGAACCTCTTTGAATGCATTGTTGAATCATGGTACCAGTTTATGTTGGGTGTAAGATATACAGCATGGGAACAGGCTCTTCAGCCCAAACTGGTCCATGCTGACCATAGTCCCCTCTCAGCTAGTTCCAATTGCCCACATTTGGTTCATATCCTTCTAAACCTTCCCCATCCATGTACCTATCCAAATATTTTTTAAATGTTGCTATTGTACCTGCCTCAACCACTTTCTCTGGCAGCCCATTCCAATATACACACCATTCTCTGCGTGAAGAAGTTGCTCCTCAGGTCCTTCTTAAATTTTTCCCCTCTCACTTTAAACCTATGCCCTCCAGTTTTCAATTCCCCATCCCTGGGAAAAACGACCACATGCATTCATCCTATCTATACTCCTCATGATTTCATTTACCTCAATAAGGTCACCCTTCATTCTCCTACATTCCAAGGAATAAAGCCCTATCCTGGCCAACCTCTCCCTGTAACTCAGGTCTACTAGTCCTGGTAACATCCTCGTAAATAGTCTTTGCACACTTTTCAGTTTAACTACTTCTTTCTTATAACAGGATGACCAAAACTATACACAATACTTCAACTGCGGCCTGACCAACAACTTATACAGCTGTAACATAATATCCCAACTTCTATACTCAATGCCTTGACCTTTGGAGGCCAGCATGCCAAATGCCTTCTTCACCATCCTGTCTATCTGTGATGCTGCATTCAACCAACTATTACTTGTATTCCTAGGTTCTTCTGTTCCACAACACTCCTCAGGACCTTACCATTTACTGTATAAGTCATACGTTGGTTTTACTTTCCAAAGTGCAACACCTCACACTTATCCATATTGAATTGCATTTGCCAATCCTCAGCCCACTTCCCCATCTGATCAAGATCCCTCTGTTATTTTTGATAACCTTCTTCACTATCAACAATACATCTTATTTTTGTATCACCTGCAAATTTACTAATCATGCCTTGTACATTCATATCCAGATCATTTACGTAAGTTTCAAATAACAAAGGTCCCAGCACCGACCCCCACGGCACACCAGTAGTCATGGGCCTCCAGTCCGAGATACAACCTTCAACCATCACCCTCTGCTTCCTACCATCAAGCCAATTTTGAATTTAATTAGCTAGCTCTCCCTGGATTCCATGCGACCTAATCTCCATGACTATTCTCTCCCTAGCCACCCTTTTACTCTGAAAATAACTATAGAACCTCTTGGAATTACCCTTAACCTTATCCGCCAGATCCATCTCATACCCTATTTTTGCTCTTCCGACTTCCTTCTTAAGTGTGCTCTTACACTTTTTATGGTTATCTAGGGATTCACTTGAGCCCAATAGCCCAATGTATGCCTTCTTCTTTTTCCTGTCCAGAGCCTCAGCATCCCTCATCAGCCAGGGATCCCTAAACCTGCCAGCTTTTCCCTTCACTCTAACAGGGACATACATTCCCTGGACTCTTCATATCATACTTTTAAAAGCCTCCCATTTGCCAGTTGTTCCTTTTCCTTCAAACAGACTCGCCCAATTTTTTTCTGAAGAAGGGTCTAGGCCCGAAACATCAGCCTTCCTGCTCCCCTGACGCTGCTTGGCCTGCTGTGTTCATCCAGCTCTACACCTTGTTATCTCGCCCAATTGACCTCTGCCAGATCCTGCTTAATGGCCCCAAAATTGGCCCTGCTCCAGTTTAGCACCTTAACCTGTGGACCTGTCCTATCTTTTTCCATAACTATTTTAAAACTAAGAGAGTTATGGTCACTGGACCCAAAGTGCTCTCCGACTGACACTTCAGTCACTTGCCTGACCTTGTTTCCTAAGAGGAGGTCCAGTGTTGCACCCTCCCGAGTAAGGTCCTCTACATGTTGATTTAAGAAACTTCCTTGGGCACATTTGACAAATTCCAACCCATCCGGACTTTTTACACGCTGTGTGGCCCAGTCAATACAGGGGAAATTTAAATCTCCAACCAATACTACTTTATTATTCCTACAGGTATCTGCGATCTCTCTAGACATCTGCTCCTCTAGTATCCACTATGATGACCCTCAGCCACCCTCTGATTCACTACTGCAGACATGATAGCCTCCTTTAGCAACATAACAATTTTGTGATATTTCTCCCATTGTCTTCCTGTCTTTCCTCCTTCAAGCTGTTCCTTAAAAGATACTCAAGATTTTGATCAATATTGAGCTCAATGTCTGATAATGCTCACGTTCTTCTTCTTTGGAATTCTCTGAGTTTTATTATGTTAAGATGGTAAATAAAGCGGTTAGTTTTTTACATTGATTATTGTTCAAATTCAATTGATGGTGGTTTGTGGTTTTATAGGTCCTTTCATTGAGTTAAATTTTTATCACTATTATTTTAGATTTTCAGTGGTCAGTTCTTCAGTTTCATAGGTCAGTGATTCAAAGATTTATATAACAGGTCCTTCGGGCAGAAAATTATAGTGATCTGAACAACATGGGGTGCAGTGATGAATGTGGCAAAATCCAACAAGAAGCCTGGAAAGACCCATCTCCATGTCAACATCACCTTGTTCCATCTTTTATGCTATTCACAAGTGGTGTGGCGAGATTCTTGCTAGACAACGGAGAGATAACAATGGATGAGGATTAATCCCAGTTTTATGCTGTGCTAATGCCACCACTCACCTCATGAATATTTAGCTTCCCATTTTACCAAACTCACCAAATAAATTCAAAATTGGAAACACTTGACAAGGAAACAGGAGTGTGTACCTGATGGAATTAGCCCAGGACATGTTCAATGAGAATCTGCCAACCCATCACAACCATCCTGGCACTTGTACTATTCATTGGCAGTGTAAACTAGAAACACAGACTTGTATTGCAGGGCACACCAGCAACCAGCTTTGAAAATCAACAGCAGGGACACTTTGAGCACAGGACCAGGTACCCACAGAAATTGAGGAAAGAGGAGTGAGTAATTGCGGCCATAGCTGCAAAACTGAAGACTGAGCCTTGGCAGGTTAGGTTTCAGCAGTGGAGGCTGGAGGCTGGAGGCTGGAGGTTGCAGGCTCCAGGCTCTGATCAATTGCAAAGTGTGAGTTAAGTGGGCAACAAGATTGAATGGGAAGAGAGTGATCTTGTTCCAAGGGTGATCATCAAAGGTCACAAGCACACTGGCTTCAAGGTGGAGGTGGAGGTGAGGAGCAATTTGAAGTGGCGCTGGTTGATGTGAAGATGCATTTAACATCTACTCACAGGGAATCATAAACTCAACGCATTTGTACAAACAACAAGTCATGTGCTAGCCTTGCCATGTACACAAAAATGTCCTCAGTAGCTAATTTTTTTAACCCGCTTCCTCCCACTAGTATAGTCCATGATTCCATAGCTGGGAAGGAGCCTACTCAGAAACGGACCCTATTGGCTCTGGAAGTTTGGTTGGGTGACCAGAGGCAAGATAACTATCTTTGGCATAAACGTTTGAGAGTCAGAAGGGAGTATGCAGGGTGGAGATGGAGGACCTGGCAACCTCTGCAGTGACTTGAGTGGAAGGTACAAAGGTGCCTGTTTGAGGTGCGTGTTTTCTGGCACTGTCCTGTCTCTTTGTAAGGAACAGGTAACTGGACTGGAGTCAATGCTCTCTGCTCCCCTGTCACCATGCCTTCAGTCCTGTGGATCAATGAGTGGAGCAAAGAAGTACAGGTATGTGCATCTCTCCAGCAGTCCCTGTGAGTGCTGGGCCTGGCTTTCCATAGCAACCACCAATCTGTTGGCAGCCAGCCAGTCTCACTATGTGTTGTACCAATACAATGCTTGGACAGTGAAGGCTATTGGGTCCCATATGCCTTTCTACAACTCTTGTTCCTCCTCATGCACAGGGTATCAACCTGGGGCCTGGGCATGTGCAGTCCTCCGAATGCCAACTGTCTGGGTCTTTTCACCTTTGGCCAGCTGATGTCTACACTCCTGCTGAGGTGTCAGTATTGCATTTGAGGGTGGTATAGGAGGCAGCCTTGATGTTCCCTCCAAGCACTCTTTCTCTCATCCTTGGAGGTTAAGGATGCTGCTTTTGCTGGAGCTGAGAATTTCTCTGTGCAGATCGAGGGGAGGCTAGCAGAACCTGCAAGGCAAAACAGAGAGAAGACAGTGTGTATTGTAGGTCCAAAAAGTGGACAAAATGAGCCAGAGGAACTGAGCTGTATAACAGAAAATTATTTAGTAAGCTCCCATGCACCTAGATTCCAGAACAATCCAAGGAGACAGGAAAAACAAAGGTTGACCAGAAAGATTCTATTCAGCTGAATGGGCCCCATTTCTCTGAAAAAGGATGAGAAAGCCAATAAATAAAATTGAGAGAAAACAATGGGAGTTTAAAGAGGCTAAATCAGAACCTACCAGATCAAAAAGAGGTCAAGATGGAACACAGCAGAACTCAAAAGGCAAAGAAAGAACCAACAGCATCAAAAAGGATCAGGAGTGACCCCAGGGAGACAGTCCAGAGAACTGAACAAACTGAACTATTTAAAATTTGGCAGAGGCTGGAAATAGGTCAGAGGTTCTTCAGGGATGAGGATAAGGGAATAGCTCCTGGGTTTAAATAGGCTAAAATCAGGCCAATACAATTAAAAGGTGTGAAGAAGGGACTGGTAGTTTTCAAAAGGAATAAAGTAATAACTCATGTTGGCGAGAACCTTATTTGCTAAAACATATGGGAAACAAGGCCATTTCCATGCAGCGAAAGTCATCATGAAAGAACTGTCTCACACACTTAACAAGCCACAAAGCAAAGCAGTGAAGCTGGCCAACAACATGAGAGCCAGGGTGTCCCAAAGGATATGGGACCAAATCAGGGCCAAACTAACCTCAGAGTAACCAATTTGATGAAGTTATTACCTCTGAGCAAGACTGTACTTGCAAACACCCAAAAGGCAGTGCAAAAATCTATTGGTAGCTCCCAGACATCCAAAACCGGTGCGCAATACTTACTTGAAGCACCAGAGGGAAGCAGAGGTTGTGATAGGAATAACAGAAGTTGGAGGAAAGGAAGCTAAATAGTAGATTGTGAAATCTTTTCCAACCAGGTTTAAATCGAGGCACAGCAAAGTTCCCAGACCCAGCCAGCAAATTTAAAAAGATAAGCAGTACATCTGCTGAATAAACAGGAAGTTTGGCTATTTAAAACCTTCTTATCACATTTATTGGGACATCAGTGAAGTCTCTAGGGATGTACAAACTAAGTGGATTAGCCATGGTAAAGTGTGGGATTATGGGGATAGGTTGGGGACTGAGTCAGGGTGGTATGCTCTTTGGAGGATTGGTGCAGACTCGATGGGCTGAATGGCCTCTTTCAAAGATTCTATGATCCTATGAGAACAGGGATGCAGAATGGTCCCAAGTCAGCCAGAAAACTTTGAAAGAAGAGGAGCCTGCACCTCTGTTGGTTGAGGTCTATCTGGTCAACATCAGCCCTCTGGTCTTAGATGGAGTGTAGTGAAGATCGCAGAAAGACATGCAGATGGTGAAGGAGGTGGCTCTCCTCTATGTGATGAGCTCCAGGTCAGTGCAGCAGAGGTTGGACAATCACCTGACAGCTGTTGAGTGCTCATAAGTATTGGGACAGGTTCAGAACCATCCACCTCCCAAAGGGAAGACACCAGAGTAAGTCCACTGCACTTGGAACCACCCATTTAAACAGAGTCAGTGTAGAATTCACCAGAACCTAAAAGGCCAAGAAAGGCTTACAAAGTTGAAAGGGGTCAGGAGGGAGTTCAAGTGTCATTAAACTGAATCCGTGCAAAATGTGCAAACTCCATGCAGTCACCCAAGGGCAGAATCAAACCTGGGTCCCTGGCGCTGAGAGGCAGCAGTGCTAACCACTGAGCCACCCTGCCGGAATTTCCTAGCTACCATCAGTTCTGAGGAAAGGTCACCGGACCCAAAATGTTAACTCTGATTTTTTCTTCACAGAAACTGCCAGGCCTGCTGAGCTTTTCCAGTAACTTCTGTTTTTGTACAGGTCCCAGAGTTGGGAAAATCAACATGGCTCCAAAGATGAAAGGGTATGGGGAGAAAGAAGGGAACAGGGCATTGAGTTGGATGATCAGCCATGATCATATTGAATGATGGGGCAGGTTAAAGGGCCAAATGGTCTACTTCTGCTCCTGTTTTCTGTTTTTCCACATTACTGACTGGCAAGTGAAGTCTGGAACCTACTAACAATTCACACATTGAAGTGTGAAGACAAGGTGAGTCACTCGAATCACCTCAACAGCATTGACCAACTTAAAAAGAATGCTGGGAAGATCCATGACCCCAGAGTGAAAGAAATCTCAGCTTCATCAACCTGAAATGCCTGTGCCAAAATACAACTAAAACCTTTGGACTTCACAATGCCCCAGTAACATTTCAAATGCTGACAAATCAGGCAACAGCTGGACTCAGCAATTGAAAATTTTCAGCACTACGAAACAAATATCGGTGATGAGGACAATGAAGTGTCAAGAGACTGCTTTTAAAAATTGAAAAACAATCTGTTGCGCATGGGCCACTGTTGTAGAAAATCTTTTTTATTTCTACTAATAATGAGACTTGACTCCAGCTCTCGTTCGAAGCAGTTTTATTTTCTTACTTGGTACCGAGGAAAGTGAGCGTCGGTCTCCACCGACAACCGACTCTGCTAACACAGTGTACAACAATCTCATTTATACAATTAACTTCAGAGCAGGATGTTCCTGTGACATCTTGTGTTTGTTGATTCACTCATTGTAAGTTTAAAGAAAACAGACACTGCTCGAGATAACAGAAATGCTGTTTTACAGATACCTCAATAATTACATTTTCAAATGACCTTTGGCATGCAGCTAGCATGGGGAGTGATATACGGTTTGATTGAACTCTAGCTTATCAGTAATTAGGCCCCACGGGGATACAAGGGACATCTCGAATTCATCCTAAAACCTTGGTATAGTGACAATATATCAAGAGATCCTTCTCTAGCTCTAGCTAAGATAACATGCACATAGTGATAACACAGTCTGAGTAACTACCTCCCGACTTCTGCTAAACTCATTAAAACCCCACATGCTAAACTAATTAAAATTCTTTCTCTATGCCATCAGTTTCTCCCATGTCTGCCTTTTCTGTCCTAGCCTCAATTCCCATCTACCCTTGCGATGTAAAATTTTACTTCCACAGCCACAATTCTTTTTGATAATTCCTAGAAAAGTGGGAAACAACCAGTGTTAGATTGCTTATTTGCTGTTGTAGCCTTTCAATCTGAGAAAAATAACTCATTCACATTTTTTGACATCCTGCCGCATGTGTAGATCTCTCAAAATTCAGCAGACATTGCATGTGCTAGCCATGTGTTTGACAGTTCAGAGTAACTATGAGAATGAAAATGCAGAATGCATTTCTTTTCCCCAGCTGCTGCAGGAATGTTACGTCCGGAAGGCAGGAAGTGAGAGACTCTTATTATTTCAAAAATTATATCTGCTTGTTTTTTAGAAAAACCTGGGCTCCTTCTGGACTTAAAATGTCTGCTGCTGATTACAGAGCATGTTTTTTAGAATTTTTCAGTGGACAAACTTAACTCATCATATCTCTGGAATGTTACATCTCCCATTTCTATGAACGTTCTAGTTGAGCCACACAAAAGAGCTACATACATGAATCTCTCCCAGCCAGAGCGGGTTTAAAGAAAATTACTGACACTAGTTATTTTGGAAACGACGTTTACAATTTCTCAGTTACCTTCTACAGCACATAATGGGTTTAGGCAACTTTGTTCACTAAGGTGACTCAACCTGAAATCCTAATCATATGACTGTAACTGCTGGTCTTTGAGCAGCCTTAGTTATACTGGTTTTGATTTCTGTCCTCAGTGTACTTTTAACACCAGAAGAGAAAATAAAAGCAGCTCCATTCTTAGCTAATTCCTGTTTTGGTTCTCATTCTTTTTTAAAAGTCTGATTTCTAGGAAGAATCCAGTATTTCATCTTGACAATGTACAATTCCCATTTTACAATCATTGTATTTTCAATTGCAATTTATTTGAATGTGAGTTCCTGCAAAAGGGACTTCCATGCACCAACAATGGAAACAACCTCCACTAGACTTGCTGGACTCTAATTCATGTGAACTATTATACCAAAAAAGTAATTCAGTCATGGCTCACTGGGTTGGCACACTGGAAATCAAGCCCTGCTATTTCCAGAGGTAGCAAGAACTGCAGATGCTGGAGTCAGAGACAACACAGTATGGAGCTGGAGGAACACAGCAGGCCAGGCAGCATCAGAGGAGCAGGAAAGTTGATGTTTCAGGTCGGAAGGGCTATTCCCAGAGCTGTCAAAGTTTTTTTTAAAAACAAATACACAAAATCCCCAACAGCTACCTGATTTTCAGATCCAGCTTAACAAAAAACAGACTAGGTTTCTGTACTTAACAAGAAATCACCATTTGTTACAGATCATTAGATTGTAGCTATAGGTAAGCAATTAAGTTAAATAAACTCTAATTAGAACTCTAAGCCTCTTATGAATTTTCACTTACACACATGCCGACAGATAAACATAAACATAAACAGAAAAAAAAACACATGGGCAGAGGGAAAACTGGGAAAACAGTTCAGGAGTCATTGTTCACAAGAAGTCTTGGGTTGGTTCTTGCAGATCCAAAGATTTCTCCTCAACCTTCCACTCTCCATATTCTTCCACTGATTTATAAGAGGCATTGGGTGGCTGTTTCACCTCTGAAAGATCTGTGGCTTACCTAATTCAAAGTCAAGGTCACTCAACCCAAAAAGGTTAACTCTGTTTTCTCTCCACAGATGCTGCTGGACCTGTTGAATTTCTCCAGCAATTCCTGTCTTTGTTTTCGAATTCCAGCATCCACAGTTCTTTGTTTTTTTACTGAGAGAGTGAGTTTTCTTTGGCTGCTGCAGGCCGGTTGATTTCTTTTCTGGTCTGACTAGCTTCTCACTGTCTTGTTCACAGACCAAGCTTTCAGATACATGACAACCAGTAACATAGTTGTTGGCAGGCAAAGAATCTTAATCATTGGTAACTGGTCCTAGTCCACAAACCAATCAGCTTCACCTTCCTACTTCTTACTGACAAAGGGGGTGGCCATGGGTACCCGAATGGCCCCAAGCTATGCCTGCCTCTTTGTAGGATACGTGGAACAATCCCTCTTCCGGAGCTACACTGGCCCTATCCTCCACCTCTTCCTCCGTTACATCTATGACTGTATCGGCGCCGCCTCGTGCTCCCATGAGGAGCTCGAACAGTTCATCCACTTCACTAACACCTTCCACCCCAACCTTAAGTTCACGTGGACCATCTCCGATACCTCTCTCTCCTTCCTGGACCTCTCTATTTCCATCTCTGGCAACCACCTGGAAACCGATATCCATTTCAAGCCTACCGACTCCCACAGCTACCTAGAGTACACCTCCTCTCACCCACCTTCCTGCAAAAAGGCCGTCCCCTATTCCCAATTCCTTCGTCTCCACCGCATCTGCTCCCGAGAAGAGACATTCCACTCCCGGACTTCCCAGATGTCCTCGTTTTTCAAGGACTGCAACTTCCCCTCCATAGTGGTCGAAAACGCCCTCGACTGTGTCTCTCGCATTTTCCACAACTCATCCCTCACACCTCCTCCTCGCAATAATAACCAAAACAGAATCCCCCTCGTCCTCACATACCACCCCATCAACCTCCAGGACCAATGCATCATCCTCCGACACTTCTGCCATCTGCAATCCGACCCCACTACCAAAGACATTATCTGCTTTCCAGAGGGACCACTCTCTCCGTAACTCCCTTGTCCACTCCACACTCCCTACCAGCCCCACCACCCCCGGCACTTTTCCCTGCAACCACAGGAAGTGCTACACCTGCCCCTACACCTCCCCCCTCACCCCCATCCCGGGCCCTAAGAAGACATTCCACATCAAGCAGATGTTCACCTGCAAATCTGCTAATGTGGTATACTGTATCCGCTGTTCCAGATGTGGCCTCCTCTACATCGGGGAAACCAAGCAGAGGCTTGGGGACTGCTTTGTGGAACACCTACGCTCGGTTCGCACCAAACAACTGCACCTCCCAGTCGCGTACCATTTCAACACCCCCCCCACCACCCCACCACATCCCCCTCCACTCCTTGGACGACATGTCCATCCTGGGCCTCCTGCAGTGCCACAACGATGCCACCCGAAGGTTGCAGGAACAGCATCTCATATTTCGCTTGGGAACCCTGCAGCCCAATGGTATCAATGTGGACTTCACAAGCTTCAAAATCTCCCCTCCCCCAACCGCATCCCAAAACCAGCCCAGCTCGTACCCGCCTCCCTAACATGTCCTCCCACCTATCCACTCCTCCCAACTCAAGCCCCACCCCCATCTCCTACCTACTAGCCTCATCCCGCCTCCTTGACCTGACTGTCCTCCCTGGACCGACCTATCCCCTCCCTAACTCCCCACCTACACTCACCTTTACTGGCTCCAACCCCACCTCCTTGATCTGTCTGTCTCCTCTCCACCTATCTTCTCCTTTATCCATCTATTCGCCTCCCTCTTTCTCCCTATTTATTTCAGAATCCCCTTCCCCTCGCCCATTTCTAAAGAAGGGTCTAGACCCGAAACGTCTGCTTTCCTGCTCCTCCGATGCTGCTTGGCCTGCTGTGTTCATCCAGCTCTACACCTTGTTGTCTCAGCTTCACCTTGCAAACAACCCTTGACTCCAGTTTGTCTGCGCATTGATAGAACCCACAGCTACACATAATTCACAATAAGTATCATTTCCAACATGTACTGAATCTTTGTTTCCACCTAAGGTTGCTTTTCTTGTCTCAACCGATAACTATGCCATCTCCTGTGTCCACGTCATGTCTAGCTAATGTAGTAAATCCAGGTCAATCTCTGTAGATTATCTCGTACTTCTTCAGTAATCTAACAAGATCCTCCTATTGTTCTTTCTTTAAATATGAATGCAGAGTTTCTGACTGTCCAATTGTTTGCGTGTTAGCTCATCAAACTGTAGGAGCTTCACTTTGGGAGCTGTCCAACTCTCCTTCTACCACACTCTCAATATCTCAATCATCTTCCACTACTGTAACCAACCAACGCACATGTTCCTCAATACCTTCATCCCTACTTTGATACCTTTTCAGCACACATATAACATGATCAATTCTTCTTCCTACAATCAGGAGTACTTATCACCTAAGTCACTTTACTAACCCTCTTAACAATTTCACATGGACCACTGAATTTTGCTTTCAGATGCTCACCTTACATTATCTTCACAAGGCATCGTGGCTGCTTCCAGGGTAATGAACACAATTTTACTGGTATAATTGATGATAGTCACAGGTAACTTGCATTTGAAGAGAATGAAATCCTTTCCAGTAATGCATGGCCCTTGGTTGGCTTATGAGAGGCTTGATGGTCACTTGTCTGCATTTCTATGAGAAATGATTTCCTAGGGGATATCTGTCCATGCTGACAAAATCTCTGTCTCTCTTAGCCTAACTGCCTACATTGAATCAGAAAGTGATTGTACTAGTTGGTTTTTCTGAAGAAGTCATCTGTTAGTTCTTGATGCACTAATGGAGAGATGCCTCATGCGTCACCTTAATGTTCTAAAACGAATTGAATAACCTTTGTTGTCACATATACTTGATGAGTATAGTGAAAAGTTTATATGTCGCCAGTTACAGTGCCAACTTAGATACTGAAGTGCCTAGGCACAGCTTCTTTAGTTATAAGATCTTAGACAAGAGAGAAATAAAATGTCCAGCATTACAGAAATAAAACTTCAGTACAACAGATCACACTGGCACGTAGCTTCCGGTCCTTACTGTGCCCTGGCTCCACACTGTGCCAGCAACACGCCACAACCCCAGGAGGCAACTGCGAGAGGCTGGAAGGTCGCCACACCATGCTAGGAGGCCCTTATGGGAGGAGGCCTCTGCACCAGGCCGGGAGGTCGCCATGCCCCACCGGGAGGCACTTTTGGGAGGAGGCTTTTGCGCCAGGCCTGGAGTCATCGCCACAGGCCGGGAGTCTCACCAGAGAAAGGGAGTCATCGCCGGAGGAAGGGAGTCATCGCCAGAGGCCGGGAATCAAGCAGTAAAAAGAAGAAGGAGAAGAAGAAAATCACTAAGAGGAAGAAAAAGAAAAGAAAAAGAAGAAGAAGAAGAATGGGTGGAGCTGACAAGCTCCGGCTGGACCGTCCTACTCCACTGCCATCTTGAAACACAAGCCAGAGGTGTAGAATTCAGGGCTACTATGTTGATGAGTGGGGTAAGCATTAGTGTCCATCAATGCAACAGGAGCTTACCTCTTTCATCTTCATGAAATATAAATTGACTGCATCCTTTGAGGGCAGACTGATCTGAGATCTGGAGATAGTTTATCTTACCCCTGGCCACAGTGTACTCTCGTCAACATCCCAGTCTCTGCACCAGGTCCCATCTATGGCTTTCTGTCACTTGCCCAACACCCTGCAGAAAGCCAGAAAGTTGCTGATGTCCATTTCCATTTGCTCCATCCTCCCTCCCTCCAGTCCATTCTCCCAGTTTCTCCATCTCCGTTGTATATATTCCAAGGATGCCACTTTCCACAGCGGTGCCTCCGACACGACCTCCTTTCTCCTAAACCGAGGATACCTTCCCAACATGGTTTTCAGAGCCCTCAGTCATTCCAACCCATTTTCCACACTTCTGCCTTCACCCATTCCCCCTCTCTCAGAACAAGGATATTGTTGTCCTTTTCCTCATAATCCACGCCACCAGTCTTTGCAGTCATAGACTTATCCTCTACCACCTCTAGTAGGATGCCACCAAATGCACCTTCCCTCCCCAACCTATTCAGCATTCCACAAGTCTGTTACTTCCTTGACATCCTGGTTCCTTCCTGTTACTCCTGACACTTCCTCGACTGTTCCATAGCAAACGGCATACAAAAGATGTTATAATCGGTCTTTTCCCTCCTCCCTCCTCATTGTCCAAGGTGAAGCAGCCTTTTACTTGCATTTCGTTCAATCTATTCTACTGTTTTTGCTGCTCACAATTCAGTCTCCTTTATGTTGGCAAGACTGACAACTGCGGACTGAAGAACTGCTTTGCTGAACACTTCCATCCTGCCCATAAGAATAACCCTGACCTTCCAGCTGTTTGCCAGTTCTAGACAGCATCTCACTCTCAAGCTAACATTTCTGTTTTATCCATGCTGTAATGTTTCAGAGACAGTCAAAGTAAGCTACAGGAACAGCACCTCATTTTCCGCATAGTTGCTTTATAGCCTTTAGGATTCAACATTAAGTTCATCGACTTTGGGGCATATACACCATCCTCCATTTCAATTACATTGCCTAAGTCCCACCCAGTGTCCTGTTTTAATAGAAATAAAAGCAGAAAATGCTGTAGGAACTCAGCAGGTCTGGTAACATCTGGTGAGAGAGAAACAGAGTTAATGTTTAGAGTCTAATACAATTCTTCTTCAGAATTCCAGTTATGTTGCTCAAGCACCCTCACTATCTGACAGTATCACCTCATCGTAGTGACTGCTCCTTTCTTATTCCTGAGCTTTACCCATATGGCCTCACTGGATGAACCCTCCAAGATGTTCTCTCTTAGTACAGCTGTGACATTGTCCATAATTAGAAATACAACTCCCCCATTCATTTTACATCCCTGTCTATTACGCCTGAAACATCTAAACCCTGGAATGTTGAGCTGCCAGACCTGCCCTTCTCTTAACCAAGTTTTGTAATGGCTACAACATTGTAATCCAGGCTCTAAGCTTATCTGCCTTACCTGTTATACTCTTTGCCTTAAAATAAATGCAATTCACACTTCACGCCCCGTCATGTTCATTAACTCAAACCTGCCTGTTCTTCCTGTTCGACTTATTTGACTAAACATTGGTCCATATAGGTCCATATGCTGACCTACTGCTGTTTCCTGCTTCCCTGTCACACTACTTTAAACCCTCCAGAGTGGCACTAGCAAATTACCCTGTGAGGTGCCACCCCTCTCCCCCAATTTACATGCAACCCATCCTTCTTTTACAGATGCCATCTGCCCTAGAAACAATACCAATGATCCAAATATCTGAAGCCCTCCCTCCTAGTCCAGCTCTTAAGCAATGCATTAGTATATGACACAGGAATAATCCTGACATTACAACCCTAGACAGGCTCCTTAGACAGCACCTTCCAAACACAGGACAATTTTCATTTTGAAGGACAAGGGCAACAGATACGTTGGAACACCACCACCTGCAAGTTTCCCCCCAAGCCACTCACCATCTTAACTTGGAAAAATGTTGCTGTTCCTTCTATGACACTGGGTCAAAATCCTGGAATTCCATCCCTAAATAGCATAGTGCATTTACCCATGCTAAATGGACTGCAGCCGTTCAAAAAGGCAGCTCAACATCATCTTAAAGACAACAAGGGATAGGCAATAAGTACTGGCTGAGAACTGACATTTGCAGTTCATGAATTAGTGTAGACAAATGTAAGTCCCTTATAATCAGAATCAGGGAAGTTATAGCTAGAAACAGATGGCAGACCAATTAAATATATATTTTGGTTCTGTCTTCACAAAAAGAGAATACAAAGAACATCCCAAAAATGTTGGGGAACACAGGGTCTAGTAAGAGGGAAGAACTGAAGGAAGTCAGTATTGGCAGGGAAATGCTATTTGGGAAATTGATGGGACTAAAGGTCAACAAATCCCCAGGACCTGATTATCTACATCTCAGAGTACTTAAGGATGTAGCCCTAGAAACAGTGATTGCATTTTTCATCATCTTTCAAGATTCCATAGACTCTGAAACAATTCCTATGGATTGTGGAATGGGGGTAGTTAACGTAATCCCACTATTTGAAAAAGCCAGAGGGAAATGTGGAATTATAGCCAAATCAGCCTGTTATCAGTGGTAGAGTCCAAATTAGAAGATTTAACAACAGAGCACTCGGAAAAAAGTGACAGGATTGGATCATCAGCATGGACTTATGAAATTGAAATCATGCTTGACAAATCTAATGAAATTTTTTGAGGATGTGAATTGGTCATATTGACTCATGGACAAGGCATCTGACTTCAGTGTTAATTGGGCTGCTATCAGAAGATTACAGGTACAAGTCCTGCTGTGATCACTTTTTTGGGGGAGGCAGTGGCTAGCATTGCTGCCTTACAGCACCAGGGACCCAGGTTTGATTTGCGTGACTGTCTATGGAGTTTGAACATTCTCCCCATGACTGCATGGGATTCCGCTGGGTGCTCTGATTTCCTCCCATGTCCAAAGATGTGCAGGCTAGATAGATTAGCCATGGTAAATGTGGGGTTATAAGGATGGCGTGGATCTGAGTGGGATTTCCTTCTGAGGGTCAGTGCAGACTCAATGGGCTGAATGGCCTCTTTCTACACTGTAGGAATTCTATGTAACTAGTAGAGTTGATAAGGGGCAGCAAATAGGTGTGGGTTTTATTTGGACAGTCACAAGGCTTTCTGAAGGATAAAGGTTGCCTAGCTGCAATTGTACAGGGCCTTTTTGAGGGAGTGTGATACAAGTTGACTACTTGGTTACTGGGGTGGCAAGACCAATGTATGAAGTGAAACAGGATCAATCAGGATTCATTGCAGTTTAGAAGAATAAGGCAGGAACATTTAAAAAACATTTGGACAGGTACACAAGTAAGAAAGGTTTAGAGGGATGTAGGGCAAATGCAGACAAATGGGATCAGTTTTGTTTGGGTAATTTCGATGGTATGGACGAGTTGGACCAATGGGCCTGTTTCCATGCTGTATGATTCTGTTTCATTGAAACCTATCTAATTCTCACAGAACTAGACAGTAAACACAGGAAGGATGTTCCCCGATAACCAGCACATTCAGAACCAGGGGTGACAGTTTAAGGATATGGAGTAGGCCATTTCGGACTGAGATGAAGAGAAACTTCTGCATCCAAGGAGTGGTGATTCTGCGGAATTCTCTGCCACAGAAAGCAGTTCAGACCAAACCATTGATTATTTTCAAGAAGGAGTTAGATATCGTTCTTAGAGATAAAGGGATCAAAGGGTATGATGGGAAGAAAACGGGAAATGGAACTCAGTTGGATGTTCATACTGAAAGGCAGAGTCAGCTGGAAGGGCTGACTAGCCTACTCCTATTCTCACTTTCTGTTTCTATGAATGATTTTTCAAAAATTTGCAACAGGCCCAAATTAATGAAAAACATCTTCAATGTAGAAAATATTCCAAGGTGACAGAAAAGGAACATGAATGGTAAAGTTATAAGAGATGATGAAAGCTTACATTTTCTGTGATATTTCATTTTCTGCTGTGTTTGTCAATCTGCTTGCCTTATAACATTAATATTTCTCCAACTGGATTGTTGCTGAAGTGCATATCCTTAAGTTGAAGATTTCTACTGGCCCTTTCTGCATGGAATAAGCTGGAAAGACCAAATGCTGGTGTCAATTACTCACTAACTGCTGCAAGCTAAAGCATCTTTAAATTGGCTCATTTAAAATTTAAGTCTAGTTTTCTTTTCCAGATATTTCAGGTTACAGATATGCTATGCTAATAATTTATATTAACTTGATACTCTGCTGGTTTAGGACAACTGTTACACTTAATTAAAAGCCATTTTGGGAACATGGCGATATTTGCAACATTAACTTTTAATTTGTAAACCACTAGAATATCAGTAATAGGTTTTCTGTACTGACATGTTGTTCTTTTTTTAAAAAAGATAAACTGGTGTATAGTTGTTGTGTTTGTAAACATAGTCATACAGCAGTACCTCATCTTCTGCAGCTTGATCAGCAGCCTCCTAAAGCTTGCCAATGGACGACGAGAAGCTTTGAAGAATTTTCCTTCACTTCACTCTTTATGAACCATCCTGAATTAATGAATGATTTTATTATCACGTGTGTTTTACAGTGAGAAAAATAGTAAAATACAGTGAAAAGCTTTTCCACTGTCATCATAATCTGGTGCCATTTTGAATAGTTTAAGAATAAGAAAAAACATAGAAAGATAGAGCTTAAAGACAGCCCATCAGTCCTGAGCCAATTCAACATCAATAACGCCTGCACTGTCATCCTGCTTCCACTGCCTCGCCACTGCATACACCAGACCCAACCAATATCGAAGTCATCACTCTTCAAGTGTCATCTTTGCTATGATATCCTGTCATGATATGTAACATTCATAAAAAATAAATCTGCAGAATTTTGTATCACAGATTGATTTAACAGCAGTGATTTCAAACTCAAACAGGAGGGAATTATAGAATATTTTCAATAATGTTAGATGTGAGCTAAACTAGATTTCAAATCCAGCTCATTAAAAGCAAATGTTCGAGCTCACAGTTAATGCTTATGTACAGCTCTTGCTCAGAAAGTTACACGGAGGCTGCAAAACTTGGTCTCACAGGTTTAGTGCTAGGCATGCTGGTCTGAAAGCACAATGGTGTCCATCCTACACATAGTTAACACTGCCATATGCACCAGTTATCCTCAAGTTGAGGATGCATTAGGAGCATACATTATATGTATGTTAGGTGTATCACAACATCAGTGTATGACATTGTTTGGATGTCTGAACTACCATTTTAAGCACACAATCCTAAGCATACGTTTTGTAGCTTTTGAAGCACCCTACCTTTCTCCAACCAGCACTATTTAGAATAATCATTAAAAGCTTGCAGGCTAGATGCTGATTACTCCCTCCTGGTTTAGTTCCTGTTTGTTTAAGTTGTGACTTTTCAGAGTTGGTGAACATTGGTATGGGCTGGTACTGCACATGGCTAAGGTATTAGTTTTGACTACAAAAGGTTCTGGATAGACCACTAGTTTCCAGTCATAGAGACTAAAGTTGAAACTCTCCTTGAAAGCCAAGTGAGGGCACTATCACCCCCACCAAAGTGATGGGAGAGTTGAGCATCCTGGTAGCTCCCAGGTCAACCTGCAGCAGGTCCTCCCACAGAACTGTACCTATCAAACTGACAGACTCTGCCCACCTTGACGTTATCTCAGTTATTTTCTCATTGTACTTCACATCTAGAGAACAGCAAGTGATGGCAAGGAACATAGCTCACAGTGGACACTGTCAGTACTGGCTTGCACTTGGTCACTTGGTACTCTCACAAAGCCTCAATGTTCGCTTTTACCTTGCACCACTTTAAAGTCCATTTCCACCCATCACCCCAACGTGGAGACTTTGTCTCCAACTGCCTTCTTTTCCTGCTTCGTCCGAGCATTGCACATTAATGGTGCCCACCCAGTTCCTTTATGTTTTGCCCCTGTGGAGGCCGCAGCTACTGCCATCAACACATCCTCTTCCATAGCCGACTGAAATAACTCCACAGAAGCTACTATCCCATCACCAAGTCATCCTTTATTTACACATGGAAAGTCCTTGACACTGATCCAGCTCCCTCAGAGCCAGCTCTCAGTGTTAACAGGATGTCTGACACACCTTTTTATCTCTGTCAGCCAGGGCTCCCTGATTGGACCAGATTAACAGCCCCAATCAGGGAACTCATATTCTATGTGTCCACCTGGCTGACTTCATTACAATGAAGTCCTCATCTAATTCTGAGGATACAGGCCAGTCTTTTCTCTTCTAGTGCCTCCTGGGGTAATTTAGCACTGGATCAGGTTCCTCCAACTCTGCATCAGATACAGGTGGCACTTAACGCATAGGAGCTTACCTCTTGCACCCAGAGTGTCTCGGGAGAAATTCACCTTATCTTCCCAGCAGCAAAGACATTGATGCAGTGAGATCCGCTGTGTCCATCTCAGATTCAGTGGTCCCTTTGATGCTTGATGTAGAGGGAGAACACATGGGTTCCAACAGCCTTTCTGACTGTTGCAAGGAGCAGGGCACATTTTGCTCCCACACCATTTGAGAGTTTGCAGCTTTCATATGGCCCATTTGCTTGTTCAGGACCATCACTTGACCAAGCCTCTTATCCGTGCAAGGCCAGTTCCATAGTTTCTACACTAAACTTCATCGCCTGTACTAAATTGTCTCTCTCATCTGGCAGAATCTGGCATCCCGCACTGGTTTTCCTAAGCTAACAAGATGTAAAGCTGGATGAACACAGCAGGCCAAGCAGCATCAGAGGAGCAGGAAAGCTGATGTTTCGGTCCTGGACCCTTCTTCAGAAAATGGAGAAGGGTCT
>NC_063340.1:31779215-31795512 GCF_021869965.1 Rhincodon typus | reverse complement strand
CAGAAAATGGAGAAGGGTCTAGGACCGAAACGTCAGCTTTCCTGTTCCTCTGATGCTGCTTGGCCTGCTGTGTTCATCCAGCTCTACACCTTATTATCTCAGATTCTCCAGCATCTGCAGGTCCTACAATCTCTGATTTTCCTAATGCTGTTTCACCGTACACCCGCCCCGCTCCCCGTACCGCCACCCTCCCCATTCCAGGAAGCTCAGATTTAACCTGATGCATAGTCTTCTACCCATCAGCAATTCTGCTGGAGCTATCCTGTAGTTGCATGAGGGGCGGTCCTATAATCAAATAGGAACTGGAAGAGTTTGGTATCTAACAAAGGCATAGGCTGTTTCTACAAGACTGCTTTCAAAGTTTGGACTGTTCTTTCTGCCAGGCCAACGGATGATGGATGGTGTGGAATGGTCCTTATATGTCGAATCCATTAGACTTTAGGAAATACTCAAATTCCATGCTGGTAAACAATGGCCTATTATCTGTGACCAACACTTCCAGGAATCCGTCTATCGCAAAAGATGTGCGCAGTTTTTCTATCGTCGTTCTCGTGTTTGACAACTGAACTCTGCTTGTCCAACCACTTTGAGTGGCTGTCCGCAATAACTAAGAACATTGGGCCTATTAAAGGACCTGCATAGCTGATGTGTAACCGAGTCCAGGATTAACCCAGTCATTCCCACGAACATGGGGGAGCCACTGGCAGTAATTTTCGATTTTGTTGGCACTCTGGGCACCAATCCAGTAACACGGCTACATCTGCATCTGCGCCTGTCCACCATATATAAATTCTCACCAACATCTTCATTTTGTAGACTCCTGGATGACCCTGGGGTGAAGTTCAGCCAGTACCTGGTGGCAACTTTTGCTCGGGGCAATCACTCTTGCTGTCCATAATAATATGCCATCCTCTATCCTCTACTGTGACCTGGTCTCTCCAGTTCCAGAAATGTTTCAATTCTGGTTTCCCCCATCACCACCAGCTGTTTCAGTTTTGCCAGGACTGGATCTTTCTGCATCCAAAGTCTGATATTGTTAGCTCTGACTGGAGGTCTGTCAAAAAAATTTAAAACCATTACAGACTCTTCCAGTGGCAGAGTGGTGGTGTATCTGCCAGCAAGAGGTGGCTCAATGCAGTCGCATTTGCTGGCCTCCCAAACAGTGTTCCAACTTGTAATTATATGCTCTTAGTCCTGAAGCCCACTGTTGAATTTGGGCTGAAGCTATGACTGGCATTGTCTTGTCTTATTTAAGTAGGCCTACTAGAGGTTTGTGGTCTGTTATAATTACAAATTTACATCCATAAAGGTATTGATGTAATTTTCTGACTCCAAATATGACCATCAAACATTCCTTCTCTTATTAGGGTGTATTTACCATCTGCATTGGTCAAAGTCCTGAATGCATATGATATCGGGCGTTCCTCTTCATTGGGCCACCTGTGCACCAATACAAACCGAAGCTGTATAGGGAGGCATTGCATGTCAATACCAGAACTTGCTTGGAATCACGGTGTGCCAACATCTTAGAGAATGATCACAGTTTTGTCACTTCCTTCAAAGCTATGGCTTGGCTACATGTCCATTTCCAAGGCTGACTCTTGTTTAGGAGTTGTTGCAAAGGTGTCAGGATGGAGGCCAGGTTATGTATGAACTTTCTGTAATAATTCACCAGCCCAAGGAAAGACCGAAGCTTCAGTACAGATGTGGGAGCCGGAACATCTTTGATTACCTTCAGTTTATCTTCGAACAGATATAATCCAGTCTTCTCCACTCTGTAGCCCCAGTAGGTCATTTGGGGTGCCAGGAACACACATTTTTCCCTTCTTAGGTGTACACCCATCTGGGAGAACTGTCTAAGGAGTATGTCCAAGTTCTCTATTTGTTTTCCCTGTTACTGGCACATGATGTAGACAAATGGCAACCTGGGGTAGACCTTGCAAAATTTTCTCCATTATCCTCTGCCGGTCATTTAGCCTTGTCAAAAATCCTGATAAGGATTCCCCTGGTTCTCGAACTTCTAAGTAAAATTTAGAATTGGAGGAAGCTCGGAATTGTAATATTCTTTAACTAAATCCATCAACTCTTGAAAGGTTTTAACATCTGGCGTCTCAGGAAATGTTAGGCTCTTAATAACCAAAAAACTGTGGATCCACAAGCTGTCAGGAGGATTAATTGTTGCTTTGCATCTGTCCCAGTATCATTTGAAAAGATAACACACTCTTTCCATAAACTGACCCCAGTCCTCGATGGCAGGGTCAAACGAGTCATGCTTCCCAAGTAAGGGCATGATGCCAGAAATGCTTACCCCAAATCGAAGACAAATGTTGTGAGAATGTTTCTTTAGAAATGTGCTTTACTCTCGTCAACACTAAAGTAACTCTACAGAAGACAGTATTCCTTCACCAAGTCATTCCTTATTTATACATGGAAAGTCCTTAATGCTGGTCCAGTTGCCTCAGAGCCAGCTCTCAGGGCATCAGAATGTCTGACACTCCTCTTTTTTTGTCTATCAGCCAGGGATCCCTGATTGGATCAGATTAACAGCCTCATCAGGGAACATATTCTATAAGGTTCACCTGGCTGACCTCAGTATGATCACTACACCTACCATGCTCCCTGATATTGTTCCACATATTCCACAATGACCTTGTGTTTGACCCTGTCACCATTCTTGTCTCCACATCTACAAATGCTTCTGCTTTTCCACACCACTCCCAATCATTGACATCCCTCACTTTCTGGCAGTGATTGCCTTGCTTCTCCCATAGGTTCCCCTGAATCCTCTCTGAACCATCGACAGATAGATCCCTAGGACTGTATTCACTCCAAAACTCTGACTGACGTCAATGAGCAGACCCTAGACATGACTGTCCAGACTCCTCACAATTGTGTTTGCAGCTTCCTGACTAATGGTGCATGATTCCCTTGACTGTTTGTGAAGGCGCTGCAGGACTGATCATTGCCCACTCCCCAAACTGCAGCTGGACAGATCCGCTGACTGTGAGCGTCCCAAGCAGACAACTGACTTTGGTGAAACCCCTGGACTATGCGAGTCTGTGCCCATGACTGATGGTACCAGTGTCCACTGCCTGATAGTGACTTCTCCTCTTGAATGGACTGAGGACTAAGCTCCACCCAGTTTCTGACACGGCTATTTGGCTGCATAATCACGCGCATGTGTGTGTGTGTGTGTGTGTATGTGTGTGTGTGGCACAGGCAGTGGGCACCTGCTGTGGGTTTTAGATTGATGTCTGCCTGTGATGTTCACCAAAATGTACCCCAACCTTCCAACCCATCCAAGCAGCCAATGTGGCTGTCTGAGTGAACACATCCAAGGGGCAGCAGTGGCTGACTTTGGCTTTGGCTGAAGTGCCAGTATGCTAACAGGTACGGCATTGCATGGCAAGACAAGGCAAGGCATGGATACTGTCAGCATGCAGGTAAATGCTAAGTGAGTGAGCACTAAAATAGCAAGTGTGCAGCTCTGAAATGAAGCCTGGGCCAATCCTTAAACTGGGTTCCTGCTGCAGTCTTTCAATGCCAGCTGCCCAGTATGCCCTGCAATGCAAATTTGTGCATCCTGAGCAACCTGTCAGAGTATTATGGCTGAAATGCATTGGCAGATGCCGGATGCCAAAGTCCATAGATGAGGGATGCATGCAGCCAGTGCCCGTGGATCATGCCTTGAGATGCTGTTTGGTGCTGAGCAACATGGAGGCTTCTCACAGCCAACATGCAAGCAAAAGTCACCAAATACCCTCTGACTTCACATAAAGATTTTTCTATGTCTAATTTGTTCAGTGTGCTTGATAAGATAGAAAGCTGAGGTGATTTGTGCCATTGTGAGATGTTTAACAAGCAATGATCCCTCTTCCTAGGCAACTCACTAGAGACTAGTGAGAAATACACCTCACCGCTTGGCAGGTACACATAAGATGCAGTGTGTTGCTCGTGACATCAAGATAGATTTCACCAGACTTGCTGTACATTTTTGCCATAGCTCATATTGTTAAGGTTTCATCCAGAGGAATGGGAGGAGCTCATTTAGCCTCTTGAGCCTGTTCCATCATTCACTGACATGCTGGCTAATCCACTAACTAACTGTGCCTCCCTTAGTACCTTGGGTTAACAAAATATTTCAATTTCAGAATTAAAATGAACAATCAATCAAGCATCAATTGTCATTTATAGAGGCAAGTTTGAAACTTGTCCCAACCTTCAACTGTCCAAGGTGGACATCCTCACATTCTCTTTTTCTAATATCCAGAAGTGGCCTTACACACAATTGAATTTAGTTTTCCCCATCATCAAATCACCTGTGGTATATTTCCACCTATTAGTCATTCATGTTTTACAATTTATTAATTTACACGCAACACTTGTAATGCAGACCACCATAGGTGAGGGAGAGGTAGGGAGGCAGGGAGGGGCTAAATCAAGATGGAGTTTAAAGAGGATCCTCACACTTTCCCATATAGAATTCCATTTGAGGCAGTTGTGTTCACTCACTTAATCTATCAATTTCCATTTCAAATTTTCTGTGCTTGTTTACAATGTTTACTGTGTCACTTGGCGACATCATCAAATTTGGTTCTGTCTCCATACAGCAAATCATTTATAAATCGTGAAAAACTGAGGCCTGAGTAAAATCATTGGCAGACACCAATAGTCACATTCTGCCAAATGCAGTACATAACGATTATCCCTGTTCTGAGTCCCCTTCTTCTTATTCAGTAAAAGAATGTGTCTGGGAACTTTCTGCCATAACCTTTTTGAAGCTAATAAATATTGGACAAGAACTCTTTCAATTTGAAAATGTTATTTGTTAAAATTAAGCTCATGATCCAATTTTGTTTTCTGTTTGTAGCTGTTCTTGCTGAGCTCTCCTCCTTTGGCTCACATTGTTTTGTGGAATTTGCCTGGTCTTGTTTGCATTATGTTTTGACTGGTGTGAATTCATGGACAAGGAAACATCATGCATGGCTCCACAGCAGTTATAGGACAGTGGCAGACCAGGTGGGAAATGTACCTTCTATAGCCTTCAAACTAAATTACATCCAAATGAGGTTGCCCTTAGATCTCCATATACACTTCACCTCCTTTAAATATCCTGGAATGCAATCTTGTGAATATCTATGAGGCATTGATTCTATTCTTATAAACACATCATTTGGGGTGGCACAGTGGCTCAGTGGTTAGCACTGCAGCCTCACAGCACCACAGACCCGGGTTTGATTCCACCCTCAGGCGACTGTCTGTGAGGAGTTTGCACATTCTCCCCGTGTCTGCATGGGTTTCCTCCCACAGTCCAAAGATGTGCAGGCTAGGTTGATTGGCCATGCTAAATTGCCCGGCAGTATCCAGGAATGTGCTGACTAGGTCAGTTAACTATGGTAAATGCGGGGTTACAGGGATGGAGTGGGTCTGGATGGGATGCTCTTCAGATGGTCAGTGCAGACCTGACGGGCCAAATGGCCTCAGTCTTCACTGTAGAGGTTCTACATTGAGATGAATTATCTTGTTGTGGGGTGGGTTCGATGAATTGACCAGTTTATTCTCACACATTATTTTTGTAAGTTTATTTGAGGAGATATGATGACAGATAGCTAAATTCTTATTGAAAAGGTAAGTTTAAAGAAGAATCTTAATGGAGCACTGAGAAGTGGAGTATTGGAAAGGTTTAGGGTTGGCATTCCAATGCTTCAGACCTTAGGCAAATGACAACTCCTAATGATGGAACAAACAATAAGCAAGAGGTAGTTCAATGACATGAATGTACGAGTCATTTTTGTTAACCGACAATATAACTCTACATTTCATGACTTCCATACAAACAGAAGTACTGAAAAAGTCTGACACCAACTTTTTAACGCAATGTTGGTGGGCAAGTTATTAGTTTCAGCAACAAGTGTGAGTTCATTATTTCTTGTTTGTGGGAACCAGAGGACGTAAGCATATAGCCAATTACACAATAAAACAAAGTTGTCAGACTTGACTCTTCAAAACTATTTATCACATTTTCTTTAAAAAGAAAAGCATAGGGCAGAATCTTATAGAGGTCTGAGTGAGATTTGTGACAGAATCAAACATGAAGTCCAGCAAAGCCCAACTTTATATTGGAAGCAACTCATGCCATCCTTTACACTTCCGACAAGCGCTACGCAAGTTTCTTGCTAGGTAACAGTGAGTTACCAATTAAGAGGGATTTTTGCTTGTTAAATAGCCCAATTTGTCTCATTAATATTCAGCTTTCTATCTTATTACACTGGACAAACAAACAAATTTGATGTTGAGAAAACCCAACATGGAAACCTGTTGGCAAAATCAATTCGCCAATTGCTTTGAAGGACCTCCATGTTCTGTACGACTAAACTGCAGTCTTGCCTTGTCTTACCATGCTAAGCTTGTTACTGCAATGGTACTTTAACCAGCACCAAAGGTTCTCAATACTGCCTTATTGAAATGCTCTTTTGACCAGACACATAAACATATAGCTTGTCATGCTGGTCAACTGGGGTCTGTCTGGGAAGGGCACATTTTGCTGTATGGAACACCGAGACATTAATCTATCACCTATTGTGTGTGTCAACTCCTTGAACAGCAAACACACCATACCTTTATTCAACCAAATGGCAATTTTGGAAATTCAGAGGGGCTGGTCCTCAGTCCAGTCAAGGCAGAGCCTCTGGGTATAGGCTGGCCACCAATATCCACTACAAACCCACCAACTCCCCGTTACTTTGACAATACATCCTCACACCCTGCTTCCAGTAAAGACTCTTTTCCGTTCTCCCAGTTCCTCTGTCTCTGTCGCATCTGTTCTGATGATGCCAATGTCGATAAGGGAGCCTCTGAAATGTCCACCTTTTACCTCAAGGATTCCCCAGTACTGTGGTTGACAGGGCCATCAGCTGGGTTCAATGCATCTCCTGCTCTTCAGCCCTACCATCCAGCCCACCCACCCACAATGGCAGTAAGGTCCCCCTTGTCCTCACCTACCATCCCATTAGCATCCACATCCATAGGATCATTAGCCATCTGTTATGGAGCAGATCAAACCCCCTTCAAATGTATCAACGAGATAGCTTCGGCCCTAACTTTTATCTTATTTATAGGCAAGTGTCAGGTACTATGTTCCAGATGTAATTTGATTGGTTACTCTACTCAGCTTTAAGCAAAACACACTTCATTCTTACTCTACAGTTAAAATACAAAAGAAAGAAAAATTAGTATAACTTTAATTCGATTGGAACACTTAGTAGAATAATAGATTATTTTATGACTAAACAGCAACTGTTGCAGTGTAGTAACATCCTGTAAACACACCCATTGCAAAGGCAAATTCAGTAAAATAGATTGTCTCACATGCGATGTGTCCCCAGTCCAGGAGGAAAGAACATCAAGAGAAACTCTGGTAAAGTGAGAGAACTCCAGCTTTTGTTGCGGCTGAGAGAGGTGTAACAGCTTCAATAGCCAATTTCAATAAACACAAACTACTGAAAACTAAACCAAAACTCTGGTTCTGTGGGAGCCCGACTCCAACGATTCATGTTGCTTCTATTGATCCAACTTTATGAAAAAAAAGCCAAGGCCTCACAAGCTGTTAACTTTATTAGCTTGGAGGAGATAGCTCAGTACCTATGGCTCAAAACCTCTCCCCAAAAAAAAAGGACAAAATACACTTCTTAAAACCATAGTACTGTCACATGCCATTTCCACCACCACCAGACACATATTCCCATTCCCTCCCTTGTCAGCCTTCTGCGGGGACTATTCCCTCTGGGAAACCCTGGTCCACTCCTCCTTCACTCCCAACACACCCCACACACCCACAGCATCTTCCTCTGCAATTGAAGGTATAACACCTGCCCATTTACTTCCTTCTTCCTCATCATCCAAGGCCCTAAATACATATTCCAGGTGAAGCAGTGCTTTACCTGCACGTCATTCAATATAGTCTACTGTATTCGCTGCGCACAATGTGGTGTCCTCTATGTTGGGGAAATGGAGCACATACTGGGTGACCGCTTTCAGAACACCTACATTCTGTCTGCAGAAATGACCCTGAGATTCCAGTTGCCTGCCACGTTAACACACCACTGTGTTTGCGGGCCAACATTTCTGTCTCAGGCTTGCTGCAGTGCTCTCGCAAAGCTCAGCACAAGCTGGAAAAGCAACATCTCATTTTCTGCTTGGGAACTCTGCAGCCTTCTGGACTCAATATCAAATTCAACAATTTTAGGGTTTGACCATCTTCTCCCACATCCTTTTCCCAACCCACACACACCGGGCCTTGTCATCAGTTAGGCTACTACCACACACAACCTACTGTCAGCATACAAATAGTCCCCATTAGCAGCTATTCACTCTCCTAGGCTGATGCTTACCCAGTCCTTTGTCTGAGCAACTGTTTCTCTCTCTCTCTTTGGGCTCTATCTCCACCTATTGTTTACTCCTCACCCCTCCCCCCATCCCATCTTCTGCATTATTACAAACCTTTCCCTAGTTCTGAAGAAAGGTTACTGGACCTGAAACATTAACTCTGCTTTTTCTGCACAGATGCTGCCAGATCTGCTGACTCTTTCCAGTAATTTCTGTTTTTGTTTGTGGCTGAAGTGTTGTTAAGTTAATACAAGAGCTAGAAAGCATAAGTTAAATGGCACTGCGAGTCAGAGCGAGTACAGCAGCTACTGAAAGGCAGTTCGAGAATTATATGTCTACAGAGTCAGTTTGGGTGGAGGTCAGGAACAAGAAAGGAGCAGTCACTTTGTTGGGGGATTTTTTACAGACCCCCAAATAGTTGCAGAGAAGTAGAGGAGCAGATTGGGAGGCAGATACTGGAAAGGTGGCAGAAGTCACAGGGTTGTAATCATGGGTGACTTCAACTTTCCAAATATTGATTGGAAACATTTTAGTTGTAATAGTTTAGATGGAGCAGATTTTGTCCAGTGCATTCAGGAAGGATTCCTGACACAGTATGTAGATAGACCAACACGAGGAGAGGCCACTTTGGATTTGGTGCTTGGCAAAGAACTGGGCCAAGTGTTAGACCTGTTGGTAGGAGAGCATTTTGGCGGTAGCAATCATAACTCTGTTTCTTTCACGATAGTCATGGATAAGGATAGGTACATACGGCAGGGTAAAGTTTACAATTGGGGGAAGGGTAATTACAATCCAGTTAGGCAAGAACTGGGTAACATAAATTGGGAACAGATGCTGTCAGGGAAGAGCACCACAGAAATGTGGAGATTGTTTAAGGAATGCATACTGCATGTGCTTGATATGTTTGTCCCGAGCAGGCAGAGAAGATGCGGTCGAGTGAGGGAGCCATGGTTCTCGAGAGAGGTCGAACGACTGGTTAAGAGGAAGAAGGAGGCTTATGTAAGGTTTAGGAAAAGAAGAACGGAAAAGGCTCTAGAGGGATACAAGTTAGCCAGGAAGGAGCTGAAGAAAGGGCTTAGGAGAGCTATAAGGGGGCATGAGAAAACCTTGGTGGATAGGATCAAGGAAAACTCCTATGTGCAGAACAAGAGAATGACCAGAGAAAGGGAATTTGTGCACAGAGCCTAAAGAGATAGGAGAGGTCCTTAATTAATACTTTTCTTCAGTATTCACAACTGAGAGGGACCTAGTTGTAGAGGAGGACATTGTGAAACAGGCAGGTAGGCTCGAGGAGGTTGATGTTAGTAAAGAAGATGTGCCAGGAATTCTGAGAAAGTTGAAGATAGATAAGTCCCCCGGGCCTGATGGGATTTATCCAAGGATTCTATGGGAAGCGAGGGACGAGATCGCAGGGCCTTTGGCGGTGATCTTTTCATCCTCACTGTCCACGGGTATAGTGCCGGAAGATTGGAAAGAGGCAAACGTCATTCCCTTGTTCAAAAAAGGGAACAGGGATAACCCCAGAAATTACAGGCCAGTTACTCTTAAGTCAGTGGTGGGTAAATTATTGGAAAGGGCTCTGACAGACACGATTTATGATCACTTGGAAAGGCACAGTTTGATTCGTGATAGTCAGCATGGATTTTTGAGGGGTAGATCATGCCTCACAAACCTTATTGAATTCTTTGAAGAGGTGACCAAACACGTGGATGAAGGTGGAGCAGTGGATGTGGTATACATGGATTTTAAGTAAGGCATTTGATAAGGTTCCCCATGCTAGGCTGATGCAGAAGGTAAGGAGGCATGGGATAGGGGGAAATGTGGCAGATTGGATTCAGAATTGGCTGACCTTAGAAGACAAAGGGTGGTAGTGGACGGAAAATATTCAACATGGTGCTCAGTTACGAGTGGTGTACCACAAGGATCTGTTCTGGGTCCTCTTCTATTTGTGATTTTTGTAAATGATTTGGATGAAGGAGCGGAAGGGTGGATTAGCAAGTTTGCGGACGATACGAAGGTGGGTCACGTTGTGGACAGTGCGGAGGGCTGTTCTAGGTTACAAAGGGACATTTTGATAGAATGCAGAGCTGGGCTGAGAAGTGGCAGATGGAGTTTAACCCTGAAAAGTGTGAGGTGATTCATTTTGGAAGGACAAACTTGAAAGCAGAATACAGGATTAACGGAAAGATTCTTGGCAGTGTGGAGGAGCAGAGGGATTTTGGGGTTCATGCTCACAGTTCCCTGAGAGCTACCACCCAGGTGGATAGAGTTGTTAAGAAGGCGTATGGTGTGTTAGCTTTCATTAATAGAGGGATTGAGTTCAAGAGCCGTGAAGTTATGCTCCAGCTATACAAAAGCCTGGTTCGGCCACATCTGGAGTATTGTGTCCAGTTCTGGTCACCTCATTACAGGAAAGATGTGGAAGCGTTAGAAAAGGTGCAGAGGAGATTTACTAGGATGTTGCCTGGAATGGAGGGAAGGTCTTACGAGGAAAGGTTGAGAGAGCTAGGGCTTTTCTCTTTAGAATGACAAAGGATGAGAGGTGACTTGATAGAGGTGTACAAAATGATCAGAGGTATAGATAGAGTAGACAGCCAGAGACTTTTTCCTCGGGTGGAGGTAGCTTTTACGAGGGGACATAGTTTTAAAGTGAGTGGAGGTAGATATCGGGGAGACGTCAGAGGTAGGTTCTTTACTCAGAGAGTGGTAGGGGCGTGGAATGCATTGCCGGAGAGGGTAGTGGAGTCGGCCTCATTAGGGGCATTTAAGTGGCTTTTAGATAGGCAAATGGATGATAGTATAAGGTAGCGGTGGAGGTTAGATAGACCTCAGGTTTCGGGTAAAAGTTCGGCACAACATCATGGGCCGAAGGGCCTGTACTCTGCTGCACTGTTCTATGTTCTATGTCTATGTTCTAAATTTTATTGTTTACAGTTTGGAGACAAACCATTGAAACGTATTATGTTTCCAATTTATTGAAAAGAAGGTTGTTGTATATTAAATTAATCATGCATTTTGTCCGCTTGTGGCTACCATACACACATACACCAGCGGAGGGAGTCTGCTAGTAACAGAAAAGAAATATTTCTAATTCTCTAAAGCTCTCTCGTGAAATGTATTACTGTTTCTGTACTGAATGTGTCAATAGTCAAGCCCCATTGTTACACAAACTGTCACATGTGTATAAACTCAATTTAATTTGCCAAGTTGATCAATTTGTCTGACTATTTGCTATTCAGGACAAAAACAATTCACAACAGGTTTAACAGGAAAATAACCTGATTTATTGTAAACACATTATGTATAATCTAATGGGAGTCCGAGCAACTTGGGCTATGGTGAGATGTTTTGACACGATCGGGTGACAAGTGCAGTGAAGTCTATCTCACTCAATTTTCATGCTTTTCACAAGTAGCATGGTGAGATTCTAGCTAAGCAGTGGCAAGATGCCAATTAAGGAGGACTATTCCTTGTTAAATGCCTTCTTAATGGCACAACTCGTCATATTAATATTCAGGCTCCCATCTCAACAAACTCACAAAACATGCCAGCCATCAGGAAAATTGATAAGGAAACAAGAATGAGCACATAGCAAATTCATCTCACCTTTTGCTCTAAACAACCTGCGTGGAAACCTTGCCCCAAATCTGAAGGCATGCTGCATGGCCCCACACACCCCACATCCACAGACTTCGGCATCCGACATGTGCGAGTCTCAAAGATCCCTCATGGCACATCTCCAATTCATGTAAAATTCGTGGACTAAACCAAGCTCTGTATCTCTGAGCTCTATGTCATAAGGCTTACTCACTCTTAGCTTGCTTGACTGGTCACAGCATCCCTGCCTTGCATTACATTTCCATGCATTTTTGCACTTTGCCCCTCAGCCATAGATTCCAGCCTCATATAAATGGAAAGGCAGCAGTAATAACAGACACAAAGCCGGGAATATTGTCATGGCTGTCAGGGTCCTGGGTCCTGGAGGTCCTGCTGACCCTGATTCCAAAAACAGACTTCCTCCTCCTCCTCCAAGACCAGCATTGCAGGCCATGACACCTGACCATGCCAGCCTGGTCTGAGTTTAGCATTCAGTTTGAGCAGTCAGCCATCTTGAGGAACGCACAGCGCTCACTCACAGAGTGTTATGTATACATTAGTGCAAAAGGCAAGGCGTGTAGGTGTAGGGAATACTGGTTGACAAGAGAAGTTGAGGTTCTAGTGAAGAAAAAGAAGGAAGCATACGTCATGTACTGACAGCTGGGATTGAGTGAATCCCGAGAAGAGAACATCGGCAGTGGGAGTATACTTAAGAGGGAAATCATGAGGGTAAAAAGGAGACATGAGATAGCTTTGGCAAATAGTGTTAAGGAGAATCCTAAGAGATTCTACACATACATAAGGGCAAAACAGTAAGGAAAGAATAGGGTCTCTTAAAGATCAATGAGACCATCTATGTGTGGAACCACAGGAGATGCTCGAGATACAAAACAAATATTTTGCATTAGTACTTAACTGTGGAGAACGACGTAGAAGCTAGAGAACTTGGTGAAATAAATAGCGATATCCTGAAAAGTGTCCATATTATAAAGGAGGAGTTGCTGGAGGTCTTAAAATGCATAAAGGTAAATAAATCCCTGGGACCTTATCAGGTGTATCCCAGAACATTGTGGGAAGCTAGGGAAGAGATTGTCGGGCCCCTTGCTGAGATATTTGCACCATCAATAGCCTTGAATGAGGTGCCAGAAGACTAGAGAGTAGCTGGCATTTAAGAAAGATGGTAAGGAAAAGCCAGTGAACCTGACATCAGTGGTGGGTAAGTTTTTGGAGGGAATTCTGAGGGACAGGATATGCATTTGGAAAGGGAAGGATTGATTAGGGATAGTCAACAAGGCTTTGTGCATGGGAAATTGTCCATCTCTAATTTCATAGAGTTTTTTGAAGAGGTGACAAAGAAGATTGATGAAGGCAGAGTTCATGTGGACTTCACCAAGGCATTCAACAAGGTTCCGCATGACAGACTGGCTAGTAAGATTAGATCACATGGAATCCAGGAGCAGTTAGCTATTTGGATACAAAATTGGCTTGAAGGTAGGAGACAGAGGGTGGTGGTAGAGGCTTGCTTTTCAGACTAGAGGCCTGTGATCAGTGGTGCGCCACAAGGGTCGATGCTGGGTCCACCACTTTTCATCATTTATATAAATGATTTGGATGTGAATATAGGAGGTATTGTTACAAGTTTGCAGATCAAACCAAAATTGAAGGTGTAGTGGACAGTGAAGAATATTATCTCAGAATACAATAGAGCCTTGATCAGATGGGCAAATGGGCTAAGGGATGGCAGATGGAATTTAATTTAGATAAATGTGAGATGTTGCAATTTGGCAAGGCAAACTAGGGCAGGACTTATACAGTTAATGGTAGGGCCCTGGGGAGTGTTGCTGTAAAGAGACCTAGGGGTGCAGGTGCACAGTTTTTTGAAAGTGAAGTCACAGGTAGACAGGGTGGTGCAAAAGCCATTTAATATACTTGCCTTCATTGATCAATGCACTGAGTATAGGAGTTGGTATGTTATGTTGTGGCTGTACAGGACATTGGTGAAGCCGCTTTTAGAGTACTGTATTCAGTTATGGTCTCCCTGCTAGCGGAAAGATGTTGTTAAATTTTAACGGTATTCAGAAAAGAGTCACAAGAATGTTGCTAGGATTGGAGGGTTGAGGAATAGGCTGCGGCATTTTTCTTGTGGAGCTTCGGAGGCTGAGGGGCGACCTTATAGATGTTTACAAAATCATGAG
Source organism: Rhincodon typus (assembly GCF_021869965.1). NCBI lineage: Eukaryota > Metazoa > Chordata > Chondrichthyes > Orectolobiformes > Rhincodontidae > Rhincodon > Rhincodon typus. The sequence continues at coordinate 31,781,335 of NC_063340.1, read as the reverse complement.
GGGCATGGATGGGGTGAATAGCTAAGGTCTTTTTCCCAGGATAGGGGAATCCAAAACTAGACAGCACAGGTTTAAGGTGAGAGGGGAAAGATTTAAATGTTTTGTTTTACAACTTTGGATCTTAAATATCATGATGTTAACAGGTAAAGTCAGGTTAGATAACAATAAATCATTTCCACTAGTTCAAGTTTCTAGAACTAGGGGACATTGTCTTAAAAATTGGGGCCAGACTTTTCAGAAGAAATGTTAGGAAGTATTTCCAAACTCAAAGGATGGTAGAGGTTTGGATGTCTTCCATAAATGGCAGTTGATGTTAGATTAGTTGTTAATTTTGAATAAGAGAAAAAATACATTTTTGTTAAGCAATGGCATTAAGGGATATTGCCAAAGGCGGGTATACAGAGTCAGGTGACAGATCAGCCATTATTTCCTCACTAAATGGCAGAACAGGCTGGAGGGGTTGAATGGTCTACTCCTGTTCCTATGGTTCCACGTTCTTTGGATGTTGGTCGATCTTTAAGAAGGGGGTTCAAAATGGTCAATCCTTCTAAAATCATGATCTTAAACCAGTGTGTGTGGCTCCTAGAGTGCTCATAAAAGTTTGTTTGTATGTAGAGGTTTATGGTACAAAAGAGAAAACATTGAAAGACATTAACTTTCTTTTGAGTTTAGAATAATGAGGGATTGATTTTAATTTAGAAAAACACAGAGATTGGAAAGTTTTTGGGCAGTCCAGGGAGACCTGAGTTAAATGCAAGTATAGTTTCTCCCAAAAACAAGATATTGTTCAGAGCAATGAAGAAACGAAGTTACCTCAGTGAAAGAGTTTACTTTATGAGATATCCAGACCAGGAGTGTTTGGTTAGAAACTTATATCAGTTATTCAAAGCTGAGAAAGTTTAAAAACACAGTTGCATGTAATCAAAGGAAACAGCCTCACAGCTCAGAGGATCCAAACTGAGATGAAGCAGTTGAGTCAAACCTACGTATTTGATCAGCAGGAATTTCTCTGGATTTTTGAGTAGGTGAAAAGTGCTGGTAGTGAAGAATACTTGGGATTTTGTTTTGCTGTGTATTTTGAAAGCAGTTTTATATATTTTATTTTATTTTTTCTTTTGTATACTAAACTTCTGTTTTATTGTCTGTTTATAATCTGCAGCCTCAAGTGTTTGTGTTTCAGTGGAAGGCAACCTAATTTTAAAAAAAAATGATCTGTCAAGCTAGATTTCATTCTGGGATCTAACCTGTCAATAATAAAATTAGCTGGGATCATTACATCAGCATGCTGCATTTTGCTTTGTAAACTAAAAAGATACTGGCAGTAGAATTTGTTTGTTTGTTTTCTCACTTGTTGACCTAAAAGAGGTTGGAATGTACTAGACTTGATACAATGGAGAAAACTTAGTTTTTAATCACCAATCCAAACACAGCCAGTGAATTGTACTAAGAAGGAACAGTAAGCATTTAATTATTTGTTCCTCAACATTTTTACTCATTGATATTAATGTTAATTCAGTAGTAAGACTCTCACCTCTGGGTCAGCAGGTTGTGGTTTCAAGTTCTACTTCAAAGACTTGAACACATTAACCAAGAAAGCATATGCTATATTAGCAGACCTGGTCTGCATAAATTGCATTGCAAGTGAATGTGTAAATACTCACAGAACCAAAGAATCCCTATAGTGCAGATAGAGGGCATCTGGCCCATCATATCTGCACCAACCGTCCAAATAGTATCCCATCCAGACTCACCCCCTCACCCTATTTCCATAACCCCACATTTACCATGGCTAATCCATCTAACCAGCACATCACAGGGCTATTTATCATGGCCAATCCACCTAACTTGAACATCATTGGATTGTGGAAGGAAACCAAGCACTTGGTCAGAAACCCATGCAGACAATTCACCCAAAGCTGGAGTTGAATTCAAGTCCCTAGCTAACCACTGTGCCATGCGGCCCTTAAGTGCTTAAATGTTACGACAGCTTCTGACAAAACTACCCAATCAAACAGAGATAGTAGGAACCGCAGATGCTGGAGAATCTGAGATAACAAGGTGTAGAGCTGGATAAACACAGCAGGCCAAGCAGCATCAGAGGAGCAGGAAAGCTGACGTTT
>NC_063340.1:31705809-31778815 GCF_021869965.1 Rhincodon typus | reverse complement strand
CTTCAGAAATTTTCTGAAGGGTCTAGGCCCGAAACGTCAGCTTTCCTGCTCCTCTGATGCTGCCTGGCCTGCTGTGTTCATCCAGCTCTACACCTTGTTACCCAATCAAGCCGTTAGTTTCAGGCCTCTACCACACTGAGTGAAAAGAATTCTCCTCAACTTCCTACCATTCTATTTCTTACCTTAAATCTACGTTGCCCCTAGTTACTAACTCCATTACAAAATGGAAAAAATGCTTTCCGGTATTCAGGTCACATGCTATGATGCAGGGATGATGTCATGAGCACATCTCTTAAAGGTATATTGACTTCTGGACATTGACACAACCAGCTAACAAATCTGTATATATTTCCAAGCCCCAATTAGTCTAAGGACATTATTAGTCAGTTACGTATGGTAGAATTTTATGGAGGATTTTGTATAATTATAGATAAGCGGAAACAGAAAGCTGGTTAGGTTGCATTCTTTGAAGGAAACTAGTGAACCAGACACATTTTTGAACAGTGTGACAGCTTTAAAGTAATTTGCTGGTGCTCCCTGCAATTCAGGGTAATTTTGCAACCTAGACAAACAGGAGGCTGGAAGAACACAGCAAGCCAGGCAGCATCTGGAGGAAAGGAGAAGTCAACATTTCGAGTATTACCCTTCTTCAGGACTTTTGTCTCTAACTAATTTTGCAACCTGCCCTAGTGGGTCAGACTAATATATCCAACCACCGCAAACCATTACACCACCATATCAAGCATGTTTGTAAAGCTGTTTATTCAGCATGTTGCTGTTTTCCACATTTAATTACCTTGTGCAATTGATTACGTGTTTTTTTAAAAGCATTTACACAGGTTTGAGGGTATAAGGCATACAACATAGCAGCAGATACCACAGCCATTTCCTGCCACAGAATTAAAATCATGTGCTCGAACATGTGTTTCAACAGTCAAAATGACCAAGAGGATAATTAGTAGAAATGATACCAGGAAAGCTGTTTCTCACCGCAACAGGAAATATAAACTGAGACTTGCAAAGGAAAGCTAATCATTCAAGCCATTATAACAATGAATATAATTAAACATAATGACGTGCTAGCTCCAATGAATCATGATCCCTACTCCTTGTGTATTTTTACTGGGAATAAGTTGTCCAATGTTAATGCTGTAAAGTTTATATTATTGGTCCAAATCTTCAATATGGGTTGGAATCCCTATTTCTGACTCCGATGAGACAAGAGCAGTCAACCAAACTTTGGAGGTTTTCAGGTGAACTACCAGACCAGGAGCTATCCCCAGTGAAGCAACATAATCCAGTCCAGTAATGTAGGCAGGCTTCAACAGTATGGATCACCTCTGAAACCACACTTTTTTTTAAACAGCAGTAAATGCCCTAATCTATAGTTTAAAACTACTAAAGCTATTAGTCTGAAGCTACTTTGGCAGCTGCTGAGGTAAGTAAGGGGGTAGGGCCAAGTGGATGGAGTGGTAGGGTGCCACGTGATTGTGAAGTAGGGTGTCAGATTGGTAACTGGTTAAGGTGACAGCTGGTAAGGGGTAGGGTTCCTTGTGGGTGAGCAGTTAGGATGGCAGATGGTGAGGGGATACAATTCCAGGTGAAGTGAGAGAATAGGATGCCAGGTGGGTAAGGGTCTAGATTGGGTTAGGGCTTCAGTGCTACATGGTAGGATACAACCATGTTTGTAGGATTGTAGGGATCTGAGTGGTCACAGCTAGGTTGGAGGAATGTTCGGTGTGAGGAATATGTGGGGAATCAGGTCGGAGGTCATACTGAGTCTAGGTCTGGGAAGTTAGTCCATGGGGGTTAGTCAGTGGGGGGAGTCAGTGGTGAATCAGTTTTATAGTTGGCCAGGAGATGGAACAAGTTGGAATTCCTTTAAACATTTCCTGGCTACCTATCCAGGTAAGTAAAGTGTTACCCTCAAAAGTCTCAAAGTTGGAGGCATCAGAGACTTCCAAATGCTGGCATATTGTCCATCAGAAGGTGCAACTTAACAGGCAATTCCTGCGGAATCAGCTGTGTCGAGATTTCCATTTGCTCTCGACATGCAAATCTAGCCTGTGCTTCAGTAACAAGTATCTTCCTTTGGAAAGATCTGGACCATTACATTAACACTTAGTCCTATTAGAAAATTAATCTTGCATTAACTAAATGCTAGAACGTAGTAAAGTATGAAATAAAGTTGGCTTACGTAACGTCTTACAGAAGGAGTAGGACATATCTGTCATGTCAAAAAGCACCAGGACAGCTTATCATGCTCTTTATTGCTATGGTATGGGTACTTGGATAATCAAAGAACCTGATTCAATTCCGTTGCTCTTCCTTTATGAGTTTTGAAATTTAAACAGGCTTAGTACTTGTGACTGTCACAAAGAAGTGACTTGAATAAGCCACTCATGAAAGAGTCAATTACATTTTACTCGTATTATAATTAGAGAGGAGAAACTGATCGCACATTAACTGCCACTGAGATTAATTCGGCACAAAGCAAGAATGATTCAAATTTAGTGGGGAGAAAATGGAAATTAAACAAATCAAATGCTTTGCAAAGTATTTGGCTCCTAATATTTTGCAGTCTCTCATATCACACACAAAATGAGCTGAAAGATTTTCAATGCTGAAAATATTTGTGGAAACAGAAAATGAATTCACAACAAAAATGTCATACTTGACAATCGTGCATGAGCTAGTTATTTACTGATACTTATTCAAGCCCCTTATGCACAACATTATGTTTTCTTCATTAATGGTCACTTGTGTTTTTCCATGTTTCTAATTTTTAAATATACCTATTGTTTTCAAGCAAAACGGTAATATAAACCAAACAAGAAATTCAGTCATTCATAATTAATGAATCTCAGCAAAAAAAATTGTATAGGTATTTTCTATTTTTGGACCATGTTCATTATTTCTTTTTTATTAATTTTGCAATATTCACGGTTCTATTCACCCTCACTTCAAATTGCTTCGTCACGAAGGTGACACCTACCTTCACCTGGGATGAATTACTGTTCATGTATTAAATTTAAAACTGAATTAATGCAATATAGAATTAATAAAGTTGATCCAATGTCCTGAAGCATAATATAGATACATGCAAAAAGGAAGGCACAAATCATGAACATGATTCAAATTTTAGTTTGGGTTGCTGAAGGTGATTGATATGCTATCATTTTAAGCACTTTACTAATTCTAAGCTGGAAAATGTACATTTACACTCCTGTTGTATGCTAAAATTAGTAATGAGAAAACACTAGTGAATCAGACCAAACCTTCTATCCCATTCCCTTTCTTCTTAAAAACCAAGAGTATAATTCTCATCCATCCTTAGCTTTGATTTTCCTATCCTGCACATCATCACATCAAAAGAGTGAATAGGAACAGGAGGAGGATGATGTTGAGAAGAGAAGACCCAGTATTTTCCAAACTACCTCTTTGCAACGTTAGTGCTGTAAGTCAACCTAAGTTCCTTCCAAAACCCACTTCCCCAGCTATCCATGCTACAACTCCCTCCGACATACCATCTGTGTCCCTGCTTCCTCACTTGCAGGCACAAGCTCCAATAGATTCACACAGCAGCAAACAGATTAAACCAGCAAACAAGGGAAAAATAAGTTAAAAGATATTGAAGGATTCACTGCCAACTAGCATTGAAAGGCTAGAACAGGGACACTTGCTCACATGGATGTGTGAGAGGGACAAACTTCACAGATTGGACAAGGCTGCACCTCAAGCCTGATTGCTTGCTCTCTTAATGCTTGTTCACTGAACAAATGCCTGCATGATCTGGTTATTCTGAGTAATTAATTTATAAGTTAAAATAAGTATGATATAGATAGCAGGATAGGTGATGTGTTACTGCCGCGACATGTGGAAGACACCAATGTGATCCAGAGCAAACACATCTGTAGTAGGTGTTTTTAGCTGAAGGAACTTCAGATCCAAGCTGAGGAGCTGAAGTCTGATCTGTAGACATTGTAGCATATTAGGGAAAGGAAGATTTACCTGGACATTTTGCTCCAAAAGGGTGGTCACACCACTTAGACTAGATGACTAAAATTTGGTGTGTGATCAGGGACAGGAGGACATGACTGCAGGTGAGGCAAGTGTGAGGACTTGGTTAAAATTGAGGATTCTTGGCCCCTGCGGTTGTCCAACTGTTAGAGGTTCTTGCAAGCTGCAGGGGGCTGGGGACTGCAAGGAGAACAGGCGGACTGACCGCAGCCTGCGGGGAGGATCCATAGGCTGCACAACCACCAGGACAGACGGGGGAGGGGAGTCCATCACCAAAACCATGACCATTACAGTGACCACCGGAAAGAGGTGCTGCTTTCTGCACCAGGAGGACTCCTCTGTCACGTGGGTGAGGTGTAGTTTCTCCTCCGAGGGTGAGCTCCTACCCCTTCCGTACTGTGGCCTGATCAGTCCGATGCCATGGGGGTTCTCACTGCTGCAGCTCCACCAGCCTCAGAGACAAGCTGGGGCCCCATGCAGGCCATGGTGCAGGCAATGTACCTGAGAATCTCGCTGAGTAATCAGGCGGTGGAGAGGAGGAAGGTGTTTTCCTCACTCTTCCGTCTCAGACAGTTTTCCTGGGCACCCTGGCCCTGACCCCGGTGGAGGACATTTTCACCGAAGATCCGGGCATCCCGGTGTCAGTAGAGGAGCAGGGCCTTCACCTCCTGATGACCCAGACCTAGAGTAGGCCTTGATGGACTGCATTGAGGATGTTCCTGCCGGTGACCCTGGCGTGGTGTCACTGGGGGACTATAGCCAGCTGGCGGCACCGGGGCAGCCCCCATTCTCTCAATGAGGGATGGGCCATGGCCGAGAAGAGCACCCGGAGGAGGGCTTGGGCTCAGTGTTGAGTACTGGAGAAAACGTAGAGTCTGTCACCTGCAAGGTTTTAAATTACCTAGTGCCCCCCACCCTACCACGCTGTCCCTCATCTTTATCAAGGAAATCTGGGACTTATAGAGGCCACTCTTGGTCACCAGTATAGAGTCCAGCTGGCTCTCAACCGCTGGAAAGATTTTGAGTTGGTCTTCTAGTCAACTCAAGTTGCTCACTGCACATCGAGGCTGGTCCGGAACGACCAGCAGCAGTTCAAGGTGCTCTTTGACGCACTCGCTGGGAGGGCAAGGGTGCTTTATGCTGCCTCCCCCCCACCGCGCCATCCTCCCGGTAAGTGTTTTACTGGTGGTGGTTGAACACTACCACTGACATGAAGACTACCAGAGTCAGTCTCAACATCAACGGCATCAGGGAGTCACAGCGCAAATTCCAGAACTTCTCGATTCTTCCGGACAGGAAGTATGCATTGTGCTTCCTGCAAGAAACCCATACCCTTCTGGGAGATGAAGCCACCTGGTTCCTGGACTAGCAAGGAGGGGTCTACATGAGTCACCTCACGCACAAATCCACTGGGGTGGCTGTCATGTTGGCCCCACATTTCAGCCGGAGATCCTGGGGGTCAAGGAGCCTGTACCTTTGTGAGAGATAGTAAGAACGGCCAATGCTGAAGTCAGAGATAACAGTGTAGAGCTGGAGGAGCACAGCAGGCCAGGCAGCATTAGAGGAGCTGAAGAAGGGTCCTGACCCGAAACATTAGCTTTCCTGCTCCTCTGATTGCTGCCTTGCCTGCTGTGCTCCTCCGGCTCCACACTGTACCTTTGTGAGGCCTGGGGTCGGAGTGTCGAGGATCAACTGCCTATACATTTCATGATGTTTGGTCTCCAGCATTCTGACAGCTTCCATGTGCCAGGTGCTGTGCATGAACCATCACCCGGTGTGGGTGGAGCTCCTTCCATTTGGCGCCGGACTCAGGTTCGCGTACTGACACTTTAACAACCCGCTTCTGGAAATTCTGGAACTCGTTTCGTCTGTTCTGGACCAGATGGAGAAGGAAATGGTGGGTTGGCGGTGGTGGTTGGGGTGGGGGGTGGGAGCAGGGGGTGAGTGCGTGGGGCGTGGACAAAGCTCACGTCCATGTCTTCTGTCAGGAGTATGCAACGGGGTCATTAAAGAGGCAGAAATCCATGATCGGGGAGTTGGAGAAGGAGATGATCAACCTGGAGTCACGTCTCAATCAGCCCGATGTGGACCCGGCCCTGTGGGGGTGTATGAGGCAAAGAAGGCTGTGCTCCAAGACCTGCAGCTCGTCAGGTCATGGGGAGCGTATGCAAGGTCATGGATCTGGCTCGTTCAGGGGCTGGACCACGGCTCCCCAAAAAAGGCGTGGCACCCGTCAGCAGCTCCTTGTGCTGCTAGTCGACGACGGGTCCCTCATCTTGGAGCATCAAGGCCCAGATTAACGCCTATTAGATGACTCTGTTCTCTCTGAATCCATCCAGTGAGCTCTTGCAGACTTCTGTAGGAGGACCTGCCGCACATCGGCCTGAAGGATGCCAAAAGGCTCAATGCTCCCGTCACTATTGAGGAGCTGACCAGCATCCTGACCTGCCTCGAGGGGCAAGTCTCCAGGGCTGGACTGGTTGACTGTGAAGTTCTTCCAGGTGTCCTGGAGGTCAACTATGCGCAGGTCCTGGGGAAATGTCTTTCAGCCGGAGAGTTACCCCTTTCTTGGTGCAGGGCGGTCATCGTGCTGTTGCCAAAGAAAGAGGACCTTCATTCTCTTAAGAACTGGTGTCTGGTCACCGTCCTCAGCACAGATTACAAAATCTTCACCAGGGTGTTTTCTTCTCTCCTGGCATCCAAGCTGGCTGGCACAATCCATTCTGACCAGTTATACAGGGTCCTGGGCCAGAGGATTCACAATATCAACCATTTGGTTCTGAGACGGGATCCATTTATGTTAACTGACAGGTCTGCTGAGTGCCTTCCTGTCTCTCGATCAAGAGAAGGCATTTGATCATGTCGATCACGAGTACCTACTTAGGACTCTGTGAGCATTCAGGTTCAGGATGCAGATCATCACCCAGATCCAAATTCTGTACACCGCCACAGACTGTCTGGTTAAAGTTAATGGGCCCCTGCTGGTGCACCTTTGCTTTGGGAGAGGAGTACATCAGGCCTGCCCATGTCCAATCAGCTGTATTCCCTGTACACGGAGCCTTTTATGTATCTTGTGGAGGAGGTTGTTGGGGCTGGTTCTGCATGGGCGGGGCATGGGTGTGGTCCTTTCAGCCTACACTGATGACATGCTTCTAATGTTCACTCATCTGGAGAGGATGTGCAAGTGCCAAGCAGTGTACTCAGCAGCATCTCTGCCTGGATCAACTGAGCCAAATATTCTGCACTCCTTGTTGTTCCGTGGTGGGGGACTCTCTGCCGAAGGACTTACGGGGGTTCAGCTGGAAAACCACCCATCTCTTCTATCGGGGGTGAATAATTGTGGAGCTGGAAAAGCGCAGCCGGTCAGACAGCATCTGAGGAGCAGGAAAGTCAACGTTTCAGGCCGAAACCCTTTGTCAGGTCTGGGGGGGGGGGCCAATAAATAAAGGGGGGGGGGGGGGGGGGGCTGGGGAGAAGGTAGGTGAGTTGGAGATAGCTGGATGCAGGTAGGGGGTTATTGTGGTTGGTTAGTGGGAAGGGTGGAGCGAATAGGTGAGTCAGAAGATGGACAGGTTGGAGGAGGGGAGATATTGAAGCTGGTGAAGTCAATGTTCAGGCCATTGGGCTGTAAGTTCCCAAGGTGAAATCTGAGGTGTTCTTCCTCCAGTTCATGTTCAGCCACACTCCAACAGTGGAGGAGGCAAAGGATGGACATGTCATCAGTGGGAGTGGGAGGGGGAGTTAAAGTGGATGGCAACCAGAAGGTCAGATTGATTGGTGTGTGCAGGCGACAGATGCTCTGCAAACCAGTCCCCAAGTCTGCCTTTGGTCTCCCCACTATAGAGGAGACCACATGGAGAGCAACAGATACAGTAGATGAGGTTAGATGAAGTGCAGGTGAATCTCTGCTGGATTTGGAAGGATTGTTTGGGGCTGTGGACAGAGTTGAGAGGGGAGGTATAAGTTACCCTCACGCAGGTGGCGACTTTCTGCCTTTAGACCTTACAGCAATAACTTTATGTTGAGCCTCCTCCTAGATGGTGTGCCCTGGCGACACATTTTTTTCCACAAGGTGCATAACCTCAAGTACGACGCACAGCTCCTGTTTATTGACAGCAAGGGTTTGCAGGTCGCCCTCAGGATGCTGCCTGTCTTTTACCAGGACCTGATCACTGTCTGGAACACAGTTGACTCACATCAGGCCTACATGCTGTCAGGAGTAGCAGCTATCATCAGACAGCCATTGCTCAAGAATCCACATCTCCACAACCACGGGTTTGCATGGCTGGCAGAAGGGAGGGCCGTGGCCACAGGTGTGACCAGAGTTGGGAAAGAGTTGGGTGGCAAGAGCCTGCGCTGAATGGTGCTGCAGGAACTGGCACATAGGGTAGCAGTAAATGTCTGGGCACGTGACCACTGCCACCCAATGCCTTAAAACAGCAGTGCTCAGATTCAATGTCCTGCACCAGTTGGAGGATGCTCAGATGTGTGGTGGAATCCTATCTGCATGTACCACTGCCTGGACGGAATTTCACATTGGCTCCAGGATCCCATAGCACCCCTGGGAGCCCTGTGTCCCACAAACTGAGCTGCCTCCGAAAATCGTGTAGAATAAGAACAAAGAACAGCACAGGAACAGGCCCTTTGGCCCTCTAAGCCTCCACCGACACATTTTGCCCTTCCACACAAAAACAGTCTTTACTTACAGGATCCATATCCCTCTATTCCCTTCCTATTCATGTGTTCATCCAAATGTTTCTTGAATGTTGCTGTTGTTTCTGCTTCTACCACCTGCTCTGGCAACACTTTGCAGGCACTCACCACCCTTTGTATGAAAAACTTGTCTTGCACATCTCTTTTAAACTTCCTCCCTCGCACCTTGAACCTGTGTCTCCTAGTAGTTGACCCCTCCACCCTGGGAAAAAGTTTCATACTTTCCTATCTATCCATGCCATTCACAATCTTATAAACTTCAGTTAGATTGCCACTCGACCTCCTGCATTCCAGTGAAAACACACCTCGTCTATCTAATCTTTCTTCATAGCTAAAATCCCCCATTCCAGGCAACATTCTGGTAAACCTTTTCAGTGCACTTTCCACATCCTTCTGGTATTGTGATGAGCAGAACTGTACACAATATTCTAAGTATGGCCTAACTAAAGTTCTATAAAGCTACAGCATAACTTATCTAACCTCATACTCAATACCCCTTCCAATGAAGACAAGCATACCATAAGCTTTTTCACTGTGTAGTATGTCCTTTAGCAATGCCAAATGTGGGCCCTGTATAGGCTGCTGCTGTACACCATCCACCGCTTCTCCCTTATCCACCACCCAGACACGCCTTGGCATGCCCGTTTACCGCTGAGTGGTGGGAATCCCCAGTGGAGGGCTGTCTATGTGGGAGTCTTCCCTTGGGGATCTGGGCTGGAGGGTGTTGCACGCAGCAGTCCTGTGCAACAGATTCATGGACTCCCAGCCCAACTGTTTGTTCTGCAGTGCTATGAAGTCTGTAGACCGTGTCTATGTTGGTTGTGGGTGTTTGCACTCCCTTTTTAGTTACTGAAGCACCTTCTCCTCTGTTTTTGGTTGTACTTCAACCACATGCTCCTGGTCTTTGGGCACCCGGTGCGGAGGGGAGCGGGCAGGTTGGAGAATCTCCTCATGGGTCTGCTTCTGGGCCTGGCCAGGCTGGCTATTACCAGGTCCAGGCAGCAGGCCATGGAAGGGGTCATTTTGGCCAGCTGCCTGCCCCTCTTGCACGGTTATGTTCGAGCCCGGGTGTCTCTGGAGAAGGAGCACGCAGTGTCCACCAAAACTCTCGATGCATTTTGGGAGAGGTGGGCACCGTAGGTTGGGGGAGGAGGGGTGTAGTGCTTTATTTCCCCTTCCAATTCTATTTTGATTTGATCCTTACCCTCCCTTTCACTTTTTCTTTCATGTAACCATTGCTCCTACTGGGCTTTGGTTGACACTGGCTCCTTGACCACATGGGTGTTTTTCCTGGTTGTGGAAATGTTGAATAATTTTATTCACACTACACAGATGCCGTGGGTAAAAATAAGCACTACTGTGTGTGTGTGTGTGTGTGTGTGTGTGTGTGTGTGTGTGTGTGTGTGTGTGTGTGTGTGTGTGTGTTGGGGGGGTTGGAGTGGGGGTGCTTGGGAGGTTTGGAGGGAAGAAAGCCAATAAAACCAGAAGATGAAATTCTTCCTCGCTCAGACAGAAAAAAAGAAAAAAATGGGCGGCATGGTGACTCAGCGATTAGCATTGCTGCCTCACAGCACCAGGAACCAGGGTTCAATTCCATCCTCGGGCGACTGTCTGTGTGAAGTTTGCACATTCTCCCTGTGTCTGTGTGGGTTTCCTCCGGGTGGTCCGGTTTCCTCCCACAGTCCAAAGATGTGCAGGTTAGGTGGATTGGCTATGCTAAATTGTCCATAGTGTTCAGGGATGTGTGGATTAGGGGGATGGGTCTGGATGGGATATTCTGAGGGTCACTGTGGGCTTGCTGGGCCAAAGGGCCTGGTTCCACACTGCAGTGATTCTAACATAATAATCTATATAACCGGTAGATTAGAGTTTCCTTAGCGACTGACTCCAAGCTGGTTGGCCACAGCCATTTATTGTGCACAATAAATAAAGGGTGATTTGGTGTTGGGATACCGGCCTTTGGGCAGTTATTTCTGTCATGTTGAGTAAGGTAGGAAGTTGAATATCAATGAGGCGAGTTGAGCCTTTAACAAGTAATAATCCCACTTAATTTTCAACTTGCTGCTACCTCGTGAAAACCTTACTACACCACTTCTGGAAAGCATAAAGGATGGAGCGAGATGTTTCTAATGTTGAGATATGTCTCACCGGACTCATCCGATTTTGCCTTAAATCTCATCATAGTCCACATCATTTAGACCCTTAAGATTCCATCCAAAATGTTAGTTGCAAAAGTTTAAGCTACCTGCAGCCTTGTTTTCTCATCTCTTTTTTTTTCAAACACTGTTCTTGGTGACACTGTTCTATTGTCTCCTCAATTTAAACTGTCTATCTTTCACTTCCTCTTGGCCAAAATGGCATTCCCACCTCTCATTTCTTTTCCTCTCTTTCCGTTTGTTTCTTTTCCACTGACTCTCATTTCCTTTCTCCCATCCCTATTATTGCTTGTGTTTCCCTTTCTTTCTCCTCCATCTATACCCACTACCAGCATTCCTTTGAATTCATTTCCTTAAATCTGATGATTGAGAATCACCTACTAAATGTTACGAAGTAGAAAGGTCCCAAACTTCAAAGTTTTTTTTTATTGTACTGGGGCTAAAATGCTAAATTAACTTCAGCTCTTTGAGATAAGCAAAGAGAAAAATATCAGCTTCTGATTGCTATCTAGGGACCTGTCTTAAAAAGTGCACTTGTAACTATTGGGCCCAGGTTTGAGTTCAGCTGTGATACCTTACATAATGTCGCAGCTAGTACTCCTTATACAATGAAACGCTATGGCTGGGGGTGACTGATAACTATGGAGCTGTATCCAAATAAAAACAAAACAAGCTGGGAGTGCTCAGCGGGTAAAGCAGCATCTGAGGAGAGAAACAGAGTTAATGCCTGAGGTCCAGATGATCCTTCATTGGTTTCTCCTCACAGATGATGCCTGACCTGCTGTGTATTTCCAGCACGTTGTTTTTTTCAAATTTCCAGCATCTATAGTGTTTTGCTTTCACACAGAACTACATCCTGTAGTCTTGGGTTGGAGAGAAAGCAGAGCATTTTGCTGAGCGATGGAATTTATCTTCTAATTAATCATCTGAAGAACTGATAGATGTCTCAATTCTTTTGGAATAATAATGAAGAGATCACAGGCAACAAATGCATCAATTAATCTCTACTTCTCCCATATAAATGGTTAATGGCTGTCATTATTACTTACTTTCTAGTATGTTCCATACTTCATTATAGAATGGAATTTGGTATAAGAAAAAATGCAAAATGTGCTCCAAACCACAAATGAATGAGCTGTGTGCTGCCAGAAACAGAATACTCTTCAGAGATTCAACTGCAGCATGTAAATTCATCCACTGAAACTTCCCTAATTGCAGTTGGCTGCACAAAGAGAACTACCCGCAGGCCCAGAGTTCAGGATAATTTGGCATGAAGTGTATTAGGTTAAGCTGTTGATAATAGCATTTTGTGGACCTACTGAGTAAATAGGAAAATTTATTCATATTCTCCATTTTTATGTAACTTATTTTGTTAACTTTGTGCTGTCAAATTGGATGCTATGATAAATTCTGGGAAAGGTGGTTGACAAAATCTGTCCCTCGTGGATGTAAGAGAACAATGACATCTCAAGCAGACAACTCAAAGAGAAGAGCAGGAGAGTTCATTTTAGAGCTCAGACTGTCCTGTCAGCAGTGAAACGATGGTGTTCACCATTACATATTCACCATTTTATGATGATTTTTAATATTTCAAAACAGAAACAAGACTTTTTTGAAACTATCATAAGCTTCAAAATTGTTTAATAACTTTTTAAAAAATTTACTAGGAACCTGAGCCTTGAACATTGACGTGACCCTGTTCTGTACCAATGCCCTACACCCAGGCCCTCAGGTCTCCTCTTGCACAACCACAGGGCTTCTCTCACCATTTCTCTTTCTCCTTACTTCCCTTCTCTTTCCTATTCCCATTTGGGATCATCTTTCCTCACACTTGGTCTCCTCTATCACCGTCCCCCGAAGTTGCCTAACTCCCCCTCCCCGGGTCCTCTTGCAACTCCTCACATTCCTCTGGCCTCCCAGTACTCCCCCAGCTTCTCTTGCCCATTTCACCAACATACCCCAGCTGAGTTGGAGAGACTGGAGCCAAATGTTGTCAGGAAAGACAGAAACTAAACAATGGGCTACCTTCAAAGAGAGGTGGTTTGGATACAGTCAAGGCATATTCCCTCAAAAGGGAAAGGTAGCACAAACAAGTCCAGAATTTCCTGGATAAGAAAGGAGATAGAGATTAAGATAAAGAAGAAAACGTGAGTTTACGATGGGTAATAAGTACAACTGAGAGCCACGCTGAATACAAAATATTCAGAAGGGAAGTGATAGAGCAAAGAAGAAAAGCAAAGTCTGGTAGATAACAAGAAAGAAACATAGAATCCCAAAGTCTTCTTTATGCACATAAATAGTGAAAATGTGATAAAAGGACAAGAAGGGCCAATTAGGAACAAACAAGGAGATTTACACATAGAAACAGGGGGCATGGCTGAGGTATTAAATGAATATTTTACATATGTCTTCACTGAGGAAGCAAATGTTACCCAAGCCATGGTGACAGAGGAGGAAACGCATTCATGAAGAATTCAAAGCTAATAATGAGGAGGTACTCAATAAGCTGTTTGTACTTAGAGTTGACAAGTTGACCAGTACCAGATGAGATACATCCAAAGATATTGAAGGAAGTGAAGGTGAAAATTACAGAGGCGCTCCCCACAATTTTTCAGTCTTTCCTGGCCACAGGCATGGTGCCAGAGGACTGGAGAACTGCAATTATTACATTCTTGTTCAAGAATGGTTGTAAGGAAAAGCAATTCCAGACCAGTCAGTTTAATTTTGGTAGTGGAAAAACTTCTAGATACAGTAATTCAGGATGGAATTAATAGTCACATGGACAAATATGGGAGAGGCAGCATGGACTTCTGACAGGAAAACCATGACTGACTAACTAGGTAACATTCTTTGGAGATGTAACAGAGAGCTTAACTCTTTGTAAATGCTGTTGGATACAATGCCTCACAACAGTCTTGCGTGAAAAATTATACTCATTGAAGATACGGTAACAATGTGGACAAAAAGTTGACTAAATGACAGGAAACAGAGAGTAATGGTTAATTTTCAGGTTGGAGGAGGGTTTGTAGTCAGTTTCTCGAGAAGTCAGCACTGGGATCCTCGTTTTTTCTGACTTAGATTAATGATCTAGATGTCAGAATGCAGGGAACAATTTCAAAGTTTATGAACAATACAAAACTTGGCATCATAAACTATGAAAAAGACAGCGTAGAACATCAAAAGGACAATGACAAGTTGTAGTGGATGACATGTGGCAGATGGTATTCAATGTGGATAAGTATGAGGTGATACATTTTGCTAGAAAAAGCATGGGGAAACAATATAAAATAAAGGGCACTATGCTAAATGATATGCTGGTGCACAGCAACCAAGGTGTCTACTTGCATGGTCCATTAAAGGTGGAAAGACAAGTGGAGCTCATGGTTAATAAAACATATAGTATCCTAAGATTTATAAATAGTGGCTCAGAATGCAATAGCAGGGAGGTTAAACTGAACATGTAGAAGCATCATTGGATCTTAACTGGAGCATTGTGTATAGCTCTGAGCAGCACACATTAAAAAGCATGTGTACATAATGAAGAAAATGGAGAAGTTTACAAGGATGGTTTCAGGAATGAGAAACTTCAGCTGTGGAGATAGATTTGAAGAGTTGTGAATGTTTCCTTGTAAAGGAGAAACTAAGAGAAGATTTGATTGAAGTTTTCAAAATCATGAGAGATCTCAACAGAGTAAATGTCGAGAAACTGGTCCTGCTCATAAAAGGATCAAGAATGGGAGGGCACAGATTTAAAAAGAAATAATTGTAATGTGAGAGGAAACGTCTTCACATAGAAAGTGGTTTGGTTCAGGAATGCACTGCTCGGAGGTATAGTGAGGGTAAGCTCAAGTAAGGCGTTCAAGAGAACTGAGATGGTTATTTAAATAGCAATAACATTGTTGAGGTTGGTTGGCTCTCCGAGCTGGTTTCTTGTATCACAGACGTTTCGTTACTATGCTGGGTAACATCCTCAGTGCAGCTGCCAAATTGAGCCAAATACACCTGTAGGTCTCTAAGGTTTTGGAGTAGATTTGTAGCTCGGGTTGTGGGCATTGAGGCTGGTTTGCTGCACTGAGGATGTTACCCAGCATGGTAATGAAATGTCTGCAATACAAGAAACCAGCTTGGCGAGCCAACTAACCTCAAGACCCACAATCCGAGCTACAAATCTACTCCAAAACCTTAGAGACCTATGGGCATAACACACTCAAATTGGTGCTGCACTGAGGATGTTACCCAGCATGGTAACGAAATGTCTGTGATACAAGAAACCAGCTCTGCGAGCCAACCAACCTCAACACCCACAATCTGAGCTACAAGTCTACTCCAAAATCTTCTAGCAATAACATGTAGATCATGGGAAACAGGTGGGAGGATGGCACTTATTCCTGATGCCCATTCATATAGCTGCTGCCAAATGGTCTTGTTCTGCATCATAAAAATTCTGTGATCCCCTTTTCTCAAAAGGAGATTAAAAAACTGCATGCACTGTAATACACAGTTGCAAGTTAACCTCAGTTATCCAAATATATATGGTCACCAGGAAAACTTATTATTCATTAACACAACAATGTGTTAACTCTAGTCAGTTCCACTTTCATACTTTTCTACACATGCATTGTATACATAGTCTTTGAATCATGCACATTTCCAAATGGAATGTGTTGTAATTTGCCATTCCTTTAGGGTCTGCTCATTCTTCACAGAGTGTCATTCATGTAGTGAGTGTTGTAGCTGTATTAAATATTTTTGCTGATCAATTTCTGTTGCTGGAGATCAGAGGACTGCTAGGACTGATGGTCATTCTATACTCTGTACAGGTGCTGAGAATGCTTCTTCCTGATCTGCTTCTTGTGGTGGTGGAACAGCTTCTTGAGTTATACACAAATGCCTGCAGTTGCAATGATAAATCTTGTCATTCACATTCATGACATACAACCATAGTAACAACTTCAAGATTCTAAGTTGCCATCTGAGCTGACTTTCGCTGACGTAATTGAATGTTTGCAGTCTAACTGGCTCATCAATGTTCAGTTCTGACAATGTCTTGCAGTTTTATAGGAGTGAATTTTGGCTTTCTGTCATGTTGTCTTGCTTTTGCCACTCACACCTGTTATTACCTCTGGCTTCAGTACTGTTTTTACTATTGGAAAGGGATTCTTGGTACAACATAACACTATTCTTCAGACTGGGCTATTTTCTGTGTCTTCATTGAAGCGTAGTTCTCTGTTCAAGGACTGGAATGTATAAGCCTATGCTGGTTTGTTTGACTTCTTTATAATAACTATACTAATTTTCATGGTCTCCTCAGACCATGCAGAGATGATGTGAAACAAACAAAAACTGAAATTGCTGGAGAAACTCAGCAGGTTTGACAGCGTCTGTGAAGGTAAAACACAGTTGATGTTTTGTGCCCAGTGACCCTCCACCAGTTCTGAGTTATCACTTCCAAACAAGTATTGGTTAAAATGCTCACAAGCACAGACAATAGCCAGGCAATTTCTCTCAATATGAAGACAATATTGTTCAGTTTATGTTAATGCCCTGGATGAAAATGTAACTTTTCCTTGATGTATAAGGGGTCTCCAAGCCCTGTCTCACTTGGAATCACAGAACAAGGTGACTTCATCATTGACATGGAGATTAGCTGTAGGTGATGACGTTTGTTTGAAGAACCAATGCAGGCACAATAGTTCAAATGGCCTGCTACTGCACTATACCAATTCAGTGATTCTATGACGTTGTAGTACCTCAGCATTGGTGCTGTCATCATCACATGTTTGACTCTAATGAAAGATGCTTCTTGTTCTGTGCACCAATACCACTGCACATACTTAAAAAGATTGAGCTTGTGTAGAGGTTTACATTCTGATGACAAGTTAGTCAAGAACTTTGCTATATAGTTCACAAATTTAAGAATTCATTACACTGTTTTCACGTCTGTTTGCCACTACATTAGCTGCAGCTCTCAGCTCGTAAGGATCTGGACAAGTCCTTTTGCTGTCAGAACATGACCTATGTAATTCACTTTAGGCATCTTCAATTGCATTATCTTCTTGTTCACCTTGCTCAGAATGGCAAAGATGGCAGCAGGGTAAGTCACTCCATTTGGAGTTCCACTTTGCTCACCAGTTCCTTTTCCTTTTCCTCTCTTTTTTCTTCTTCTTCTCTCTCCTCTCTCATTGAGTGCATTGGCTATGAGGAAAGGTTAAAAAGACTTGGATTATTTTCACTGGAAAGATGGCAGCTGAGCAGAGACCTGATAGAGGTCTACAAAATTATGAGAGGCATAGATAGGGTGAATAGTTAGAGGCTTTTTCCCAGGGTTGATGTTTCAATTACAAGGAGGCACAGGTTCAAGTGAGAGGGCAAAAGTTTAAGGGTGAGGTGTGAGGAAAAGTTTTCACACAGAGAGTGGTAGGAGCCTGGAATGCACTGCCAGAGGAGGTGATGGAAGCAGGCTCATTGGTGACATTTAAAAGGCATCTGGATGGTTATATGAATAGGGAGGGAGTAGAGGGATATGGACCGAATAAGGGCACAAGGTTTGTTTTCTAGTTTAGTCAGATCAGCACAGGCTTAGAGGGCCGAAGGAATTGTTCCTGTGCTGTACTTCTCTGTTGTTTGCTCCTCTCTGTAGTAATTCTATTCCCCTCCACCTCCCACCTTTTAATCACCTACCTAAGGAGTCGAGAAGGAGTCGGGTACAACTGGGAACCATGTGGCAGAAGCTGAACGTGCGGGCCGTGACCTGCAGTGACAGCAGATTGAGCATGGGCCAGAGTGACATCGGCAGCGAGAGGAGGCTGGTGAGGCAGCAGCAGCCAGCAGCGAGAGTGGGCCAGTGAAGCAGCAGTAGAGAGTGGCGAGAACGGACTGGTGAGGCAGCAGTGGACGCAGCACAAGCGGGCTGGTGAGGCAGCAGTGGATGATGGTCAGAGTGGGCCAGTAAAGTGGTGACGACTGCCTAAAAATTGGTGGGGTTGCACCATTGTGGAGATGGGACTTGGGATTCTGAGACCTGGACTTTTTTTTCTTGCTTACCTTTTGGCTCTGTTAAATCTTTTAATTCTGGTTTTTGTAATCAAGTAGGTGCCAGTGAATGGCAACTTGGTGCACTTTTTGCTGTACTTAGAACGTGACAAATAAATAGCTCTAAATCTGAGATTCAGGGAGCAGTCACACTAGATTCTAATTTTGGTCTTCAATGGTTTCACCCTTGTGCCTCCACGTCCATAGACTAGCAGAACACAAATAATAGTTTCCATTCCAGGAAGATCACTGACTACTTCATGTTATCTGTGTTGTTACTCTTCAATAAGATTTGTAAAGATCTAAACCTTGACAAATTATGGCAAAATTTCTTCAATGCTTTTAATGGAATTGTGAGATCTCTTCAAAGTTTTATAGCTATCCTTTAATCATAGAATCCCTACAGTGTGGAAACAGGCCCTTCAGTCCAACAAGTCCACATTGACCCACAAAGCATCCCACCCAGACCCATTCCCCTATAAACCCACCTAATCTATACATCCCTGAACATTGTGAGCAATTTAGCATGGCCAATTCATCTAGCCTACTCATCTTTGGATTGTGGGAAGAAACTGGAGCACCCGGAGGAAACCCACGCAGACACGGGGAGAATGTGCAAACTCCACACAGACAGGTGGGATCAAACCTGGGTCTCTGGCGCTGTGAGGCAACAGTGCTAACCATTGAGCCACCGTGCCGCCCTCATAGATCTTTAGATCTATGCATGCTGTCTCTATACTACTAATCTAGTCTACATGAGTTGTTATCTTCCTGATTAAGTCCTTCTTTACAGCTCTTCTATCTTCTGAATTTGAGGGCAGCTGGAATTCTCCACAGTAGACGCTGAATTGGTCTCACACTCTCTCCCACTTCGAGATGATATTCACCCAAAAGACATTCAAGGCCTGTAAAAACATTTTTGACCATTGAACAGATCCTAAGATATTAAAATAACTTAGTGGCCTCTAAATTACTGCAAACCTTTTTAGCATGTTTAATGTTACTAGCCGAAGCTTTAGACTCACTTAGCTGAAATGAGTGAATTTTGCTTAATAACCACTCTGTGGAACTCCAGATTTCAACTCTCTCCATTGAATTGGGCTCTCACCTTCATTTGGCTTCTTGGGATGAGTATTGTTTCAGCACATAGCCTCAAACTTAGCTTCAAGGGCTTAATATTTGGATCACCATCTTGAATGGCTTCATACAGATTCTGTGAAGCACATGATGTTGCACAAGGCACCAGTGTTTATCTGGCATTTTACATTCATTTGATTTTTCACTTCTACTGTCATAGCTCTTACAATCATAAACCATTTATCACCTTTAGACCTAACAATGCAAACCTGTTGTATGGTATAAAGTGATTTGTCTAAATCATGAGCTGATAAATCGGCCATCTTTATAGACGTATATTGCTTCTGTAGTTTTTAGACCTGTGAAAACCTGTGCTGTTACTCTTCAATAAGGTTTGTAAAGACCTAAACCTTGAAAAATTATGGCAAGATTTCTTCAATGCTTTTCATGGAGTCATGAGATCTCTTCAAAGTTTTATTGCTATTCTTTAGATCTATGCATGCTGTCTCTATGTTACTAATCCAGTCTACATGAGTTGTTATCTTCTTGATTAAGTCCTTCTTTACAGCTCGTCTATCTTCTGAATTTGAGGGCAGCTGGAACTGCCATACCACAATTTTGGCTGTGCCACACCTGACACTAAGTTTCAGGTGAAGCCTGATAAGGGCTGTGTTTGACTGCAGATGAAGACATTTACAATAGAGGTAGAGGTTCACATCACTGTGGAAAGCCAACCAGCACACCAAGTATAATTATATTTCTCCAAACACTTCCAGCTTCTCTTTGTCTCCTCCCCAGGCACTTCTTGCTCACACGACATCACCAGCTTCAACATTCACCATCAGCTGCTCACTTCACCACCCCAAAACACTTCAATTTATCCTCAATTTATACCTCTCACTACCCACTGTCTCTTTATTTCAACTCTTTGCTCTACAGGCCACTCATCTCCTCACCATCACCTCCTCCTATCAGCTGCTCATTGGAAAATCTAGTCTCTTGTCTCCTACAAAAATGTATCACCCAACCAGAATTACTACAATTTCATTCAGAGAATGTGGCTATTATTGGCTGGGACACCACTTATTGCCCATCTTTAATTGTCCTTGTGAAGGTGTTAGTGAGCTGTCCTCTTGAACTATTGTATTCCACTTGGTGTAAGTATACTGACAGTCCTTTTAGGGAGGAAGTTCCAGGATTTTGTCCCAGTGACATTGAAGGAATGCCAATATTTCCAAATCAGTATGGTGACTGACTTGGAGAGACTCTTGCAGGTGGTGGTGTTTCCATGTATCTGCTGCCTTTGTCCTTCTAGATAATTACAATTGTGCTTTTAGAAGGTGCAGTCTAAGGAGTCTTGGTAGATTTCTGCACTGCATCTTATAGATGGTACACACTGCTGCTACTGTGCGTCAGTGGTGAAGGGGCTAAGTATTTGTGGTTGTGGTTCTAATTAAGTAGGCCTCATTATCCTGGATGACGTCAAGCTTCTTGAATGTTGTTGGAGCTGTGCTCATCTAGGCAACTCTAAACTTGTGCTTTCCAGTGGTGACAGGTTTTGGGGAGTCAGCTGTATTGCCCACCACAGTATTCCTAACCTCTGACCTGACCTTGCAGCTATTTGTACAGCTAGTCCAGTCAATTTCTGGTCAATGTAACCCCCCAGGATGTTCATAGTGGGGGATGCCAGTGATGGTGATACCATTGAATGTCAAGGGGCGATGGTTACTTTCATGTTTTTTTGGAGATGATCATTGCCTTGTGAAGTGAATGTTACTTACCACATGTCAGCCCAAGTGGACATCACCACTTCTGACCTTAAAAGGCTATTGCTGAAGCAACTGAAGATGGTTGGGTTTAAGACACTACCCTAAGGAACTCCTGCAGAAATGTCTTGGAGCTGAAATGACTGAACTACAACAACCACAACCATCTTCAAAGATTTTGAGAAGATTTGTAGCTTGGGTTGTGGATGAGGTTGTAGACATGCTCACCAAGCCAGTGTGTTTGGTTGCAAACGTTTTGTCACCCTAGTAGGTATCATTGTCAGTGCGCCTCTAGTGAAGCATCGGTGTTCTGTCTCGTTTGTTATTTATATGTCTCGGTTTGCTGGAGTGGTTGCTATTACTTCCGGTTCTATTTCTCAGTGGTTTGTACACAGGGTCTAATTCAATGTGTTTGTTGATGGATTTTTGGTTGGAATACCAGGCCTCCAGGAATTCCCTGGTAAGTCTCTGTTAGGCTTGTACGATTATGGATGTGTTGCACCAGTCGAGTTTGTGTCCCTCATTGTCCATGTGTAAAGAGACAACTGAGAATTGGTCGTGTCTCTTGGTGGCTAATTGGGGTTTGTGTATCTTTATTGTCAGTTTTCTTGCAGTCTGGCCTATGTAGTGTTTATATTTAAGTATATTTCAGCCCCTAGGTAACAGGGTAGCCCACAAACCAACAACCACCCTGCGACAGCTACTGACGAACGTAAAGGATCCCATACCTACAGCCAATAAAGCTAATGTAACATACAAAATACTGTCCAAGGTCTATGAGAAACATTACATAGGCCAAACAGGAAGAAAACTGACAATAAGGATACACGAACACCAACTAGCCACCAAGAGACATGACCGATTTTCACTGGTCTTAATACACATGGACAAAGAAAGATACAAAGATGACTGAGACAACACATCCATAATAGCATAGACCAAACAGAGACATGTCAGGCAATTCCTGGACGCCTGGCATTCCAACCGGAACTCCATCAACAAACACATTAAACTGGACCCGATATACAACCCACTGAAAAACAGAACCGGAAGTGATGCCAACCATCCCAGCAAACTAAGGCATACAAATAACAAGTAGGACAGAACACCAATGCTTCACCAGAGGCGCACTGATAATGTTACCTAGCAGGGTGACAAAATATCTGCAATCAAACATACCAGCTCAGCAAGCAAGTCTACAACCTCATTAAATAACAATTTTAACATCTGTTGATTATGGAGGAGGGCAGGACAATTTTTCTTGAACTAACAGGAGTTGTGCTTTATGCTCACCCGAGGGCAGTCTTCTACATACTGCAGAGCTGAAACAACACAGAAAATGCCTTCACACTGAACTGTAGCATCCACTACCTGTCAGCTTGCCATCCAATATAATAACATTTCACATTTGTATATTATTCAATATAGCAAATTATCCCAAGTTCAGTCCTGAAGAAGAATCACTGGATCCAAAATGTAAACTTTTCTTTCTCTCCACATATGTTGCGAGGCCTGCTGAGTTTCTCCAGCAATTTCTATTTTTGTTTCTGCTTTCTAGCATCCACAGTTATTTGTTTTTTGTAATCATTTATCTAATTCCGCCTTAAAAATATTCTCTAACCTTACTTTCATTACTCTCTGGGGAAGATTCTCTTCCATCTCCGCCTTAAATAAGTGACCCC
This sequence comes from Rhincodon typus, assembly GCF_021869965.1. Lineage (NCBI taxonomy): Eukaryota > Metazoa > Chordata > Chondrichthyes > Orectolobiformes > Rhincodontidae > Rhincodon > Rhincodon typus. Next base: position 31,756,369 of record NC_063340.1, on the reverse strand, counting down.
TAATTTAAACTATGTATCCTAGTTCTACTAATATGAAGCATTCTTTCAGCATCCACACTAATATGTAGTAAGATCAACAAGATTACTTTTAAGCACCAATGGGTACCAACTCAACCTGTCCAATCTTTCCTCATGAGACAACCCGTCATCTAGGAATTAGTCAAGTGAAGATTCTCTGAACTATTTGTAACGCAGTTACATTCTTTCTTAATTAAGGAAACCAAAATTGTACCTAGTACTTCTGTCACATCTGGAGTACAAGTAAGTGAGGGGGACCTAACAACAGTGCTTAGAGAGGATATGCTTAAGGGGTCATCAAATGGGGCCATATGGTTAGAACTTAGGAACAAGAAGGGGATGGTCATTCTGTTAGGACTGTATTATAGACCCCCAAATAGCCAACAGGTACTACAGGAGCAGTTGTCCAGAGAGATTGCAGATACCTGTAGGAATAATAGAGCAGTATAGGTTGGAGATTTTAATTTCCCCTGCATTGACTGGGCCACCCATAGTGTAAAAGGCCCAGACAGTTTGGAATTTGTCATATGTGTCTAAGAAAGTTTCGTAAATCAATATGTAGATGGCCCTACTCAGGAGGGTGCAACACTGGGCCTCCTCTCAAGAAACTAGGTTGGGCAAGTGACTGAAGTATCAGTCGGAGAGTACCTTGAGTCCAGTGACCATAACTCCTTTAGCTTTAACAACATTATGGAGAAAGATAGGTCAGGTCCACAGATTAAGGTGCTAAACTGGAGCAGGGACAACTTTGGGGCCATTAGGCAGGATCTAGCTGAGTTCGATTAAAGGAAAAGAAACGACTGGCAAGCAAATGAGAGGCTTTTAAAAGAGTGATATGAAGAGTCCAGGGATAGTATGTCCCCGTTAGGGTGAAGGGAAAAGCTGGCAGATTTAGGGATCCCTGGCTGACGAGGGATATTGAGGCTCTGGTCGGGAAAAAAAAGAAGGCATACATTGGGTTTAAGCTATTGGGCTCAAGTGAATCCCTAGATGACCATAAAAAACGTAGGAGCATACTCAAGAGGGAAATCAGAAGAGCAAAAAGAGGGTATGAGATTGGTCTGGCAGATAAGGTTAAAGAAAATCCCAAGAGGTTTTATAACTATATTAAGAGGAAATGGGTGGCTCGGGAGAGTACAGGTCCTCTTAAAGATCTGCATGGCCATCTAAGTGTGGAACCACTGGAGATGAGGGAGATTTTTAATGTTTAGTGTTTACTGAAGAGTGCTAAGGATGTAGGGGAAACAAGTGAGCATGCTTTGGACTGCATTCATATTACCAGTGTTTGCAGTTTTAAAGCTCTTAAGGTGGGTAAATCCCATGGGCCTTATCAAGTCCAACCTTGGATGTTGTGGGAGGCTCGGGAAGAAATTTCATAGTTTAAATTAGGGGTCACTTATTTAAGGTGGAGATGGAAGAGAATCTTCCCCAGAGAAATTTCTTAGGCCCTTGCAGAGATGTTTGCCTCATCGTTAGCCACTGGTGAAGTTCCAGAAGACTGGAAGGTAGATAATATTGTTCCATTGTTTAAGAAAGGTAGCAAAGTCAAGCCACAGAACTACAGGCCAGTGAGCCTGACATCAGTGGTAGGCAAGTTATTGGAGAGGATATTGAGGGACAGGATCAACCAACATTTGGGTAGTCAAGGTCTGATTAGCGATAGTCAGCATGGATTTATGCACAGGAAGTCATGTCAACAAATCTTTTAGAGTTTTTCAAAAAGGTACCAAGAGTATGGATGAGGGTAGGGCAGTGGATACTGTCTATATGGACTTTAGTAACGCCTCTGACAAGGTTCCACATGGCAGGCTAGTCATGAAAGCTAGGTCGCTTGGGATCCAGGGAAAGCTAGCTAACTGGATTCAAAATTGGCTCCATGGTAGGAAGCAGAGGGTAGTGGTTGAAGGTTGTTTCTTGGTCTGGAGGTCTGTGACTAGTGGTGTGCCACAGGGTTTGTTATTTGTTACTTACAGAAATGATATGGACGTGAATGTACAAGATATGATGAGTAAGTTTGTGGATGATATAAAATTACGAGGTATCGTTGATAGCAAAGAACTTTATCAAAAATTACAGAGGGATCTTGATCAGATGGGAAGTGGGCTGAGGATTGGCAAATGCAATTCAATACAGATAAGTGTAAGGTGTTGCATTTTGGAAAGTTAAACCAAGGTAGGACTTATACAGTAAATGGTAAGGTCCTGAGCAGTGTTGTGGAACAGAGGGACCTAGGAGCACAAGTACATATTTCGTTGAAAGCGACGTCGCTTTGATTACAACAATCCAAGAGAGTCAGATCATCTACTTTTACAATGATGAATAGGAGTGGTGATATTAGTACAAGCATTGTTTATGGTGACTAACTTGGTTCTTTGAGAGATCTTGATAGTTCCAGGAAGTTTACATAGAACATAGAACAGTACAACACAGTACAGGCCCTTCGGCCCACAATGTTGTGCCGAACTTTTACCCTAAACCTAAGGTCTATCTAACCTCCACCCCTCCCTTATACTATCATCCATATGCCTGTCTAATAGCCGCTTAAATGCGCCTAATGAGGCCAACTCCACTACCCTCTCCGGCAATGCATTCCACGCTCCTACCATTCTCTGAGTGAAGAACCTACCTCTGACGTCTCCCCGATAGCTACCTCCACTCACTTTAAAACTATGCTCCCTTGTAATAACTACCTCCACCCGAGGAAAAAGTCTCTGACTGCCCATTCTATCTATACCTCTGATCATTTTGTACACCTCTATCAAGTCACCTCTCATCCTTCGTCGTTCTGAAGAGAAAAGCCCTAGCCCTCTCAACCTTTCCTCGTAAGACCTTCCCTCCATTCCAGGCAACATCCTGGTAAATCTCCTCTGCACCTTTTCCAACGCTTCCACATCTTTCCTGTAATGAGGTGACCAGAACTGGACACAATACTCCAGATGTGGCTGAACCAGGTTTTTGTATAGTTGGAGCATAATTTCATGGCTCTTAAACTCAATCTCTCTATTAATGAAAGCTAAAAGTTTAGCTGCATGGTTAGATTACATAGAACATAGAACAGTACAGAACAGTGCAGGGCCTTCAGCCCACGATGTTGTGCCAACCTATTATGCTACTAAGATCAATCGACACTGCATACCTTACATTTTACTATCCTCCATGTGCCTATCCCAGAGTCGCTTAAAAGTCTCTAAAGTATCTGACTCCACTACCACTGCCGGCAGCACATTCCACACGGCCACCACTCTCTGTGTGAAGAAACTACCTCTGACGTCTCCCCTATACCTTCCTCGAATCACATTAAAATTATGCCCCCTCGTAATAGTCATTTCCACCCTGGGAAAAAGTCTCTGGGTATCCACTCTATCTATGCCTCTCATCATCTTGTACAACTCTATCAAGTCACCTCTCAACCTTCTTCGCTCCAATAAGAAAAGCCCTAGCTCCCTCAACCTTTCCTCATAAGACCTGCCCTCCAGTCCAGGCAGCATCCTGGTAAATCCACTCTACACCCTTTCTAAAGCTTCCACATCTTTCCTATAATGAGGTGACCAGAACTGAACAGAATATTCCAAGTGTGGTCTAACCAGGGTTTTATAGAGCTGCAGCGTAACCTCACGGCTCTTAAACTCAATTCCCCTGCCAATGAAAGCTAACACACCATACGCCTTCTTGACAAACCTATCAACTTGGGTAGCAACTTTGAGGGATATATGAACGTGGATCACAAGATCCCTCTGTTCTTCCACACCGTCAAGAATCCTACCATTAACCCTGTATTCTGCATTCAAATTCGACCTTCCAAAATGAATGACTTCACATTTTTCTGGGTTGAATTCCACCTGCCACTTCTTTGCCCAGCTCTGCATCCTGTCAATGTCCCATTGCAACCTACAACAGCCTTCCACGCTGTCCACAACTCCACCAACCTTTGTGTCATTGGTAAACTTACTAACCCATCCTTCCACTTCCTCACCCAAGTCATTTATACAGATCACAAAGAGCAGAGGTCCCAGAACAGATCCCTGCAGAACACCATTGGTCACCGAGATCCAGGCTGAATCCTTTCCATCTACTACCACCCTCTGTCTTCTATTAGACAGCCAGTTTTATATCCAGACAGCCAAATTTCCCTGAATCCCATGCCTCCTTACTTTCTGAATGAGCCCACCATGTGGAACCTAATGGAATGCCTCGCTAAAATCCATATATACCGCATCCACTGCTTTACCTTCATTGATGTGTTTTGTCACATCCTCAAAGAATTCAATAAGGCTTGTGAGGTATGACCTGCCCCTCACAAAGGCATGCTGACTATTTCTAACCAAAATGTGCTTTTCCAAATAATCATAAATACTATCTCTCAGAATCCACTCCAATAATGTGCCCACCACAAAAGTAAGACTGACCGGTCTGTAATTTCCAGGATTATCCCTATTCCCTTGCTTGAACAAGGGAATAACATTTGCCACCCTCCAATCTTCTGGTAGTACTCCAGTGGACAGTGAGGACACAAAGATCATTGCCAAAGGGACAGCAATTTCTTCCCTCGCTTCCCGTGGAAACCTTGGAAACCTTGGGTATATCCCATCTGACCCAGGGGACTTATCTATCCTCATGTTTTTCAAAAGTTCTAGCACATCCTCCTTACCAACCTGTTCAAGCATATCTGCCTATTTCATGCTGTCCTCACAAACATCAAGGTCTCTCTCACAAGTGAATACTGAAGCAAAGTATTCATTAAGGACCTCCCCTACCTCCTCTGACTCCTCGCACAAGTTCCCTCCACTATCACTGATTGGCCCTACCCTCACTCTGGCCAGCCTCTTGTTCCTCACATAAGCATAGAAAGCCTTGGGGTTTTCCTTGATCCTACTCGCCAAGGTTTTCTCATACCTGCTTCTAGGTCTCCTAAGTCCATTCTTCAGTTCCTTCCTGGCTACCTTGTAGACCTCTAGAGCCTTGTCCGATCCTTGCTTCCTCAACCTTAAGTAAGTTTCCTTCTTTCTCTTGATTAGGTGTTCAAACATGTCTTGTCATCCAAGGTTCCTTCACCTTATCATCCTTTCCTTGCCTCAGTGGGACAAACCTATCCAGTACCTGTCGCAACTGCTCCCTCAACAACCTCCACATTTCTATCGTGCATTTCCCTGAGGACTCCTGATCCTAATTGGTGCTCCATAGTTCTTGCCTAATAGCATTGTAATTCCCCCTCCCCCAATTAAATACTTTCCGATACCGTCTGCTCCTATCCCTCTCCATGGCTACAGTAAAGGTCAGGGAGTTGTGATCACTATCACCGAAATGCTCTCCCACCGAGAGATCTGACACCTGACCTGGTTCGTTGCCAAGCACTAAATCCAATATGGCCTCCCCTCTCGTCTGCCTATTTACATATTGAATCAGAAATCCTTCCTGGACACACCTGACAAAATCTGCTCCATCCAAAATATTTGCGCTTCGGAGGTTCCAGTCTCTACTGGGGAAGTTGAAGTCGCCCATAACAACAATCCTGTTACTTCTACACCTTTCCAAAATCTGTCTCCCAATCTGTTCCTCAGTGTCTCTGTTGCTACTGGGGGGCCTATAGAAAACTCCCAATAAAGTGACTGCTCCTTTCCTGTTTCTGACTTCCACCCATACTGACTAAGTGGAGAAACCCTCCTCCACAACCTCCCTTTCTGCAGCTGTGATACCATCCCTGATTAGCAATGCCACTCCCCCACCTCTTTTACCTCCCTCCCTATTTCTTTTGAAACATCTACACCCCGGAACATCCAACAACCGTTCCTGCCCCTGTGTTATCCAAGTCTCCATAATGGTCATAACATTATAGTTCCAAGTACGGATTATTGCTCTAAGTTCATCACCCTTATTCCTGACACTTCTTGCATTGAAGTAGGCACACCTCAACCCATCGCACTGACTGCCACTTTGCCCTATCAACTGCTTATCATTCCTCATAGATTCTCTGCTTGCTCTATCAGTCTGTATGCTGGCTACCCCATCCTCTGATCTGTGGCTCCGGTTCTCATCCCCTGCCAAACCAGTTTAAACCCTCCCGAAGATCTCTAGCAAACCTCCCGCCCAGGATTTGGTGCCCCTCCAGTTCAGGTGCAACCTGTCCTTCTTGTACAGGTCCCACGTTCCCCAGAAGGTATCCCAATGATCCACAAACCTGAAGCCCTCCCTCCTACACCAGCTCTGTAGCCATGTGTCCAGCTGCGCTCTCTCTCTTTTCTAGCCTCACTAGCCCATGGCACCGGTAGTAATCCTGAGATTACTACTCTACTCATCCTGGCTTTCAGCTTCCATCCTAACTCTCTATAATCACTTTCCAGATCCTCATCCTGTTTCCTAGCTATGTCATTGGTACCGATGTGTACCACGACTTCTGGCTGCTCTCCCTCCCTCTCAAGAATCCTGAAGACCCGATCCGAGACATCCCTGTCCCTGGGACCTGGGAGGCACTTCAAATATCATAACATTCAGGAATATGGGATAAGTACCGGAAGTTGGGATTAGACCATTTTTTAAAAGTGGTACTTACGTCGGTGCAGACTCGATGGACCAAAGAGCTTTTTCTGCACTGTATGAGTCTATGAATCTATGAATTTCCCAATGACACACCTTAAACTAACTGGTCTATAGTTTCCTACTTTTTGCCTCCCTCCTTTTTTGAACAAGGGCATCATATAAGCATTTTTTGATATTGACTAGAACCAGTCCCACACCCAGAGAATTTTGGAATATTACAACCAATGGATCCATTAGCTCTGCTGCCACTTCCTTTACGACCATGGATGTAAGCCATTAGCTCCTCGGGACTTGCTGTCTTCACTTATTATTTTGCTCAGTACATTTTCCCTAGTGATGATGATTGTTCTAAATTCTGCCCTTTCTCTAACCTCTGCATCACCTATTACAATTGATATCTGGCTAATCACTATGGTATGCAAAGCATGAACACGTGGGTAGAAGTTAAATGTAAAATGTAAGCCATACTGGAACTCCAAATGTCATTAGGCTGCTTAGAACACTTCCTTAGCTTGGACCACACTGGAGACAACATGCAATACTCACTAGCGTATGCGCAATCATTTGTCATTGGTTGCTGTCACAAGATATGGGACAAGATACTGCAGAGGAAAAGTTGCAAGATACAAAAGAGGTACAAGAGGAATGAGAACTAAGGAGGTGAGTGCCGCCGGCCAGCATTGATTGCCTATCCCTAGTTTCCTGTGAGAAAATGGTGGTGACCTGTCTTCTTAAATCATGATGTGGACGTGCCAGTTTTGAACTGGGGTAGACAAAGTCAAAAGTCACACGACTACAGGTTATAGTCCAACAGGGTTATTTGAAATCACAAACTTTCATAGTGCTGCTCCTTCATCAGGTGAAGTGCACTAAGTTCTTAAATTACTGCAATCGATTTGGTTTCAGCGCATACATGGGAGGGAGGACCAGGATTTGCCCAAGTGACAATGGAGGAAGAATGATAGAGCGTATGGCTTGGAGAAGAAAATGTATCAGCCTGGCTCAGTTAAACTGCACTTACCTCTCAGTCATGAGAAATCGTGTTCAGATCCCTGTGCAGAGCTTAAGCACAGAAATCAAGGCTGACATTCCAGTGAATTACTGAAGGAGCACTGCACTGTTGGAAGTTCAATGCTTCAGATGACATATTAAACTGAATCGCTATCTACTGTTTGGGCTGGTGTAAAAGATCCTGTTGCAATATTTTGAAGAAGAACAATTATCCCTGTTTTTCGGGGCAGTATTTGTTGCTTCAGCAGCATCACAAAAAGCGGATTATCTGCTTATTGCTGTTTTGGTAAGTTTGCTGAATGCAAATTGGTGGCAGTATTTCATACAGTAGATTTCAAAAACACTTCTTTGACTATAATGTGGTTTGAGACTTCTGGCGGTTGTGAAAAGTGCTGTATAAATTTGTCTTTTGTTTGGTCAGTGTTGTATGTGCTGTTATATGTATCTTCTGGTTGTAGGGGTTCTTTAGAGGCTTGTTTGGTCCAGTATGCTAGTTACTTGATGGTTATATAAGGCAACTAAGAAGCAGTTGGCGCATCTCTACAAAGATTTACAGGTTATAAGAATAGGCTACATTAAAATTGTTACATATTACATTAGACTAATTACTAAAAAAATAGGAACCTAGCCTTAGGTTTGTTTCCAATGAGCTCCTACTTTACCCTCTCACTAAGTCCTCATGACAACATCAAGTTAGGTGGTACTTATTGCACTCAGTTATGTATTAACCCTTTCAGACCTATATACAAAAGTTCTGTTAAGTTCTCAGTCAGTGGAAACATCCAGGATGTTGATGGTATAGGATATATAGGTGACAATGTCATTGAATGTTAAAGGAGAATGTTTGATTTATTTTTTGCTGGAGATGGCCCTTGCCTGCAACTTATGTAAGTCATAAAATCAGTAAGCACAAAAGTAGTCCATTCAGCCCACCAAGTTCATGTTGGCTCATTGTAAAGCAGTCCATTCAGTCCCGATTCTGGCTTTATCCTTTATGGCTGTGGAAGCTTATTTCCTTTAAATGAAAGTCTTGAAATCATTCATTATCTCTGCTTCCACTACCTTTGCAGGGAGCAGTTTCAGGGTTATTACTGCTTGTTGTGTAAAATCGTTCTTTCTCACATGCTCACTGCTCACTTGCCTGGAACTTTAAACCAGTGTCTACTAATATTTGTAACACCAGCTATTGAGATTTTTGTTTTGACCTTATCTAAATCTATCATAATCTGCATATCTGGAGCAAATCTCCCCTCAATTTGCTTTGTTCCATGGAGAACAATTCCAGCTTCTCCATGGGAGTGGAGAGGGCACGAGCCAGGGGGCAGCCGGGAAGGTAAGGTTTTTGCTTATAAAAACTTACCTCGTGAGTCAATGGCCTACTTGATTCGAGCGGCGGGAGTGGAGAGAGCATGGGTCGAGAAGTGAACTTTTATATTCGGGCATTTATTGCCCATCCCTAATTGCCAGAGGTCAGCTCAGAGTCAACCACACTACTGTGGGTCTGTAGTCACATGTAGGCCAGAGCAGGTAAGGATGGCAGTTTCCTTCCCTAAAGGACATTGGTGAACCAGATGGATTTTTCCCCCAAAAATTGGCAATGGATTTATGGTCATCATTAGACCCTCAATTCCATTTATTTATTGAATTCAAATACCACCATCTGCTGTGGCAGGATTTGAACCCAGGTCCCCAGAACATTACCTGGGTCACTGGATTAATAGAGCAGCAGTAATACCAATAGGCCATTGCCTCCCTCATTCCTCTTGAGTTTGTGACTATCTTTATTCCCTATGATTAAGCACCTAAGGAACATAAGAACATAGTAATGTAAGAACAGGAGTAAGCCATTCAGCCCATCATGGCTGCTTTGTATTTAATACAATCATGCCTGATTGAACACTTCAATGCCTTTTACCTATCTCATAACCCTGTACATCACCGGTAATCATAAATATATCAATCTCTAGCTTAAGCATTCCCAAAGACAGCCCTTCCACGGCCCTCTGTTGTAGAGAGTTTCAGAGGTTCACAGCCCTCTGAGTAAAAACAAATTCTTATAATGTCTGACCTAATTGAATTCTGCTTATTTTTAAAATGTGCCCATGGTTCTAGACTCCTCAACCAGAAGAAACATCTTACCTGTACCTACCCTGTCTATCCCTTTAAGCATTTTGTGTGTTTCAATCACATCAATGTTTCAAGAAGCACAGGGAATCTATGTGACATTTCCCAGTCCTTGAACCACAAATGCATCCATGATGTTACTGATGCCATTTTCTTCAATGCACACCTCTTCATATCCTTCCCCTGATGATGATAGCTTTAAGCAGCTTAGACGGTGGGACGGTCTATCATTCCTGGCTGCCCCAGCTACAGGATGCTAGCCACTGCACTGATATTGTTTTCAGAGTGCACTGTCATCAATCTACAGAGTTTGTGAACTTCTACTCCATGAATGCTCAAATTATATGTGATAATCAATGCCAAATTCAGGATGTCTGCTCCAGATATCCTGGGAGCTGACATGAGTCTTATTGCTAGTAAATGCACAGGTTGATGGTTCCTTTCTACATCCTTGTTGCATACAGGGATGGCTGCTAGGAGACAAGCCAAACGTGGTTCATGGCATCTTTAAGAAATCCTCAGACTGATGCAGAATGTAAATACAGTGCCGCTCATATTTCAACAAAGGCTGTATTGGTACTGACCACAAGCCTCTGAAAATGAGGCCATAAGACATAGGAATGAAAGCAAGCCATTCAGCTTGTCAAATCTACTCCATCATTCAGTGGCTTCCCTGATAATTCTCAACTCCACTCTCCTACCTCACTCCCACAACACTTGATTCCCTTACTAATTAAAAATGCCTATCTCAACCTTGAACATACTTAATGATGCTGCCTCTACGGCTCTCTGCAGTAAAGAACATAGAACATAGAACAGTACAGCACAGTACAGGCCCTTCGGCCCACGATGTTGTGCCAAACTTTTACCCGAAACCTAAGGTCTATCTAACCTCCACCGCTACCTTATACTATCATCCATATGCCTATCTAATAGCCGCTTAAATGCCCCTAATGAGGCCGACTCCACTACCCTCTCCGGCAATGCATTCCACGCCTCTACCACTCTCTGAGTAAAGCACCTACCTCTGACGTCTCCTGATATCTACCTCCACTCACTTTAAAACTATGTCCCCTCGTAAAAGCTACCTCCACCCTAGGAAAAAGTCTCTGGCTGTCTATTCTATCTATACCTCTGATCATTTTGGACACCTCTATCAAGTCACCTCTCATCCTTCGTCGTTCTAAAGAGAAAAGCCCTAGCTCTCTCAACCTTTCCTCGTAAGACCTTCCCTCCATTGCAGGCAACATCCTAGTAAATCTCCTCTGAACCTTTTCCAATGCTTCCACATCTTTCCCGTAATGAGGTGACCAGAACTGGACACAATACTCCAGATGTGGCCGAACCAGGCTTTTGTATAGCTGGAGCATAACTTCACGGCTCTTGAACTCAATCTCTCTATTAATGAAAGCTAAAAAAGAATTCCATTCTCCTCATCCCATCAGTCTAGCACTGGTTATGGGCTAGTTTTTCTTGCAATGAAACAAAGGGAGGTACTGAGTATGTTGGAAATGGATGCAAAACAGTTAATGATGATGTACGAGCGGGACATGTGGTGAGGTGACCCCAGTGAGTGGGTGCAGTGGACAGGCAGGGTAAGTAGTTGGGTGGTGAACACTGGTAACTGGACATGATGCATGCAGTACTGAGCAACATAGTCCATGGGCCTTAGTGAGATGCATGTCCGGTGGCAGAGTTAAACTGAACACTGGCCCTGTAAGTGTGAGGTAGCTAGGAAAGGATAGTACCACCTAATCCTGTGGAATAAATTTGAATATTAACTTCCTTTCTACACCAATGGGAATCCCATCTAACTTGTCACACAGCACTGCTGCAATTTTTGTCTAGGCTAGTTGGGTCTGTCGTAATGGCTTCCTTTAATAATCAGCCGGAGAAAGGATTGCTCTCCTCTCCACTATTACATTTACCAGCATTTACATGTCCTGGAATCAGGAAGTTAATTTGCCTTTTCATTTCAACATTTTCAGCGGTGAGAAGCGCAGTACAATGTTCATTTGCAGGTTTCAGTGTCTGAAGAGGTGTGCAGCTGAACTTTCGATATGGTTTGAAACATATGGAAGCAGAAAGGTCACATGTGCAATGTACATTTCCACCTCATAATCAAATGAATGAAATGAAATTTAAAGATTGCATGAGAAAATTTGCACCAGGCTAAAGCAGACTGGGCACCACGTCCTACTTTAACTGCTAAAGGGAAACCTTAGCCCTAAATTTATATTGTAATTTGGAACAATTTGGAACTGCTCAGAAAAGCATTTTTTTTCTAGAGTTCTGAAATACACAATCCCTCTTATTGTATTGTATTGTATTAATATTTATATCAATATATGAAACTATTTATAGTCTGCTTGTGCTGATCATAAATAAAATGTTGTGCATTATATATGTACTTCTAATCCACAAGTAAGAGGGAAATTTATGAGTTGTAGGGAAAGCCCAGAATTGGGTATCACAATTTGTTCACTCATTTCAAAACTTGTATCACATCCCAAAATGCTTGTTTGCATAATGCTGACCACCCACTTTAAAGAGATAAAGAAGGTTGAAGCGGCAGCTCTAAACTCTATAATCTTGGGAAAGACATTGATAGCCATGACACTTAAATGATTGTCAACTCCAAATCATCAAACCAAAAAAGGACTGAAGAAATTCATAGCACCAAAAGTCAGATACTTTCACAGGTGTGGTGTGGTGTTATGGCCTTGAATTTATTAAACTACAGACGATGCTCATGTGATAGTGTAGTTGTATGTATTTTCCATTGACTGGATTTTCAAGGCTAAGGAAGCGTGAAAAAGATAAACTTGATGAGTTCATGCAGTGTACCATATAGGTTGTGCATTAAATACGGTAATTCAGGAAGTGAATATTGACATCGCCAGCAGGACAGGGACAATGATCAAACAGAAGGCTTTATCGTGAATAAATTCAAATTCCTTGAGTTTAATTACAGCTGAATCCATCCTGAATTCAGAATGGAGATGCTCTGAGGAGTCAAAAGATGACCCACTCAGCGATCCCAGCATCTGCCCTGCTGTTCCAGCTATGGCATTTATATGGATCGTTCTAGCCTAATTTTTAAGGAATTTTGATACAGAAAGCATTTTGCCTCAGGTCAGTGGCCACTCCCAAGAGATTTTTAAAGGGGACTGAGCCACATTGAATGATTGAGGTAGGTCTTTGAACTTTATTTTTCTGTAGATTGATATAATCTTGCACTCATTTGAACAACATTGACTATTCTTCAGTTTTCTGGGACTTCGCCTGTGGCTGAAGAGGATACAAATATCTTTGTCAAGGCACCAAAAACCTCTACCCTTTCCTCCTTCTGTACCCTCAGATAGATCCCATCAAGCCCTGGGTATTTATCTACCTTAATGTTTTTCAGAACAGTCAACACCTCCTCCTCTTGATGTTGACATGTCCCAGAATGTAAATACACTCCTTCCTAATCTTACAATCATTATACGTATTTAGAAGTGCACTTGTGATACCAACAGATACAGCGCTAATGAACCAAGTGCTGCAAAATGGGATTAACGTTTTTAGGTGGTTGTTTGTGACCAGCACAAATACAATGGCCCAAAGGGCCTTTTTCTGAGCTGTAGATCTCTATGACTCTATGAATTTCTGATGTTCCCTGACAAAAAGGGTGACTTTGGGGGAAGAAAGCCTGATAGGGAAATGGATTAGACAGGCAAAGACTTCCTCATCCAAATTCTATGTAACTACTATGTCTTTCTTATTTAACCCTAATTTGCTTTCATGTTTGTAATGACTTGAAGCCAATAGAATTCTTGCTTCATGAACTTTAGGCTATCTGTGCGTTCAGAGGTCATATTACACACTTCCAGAGAACAAAAACAAACTACCTCCAGATATCCAAGAGCCAAGGCCAGAGACACTGGAGGAAATCCTAGGAAATAGGGGCCAAGGTAAGTTGGATTGCTCATCAAGATACACAGCCATGTGAATTTGCTGGGAACCCTGTGCCAGTGGCCTTCAAAGTTACAATGATAATCAATTTCTACTCCACCGGTAGAAATTGTGCTCTGAAGGGTACAAGGGTGCCATATGTGACATTGTACAGACTGCGACACATAGATGTGTGAAGAGGGTGACCAGTCTGATTTAGTTCTGGCAATAATTTCATCTACTTCACCATGAATGAAGACAGACATACTGCAATGTCAGCCATATGTAGTACCATTGCTTGGTTTTCTCCACTGCAAGATATCATCAACAGCACTCATGTGGCCATAACAGCTCCCTGGGAACAGTCAGCTGTATCTGTCTGTCATACAACTGAACTGTGATCACAGGAGAAGAAGATTCGAGAAGAAAAATCTCTTTCCCACAGAGCTGTCCTGATGTATACATTTTGCACATCTCAATTCTCCCAGAGCTTTTTGAAGCCCCAGCCCAGGTTTATGGATGACAAGGAGTATTCCCTGTGTACATCGTTGATAACTTCTAGTGAGTCAGCTCCACGGTGAGGCAGAGGAGCACTCCAATGAGATCCTGGATCCATCAGTGACAACCATCAGTGACAGACATTGATTACCCTTGAGGCAGATAGTGGACATTCCTGGCACTCAACCTCCTGTGTGACAGTCCTCTGCCATCGCCATCTTATAATGCTTACTCACATTTGTAGAAGCATGAAGCTTTGAGAAAATGGTGGTACATATCCTGTAGAGATCAACAGTTCATTCATTCAGTTGCAGCCAGATTCTCTTGAGTTGCAGACCTGTACAGCCACCTCTGTGCAGGATGATTTCTTCAGTCAGGGAAACTTTCCTTTTCACCTGGATAACTGCCAGGACAATGTCTAGGGAGGCATCGCAAAAGCATGGTGCTGCTTTCTCTTGGATCTCTGAATTTTCCATGAGCAAGTGGAGTTGATAAGCAGTAGTTGAGTGATGCTTTCAGGTTGCAGAGAGTACAGTGCTGTCCAGCGTGCTTTTTAAATATGGTACCTGGATGTTGGAGCCTCGAATGTCCTGGAAAGCTTCAGAACTTCTTGTCCATAAAATTTAGCGTTCTATGCATGTAGGTACATGTAATGTGCTCAGAAATCGTAATCATGCAAGAAAACCCACAGGTATAATTCCCTTCTGTTTTTATACCCATTTATGAACTTAGTCTTAAAGAAAAATTCCGCCCTTGGAATCACCTCTATAGGTCAAAACTGGAGACTGTCAATGGCTTCAGTTTCTTTTCTACAGTGGACATACTCCAATACCCCCAGCGTTCAAACCCTGCCCCGCCCACATACATCCTGCATCAATGTCCACACAGCCCAAACCCACCGACGGTGTTCACAACTACTAACAATTCTCAACAGTGTTCACAGCACCCAACCCATCCCCTGACATTAGTCATACTGCAAACTCCCTTGACGATGTTCACAACCGCCAAATCCTGCAGAGAGTGCACATAACCCCCAGCACCACCCAACAGTGTACATGGCCCCACAACCAACCCCAACAGTGTTCACCTACCATCAATGGGCGGCACAGTAGCTCAGTGGTTAGCGCTGCTGCTTCACAGCGCCAGGGACCTGGGTTCAATTCCAGCCTCGGGCGACTGTCTGTGTGAAGTTTGCACGTTCTCCCTGTGTCTGCGTGGGTTTCCTCCGGGTGCTCCGGTTTCCTACAGTCCAAAGATGTGCAGGTTATGTGGATTGGCCATGCGAAATTGCCCATAGTGCCCAGGGATGTTTAGGTTAGGTGGGTGAGACAAGGGAAATGTAGGGGTAGGGGTAGGGGAATGTGTCTGGGTGGGATGTTCTTAGGAGGAGCAGTGTGGGCTTGTTGGGCTGAATGGCCTGTTTCCACACTGTAGGGATTCTATGATTCTATGATAGTGTTAACACCATCAAAACCTCCCACAATAGTGTTCACACACGCCCATCCTTCCAACAATGCTTAAACCCTCACCCCTCTCTGACAGTGTTCACCAGCTTGCCAACAGTGCTCACACCCACCCAAAGTTCAGGCACCCAAAGCTCCCATGATAGTGTTCACTCCCCTCTCCAACTCTTCAACAATATTCACACCCACCATCCCCCAGGGCAATGTTTACTCCCCACCAACAGTGTTCACTACCCCTGACAATGTTCACACCACCCATACCCCCACGACAGTGGTCACACCACCCAAAGTCCCCCCACCAGTATTTGTACCCCTCTCCAACACTACGACAATGTTTACACTCCTCAATCCCCCCGCAAAGTGTTCACAACACCCTGTCAGTGTTCACACACCCCACAATGCCCTGACAATGTTCACACCCACAACCTATCCGCTGAAAGTGTTCACACCATCCAACCACCACTGACAGTGTTCACAATTCCACCCCTTCCAACAATGTTTACAACATCCAATCCCCAATGTTCACATCACCCAATGCCCGGCACAGTGTTCGCAACCCCTAAATGACCCAAAAGTGTTCACACCCCACAACTGCCCCTGATAGTGTCACCTCACAATTGCCCTCAGTGGTGTTCACAGCTCTCATAATAGCATTTACATCCTCTCAACTCCTCCAACAGTGTTCACAACACTGACCTCTAACCTCTTGCAATTTGGTCTCTAGCCCTTGTTCTTACCTCTGATTTCTCACAATTGGTCCAGAGCTATCGGTTTGATCTCTGACCATTTTGGCTCTGTCCCTGGATACTTCCCTGTTACACTGGTTGTTACCCTATCAAACTTTGTGATTAATCAACGTGACTGAACTTGATGACCACAAAGATGCCAATGGCCTCACATTCCCCACCCCACCCCACCATCTCCCCCACCATGGCCACTCAACCCATTCCAACTAAATACCTGACATGACGAACTCCCATTAACTAGACCTGACTATCCTCTTGACCAGAGCCAACAGCCCACCCAAGCCAGTCACCCCAAACAATCCCACATGATCCAACTGCTCACCTGACCTGACCTGTCTAAACACTCCAGCCTTTGTACCCACTCCCATGTCCTGAGTTCCCACCTGAACCAACCATACCTTACTACCCACTCAACCTGTCTGCCCCAGTCAGCCTCACAGTTGAGACCTCACTAAATTTACCTGAATAGAATCGCTGATGCTGCAATGGGGACAGGTACTCTCCTTTTGTCTTTTCTCCTATTTGGTGGCAGAACTGATGTATTAAGAGAGACCAAATCAGTTAGAACTATAATCACTGAAATTTAAAAGAATGGGTGGGGGGGCTTCCTTGAAACCTATAAAATTCCAATAGGATTAGGCAGGATAAATGCAGAACCAGTGATGACAGTCTAAGGATAGGGGTTATGCTTGTAGTATGGAATCAAGCCATTCAGCCCATCCAGCCTACACTTACCTTCCAAACAGCAGCCCACCCAGATCCACCTCATCCCTGTAACCCTGCATTTCCCATGGCTAAACCACCTCGCCTGCACATCCCTGGACACTATGGGCAATTTAGCATGGCTAATTCACCTAATCTGCACATCTTTGGACTGTGGGAGGAAACCAGAACACCAGGAGGACTTCCATGTAAACTCCACACAGACAGTCACCTAAGGTTGGAATCAAACCCAGGTCCCTGGTACTGTAAGGCAGCAGTGCTAACCACTGAACCACTGTGCTGCCCTTATAGGTCTGAAATGAGAAGAAATTGCTTTCACCCAGAGACTAGGAGCTGACTGAAGCTTTAGATGTCTGATATGAGAAGAATCTATTCGCCTACATTGAAGAGTGTAATGTTCACCAAATAGTTTAGAGAAGAGTTTCAACATGCAAAAGACCAAATTGAGGTAAACCTCATAAGACATTCTTGGCACGTGAAAGATGTCAATCACCACATTCAATAGGTTAAGTCTTGAAAACATCCTGTTAAGATTCTAAAAATTATTAAGAAAGTTGAATGCTAAATAAATTTGCCCCAGATATTCTGGTCAGCAGGAATTCATGGTGCACTGTCATTATCCATGAAGTTTTCTGCGACCCTACAGAACTTTCGGCTGGGACTTCAGATCCTCAATGAAGCAGAAATGGCTAGTATATCTTGACCTGGATAGTACCAGTGAGTCTATTAGAGTTGAAAGAAGAAATATAGAAAATAGAAGGTGATTCAGTCCTTTGAGCTGCTGTGCCATTCGCTATGATCATGGCTGATTATCCAACTCCATATCCTGTTTCTGCTTTCTTCCGACACCATTTGATCCCTTTAGCCCCAATAACTATATCTAGCTCCTTCCTGAAAACATTCAGTATTTCGATATAGGGGAATAAATTTTTCTCATTTCAGATGCCCAAAGCTCCAGCCGGCTCATGCCTTATGCTATATCTATTTTCTGATATATATATCACATTGCTTACAATTCAGGGAAGTTTGGAGTGCATGTATTCTTGCTAATGTACTAAGGAGGAGAGATTTACCAAGATGCTTGCTACACCAAGTTTCACCCAGAGCCTCACCTCCCAGTCCGAATCCTTCCCGTCTCTACTCTCACTCTGTATGTTCATCACCTTTACAAGTGGGTCCAAACTAGAAGAGACATTTTTTTCAAAATTTCCCTTTGATTTATATGTAAAAATAGATATAAAAATACAAAGTATCACTGTATTTATTCATATAAAATGAACTCCTTAAATATGCTAAGTGTATTGATGTGCTCCCAATAAAAATTCTTAAAGTAGATTGTAATTCCAAGCAAAAATATTCTTTGAAACTATATAGAGAGAGGAAATTAATACACTATTTACATATGAAAATGCAATCAAGGAGTAGGGATAAGCCATTCAATATCTGTAGCCTGCTCTACTATTCAATAAGATCATGGCTGATCTGACTATAACTTCATCCGCATTCTGTCCTACACCTGATAACCTTGCACCCACCGGCATAGCCTTTTGGCACTTAGCTGAAAAGAAATCAGCAATAATGGTAAGATTGCTACTTCCCCAAATAATGAATTAAAATTATTGTAGAAATATCCCGGGCAATCAGTACATATTATTGTACCTCCTACTTTACAATGCTGGATGAGTTCTTATTGCACTGAGAGTCAGCATGAGGGATTGCTTCTTCAATCAGCTGGAGCACCAGACTAATTCCCCAGTTAACTGCTCCCATATAACCCTTATTAGGAAATCATGGATGCAAAGATCCTGAGCTCCACTATTTCAAGATAACAGATGGAAAAGTGCAAGCTGACAGTCTGCAGTTTTTTTTATTAATGTTTCCCAAGAGTCCAGGTTGAAGACCAAGATTTTGAACCAAAACTGCACCACTCTCTAACAGTCTTCTCTATTTCAGAAATTTTGAAAACAATTGTTATTATGTCACAATCCATAATCTAAGAAGGTTTGAAAGGATTAGAACATGAGTGACATCAATTAATGTGATGTCAGAGGCCACACAATTATAGAATCATGAAGTCGTACAGCACAGAAACAGACCCTTCAGCCCAAATTACCCATGTTGACCAGGTGTCCTAAACTGAACTAGTCCCATTTGCTTGCATTTTGCCCATGTACTTCTAAATCTTTCCTATCCATGTATCTGTATAAATGTCTTTCAAATGTTGTAATTGTACTCAACTTTACCACTTCCTCTGGCAGCTCATTCCAGATAGGCACCACTTTCTGTGTAAAAAAATTGCCCCTTTTAAATCTTTCCTCTCTCACCTTAAACTTGCACCCTTTAGATTTGGACTACCCTACCCTACCCTGGGGAAAAAATCTTGACTATTCACTTTATCTATGCCTCTCATGATTTTATAAACTTCTATAAGGTCACCCCTCAGCCTCCGACACTCCAGGGAAAAAAAGTCCTAGCCTATCCAGTCTCTCTTTATCACTCAAACCTTCCAGTCTTGGTAACATGCTTGTCAATCTTCTTTTGCTCTCTTTTCTAATCAATAACATTCTTCCTATAGCAGGGTGACCAGAATTGCATGTAGTACTCCAATTGTGGCTTTACCAATGTCTTCTGTGATTGTAACATATGTCCCAACTCCTTTACTCAATGGTTTGACCAGTGAAGGCAAGCATGCCAAATGCCTTCTTCACCTGTCTGCCTGTGATGCTATTTTCAACAATCTATGCACCTGCATCCCTAGGTCTCGCTGTTCAACAACACTCCCCAGGGCCCTACCATTAACTGTATAAGTCCTATCCTAGTTTATCTTGCCAAATTATAACACCTCGCATTTATCAAAATTAAACTCCATCTGCCGTTCCTCTGCCCTCTGGCCCAGTCGATCAAGATCCCGTTGTATGATAAAGACACTTTGGCTACACTTCAGTTATGTCTTCAGTACCTTATGTAAATAGTTAATAGTTTGTAACTCCACCGCATTTTCCTTTTTGTCAGTCCTTCCTAAATACTGATTCTCCTTCCTCTGACTCTTGCACAGGCTCCCATCTCCCTGCCACTTTTGTTTAAACCCTCCCCAACCAGTCTAGCAAATAGTCCCCCTAGGGCATCAGTCCCAGTCCTGCCCAATGTAACCTGTCCAGTTTGTACCGGTCGCACCTCCCCCAGAACTTGTCTCAATACTCTAGGAATCAGGGGAACCTCCCCTTCACACTAACTCTTTAGCCATGTGTTCACCAGAAACATCCTGCTGTTTCTACTCTGACTAGCAGATGGCACTGGTAGTAATCCTGAGATCAATATCTTTGAGGTCATACTTTTCAACCTGTTTCCTAACTCCCTGTATTCTGCTGAAGACTAGAAGGACTGGTGTGGCAGATGGGGAATGCTTTGTTTCTCACTTCAAGGATTCTGCTCAGATTACTTGTTCCCAAGCATGAATGTTACATATTGTTTGTATCCCACTTTGCCTGCTGTGTGATGGAGAAAAAGTAGACATGCCAAAGTTGGTCTGCTCAGAGGGAGAAGGAAGAGTGGGGAAAAAAGGATCTCAACAGCAAACTATATCCAACAGGCCTGCTGTCTGATGTGTTCAAAGAAGAATTCCTTCAATTCAATCTCAGTGAGGAAGTGTGTATAACATTAGTTTCAGTGAGGAAGTATTCACTGATATCACCAGCTTTGCAGGCAGACTACATAATCAGAGCAGGGTGAGAATAACATGGCCAAAGGCTGTAGAGATGACCATGGCCTGGATCTTCATCCCATCAGTCTCTCTTCAGACTGGAGTAGGACATCTTCAACGTTTTCAGTTTGACCCTCACAGTTTTATACAGGAGGTTATTTACACTTTGAGTGCAACAAGAAGGGGACACATTGTTTTCTGTTTCCAGAGAGAAGCAGATTGACCATGCACATGACTTTGCCTGGATAACTATACACTGTGTCATCAAGTAGATTGAGACTGTAAACTGCAAAATCTTCCACCGGTTCCTTGTGTTGTTGGTATGCAACATTCGGTCAATGTCTGCTAGTCTAGCAGCAATTATGTTGTTTTTATTCTTTGGCAATCCTGTGGGAGAGAGGAGAATGTGTCATGATTATTTTTGGATGATGTGTTTGTCGTGGGCGATTAGCAAGACAGTGTATGCAAGTAGTGAGATGTGGGCATGAGACATGTAGCAATGTGTGTGGGCATGAACCTGAGGTATGAGTCATGATTGATACAGACCGCAGAAAGATGAGTGAAGCAGAGTCAATGAATTCAATGTGGAGTCAATGGTGAGGTAATAGGGAGAAGATACTCAAAGATGCATTCACTTGCCTTGACGTCTCATGTCATTAAACCCTTGCAGCATTGTATTCAAGCCCTCAGGTTTACACTGCTGGGTTTCTGATCCCACTGTGTTTGCAGTCTACCAAGATAGCCTTTATATTGTTAACTTTTGCTATCTTCTGTACCAAGTCCTCCAGCAAAACTGTATTAGGGAATATCAAAGCTCCAATTCCTGCCATATTGGGTCACTGTCCTGTCTTCCAGTAGCTGTTTCAGTCAAAATGCATCACTCATTTGAAAGTGCAGTAGCTTAGAATCATAGAATCATGCAATACAGAAGATACCCTTTGGCCTATTGAGACTGTACCACCAAAAATATACTACTAACTACATTAGTCCCTCTTTCCCGGATTAGGCTTTCAGCAGTGCAGACCAACTTGAACACGTCAGGTCAGGCAGCATCAGAGGAGCAGGAGAGTCGACATTTCAGGTTTACAACCTTCATCAGTCTTGGGTTGTTGAACATGAACACATTAACTTCTCAGATAGCAACAAAGTTATAAGTCGCAAAACCACTGGGTGGGAATTTCCTTGAGAATGCCACTTACCTGGACAATTCTTTGCTATTTGCCTCTTCCTATCCTGGCAGATATACAATTAGATGGTAAAATTCAACTTTGGCAGTGGGTGAAATGAACAGTGGTGAATTGGTTGTCAGAATAATGGTTTTCCCAATGGTGTATCATTGTAGGAAGGGAAACCAGATTAATTAAATCCCATGAGGTTTCTTGCAAACATTTTTAAGAATTTACCTGTGGGTCGGGAGGAGAAGAAAGTCTGAGGCACCTTGCCAAGTGCCTTCTGGAAATGTGAGTACATTATGTCACAAGGCTCCCCCTCATCTACATCACATGTTACTCCTTCAAAGAACTCCAATAAATTGATCAAACATTATTTCACAGAATCATAGAAGTATAATGGCACAGGAGTCCATTGGGTCCATCATGTCTGCATAGCTCCTCAAAAGGGCATGATTATGTGATGTCAATTTCCTGCTTTTTCTGCATACACTTGCTCACTAAATTAAATCAAAAATAATCATTCAATGCCCTCTTGAATGCCTCAGTTGAACCTGCCTCCACAACACTTCCAGGTAGTGCATTCCATACCCAATCAACATGCTGAGGTTTTTTCTCACATCACTTTAAATCTATGCGCTCTCATTCTTGTTCCTTTTATGAGAAAGTACAACTTCAGTCTATCTACTCTATCCAGCCCACTCATGATTTTTAAAACCACTACCAAATCTCCTCTCATCCTCCTTCTCTCCAATGAGAACATCCCAACTTCTTCAATCTATCCTCATAACTGAAGATTCTCATTCCTGGAACCCTTCTTGTAGATTGCTTCTGTGCTTTCTCCAATGTATTCGCATCTTTCCTACAATGTGGTGCCCGCAACTGTACACAATACACCACCTGAGGTCTAACAAGTGTTTTATAAAAATTCAACATCACCTCTTTGCACTATGCCCTTATCAATAAAATATACAGTGTCCTCGGCTTTATTAACAGCTCTATCCACTTATCTTACTACCTTCAATGATATATGCCCACATACATTCAGGTCCCTCTGCTCCTGAACCCCTTCTAGAATTGTACCCCCCATTTTATATTTTGATTCAATATTCTTCTAACGAAAGTGCACCATCTCACACTTCTCTGCACACCAAATTCCTGATCACTAATATATATCAGGAAAAGTAAGCGTCCCAAAGTCAACTCCTGGAGAACTCCACTGCAAACCTTTCTTTAGATTGAGAAATATCCATTGACCATTAGTGTCCATTTCCTTTCAGTCAGCCAATTTTACATCCACATTGCTGTTGTCCCTTTTATACTATGACCTTTGACTTTGCTCACAAGTCTGTAGTGTGGTACTGTATCAAAGGTCTCTGGAAATCAATGTCTTTTTAAAAAAACTTTTGCACACCTTTCACAAATCCATGCTGGGTCAACATGAGGTCTGGGCAGTTTTAACTTCCAATTCCATTTTAGTATGATTCACAGACAGACCACCCAATTGCATCAGTTAAGGGGCAGTCTCATGTTCCTCCCCAACCTCCCATATCTCCTTACACACTTTTTCTCTCCATGCAATTTTTTGGCAGGGCTCTTAAAACTCTCTTATTTAAAGTAGAAATGCACATTTTAAAGCAAGGTCACATTGTTGAGTAAACAGAATTAAAGTCACCCTTAAGCCCTAGTTTTAACAAAAAGCTGACATTGTACAGATCAGAAAAACAGGAAATCATTGAGCCCACCAAAAATTGAGGCTCAGAAGACTTCAGCTCCCAAGGTTCACCTGAAAGGTCCTTGTCAAATCCTATTGAAACCTGTTGGGAAGCATAAATTGGACAATGGCAGGAACAAATTTCTTAGTGGCAGAATGCCATTGTTGCGATAAGGTGGAATAGAACAAAGAACAGTATAGCACAGGAACAGATCCTTTGACCCTTCAAGACTGCACTGACACTTGACACCTTTCTAAACTAAAATTTCTGAAGAAGGGTCCAGGCCCGAAACATCAGCCTTCCTGCTCCTCTGATGCTGCCTGGCCTGCTGTGTTCATCCAACTCTACACCTTGTTATCTAAAATCCCTTTGTGTCTTTGTGGTCCATGTCCCTCTATCCCTTGCCTATTCAACTATCTGTCAACATGCTTCTTAAACATTGTCATTGTATCTACTTCTATCATCTCCTCTAACAGTGCATTCCAGGCGTTTACTATCTCCTGTGTAAATTGATATTTCTACCCTGGGAAAAAGACTCGACAATCCAAGCCTCTCATAATTTTGTAAACTTCTATCAGATCACCCCTCAGCCTCTATCGTTCAAGTGAAAACAAAGCAAGTTTATCCAATCTCTCCTCATAGTTAATCCCCTCCAAACCAGGTAACATCTTGGTAGACCTAAATGTGGCCTAACTAAAGTTCTATACATGATGTGGAGGTGGACTACATCAAAAGTCACACGACACTAGGTCACAGTCCAACAGCTTTCCTGAAGAAGGAGTGAGACTCTGAAAGCTTGTGTCTTCAAATAAAACTGTTGGACTATAAGCTGGTGTCATCTGACTTTTAAGTTCTTTACAATTGCAACATGAACTTGCCAATTTTTATACTCTGTGCCCTGACCATGCAATCATGCAATACATTGTCTTGACTACCTTATTCACTTGTGCTACCACCTTCAAGGAACTATGGACCTGTGCGCTTGATCCTCTGTATGTTAATGCTTCTAAGGGTTCTGCCATTTACTGTATACTTCACTCCTCCATTTGACCTTCCAAAATGCATCACCTAGCATTTTTTCTAGATTAAATTCCATCTGTCATTTCTCTAGTCAGGTATCCAGCCTATCTATACTCTGCTGTACTCTCTGGAAATCTTCAGCTCCCCCAAATCTTTGCATCATCCACAAATTACTAATCAGACCACTTACATCCTCCTCCAAATCATTTATATATATTGCAACCAACAGGGGTGCCGGCACTGATCCTTGAACACCACTGGTCACAGATCTCCAATCAGAAAAACACCCTTGTATGACCAAGCCATCTTACCAGCTCACCAAGGATCCTATGTGACTTCCCCTTTTGTATCAACCTGCCATGATGGATCTTGCTAAAAGTCTTGCTAAAATCCATATAAACAACATCCACCACCCTTCCCTCATCAATCATCTTCATGACTTCTTCAAAAAACTCAATCAAGTTTGTGAGAGACATGACCTCCCACACATGAAGCCATGATGCCTATCATTAATAAGTCCAAATTTTTCCAAATATGAGTAAATTATGTCCCTAAGGATCTTCTCCAATAATTTTCCTACCACTGACATAAGGCTCACTGGTTGTAAATTCTCTGTTACCCTTCTTAAACAAAGGAACAACACTGTCATCTGAGACCTCTCCTGTGACTAAACAAGATACAACGATTTCACACAGGGCGCTAGCAGTTTCTTTCCTTATCTCCTTCAGTATTCTGAAATAGATACAATGAAAGCTTGGGACTTGTCTACCTTAATGCTCTTCAAAACACCCAACACCTCTTCCTTTTTTATATCAGCATGCCCTAGAATATCAACATATCTCTTACTAACCTCACCATCTGCCATGTCCTTCACCTTTGTGAATACCAATGCAAAGTATTAATTAAAGACTTCACCCACTTCCTCCGGCTCCATAATCCTAGACGGTCAGATGACTAGTTAAGAGGGAGACTTGAAAGCCACTACAACTGGGGCAGATAAGGTCCAAGGTTTTCTTATAAGGTGGAACACACGTAATAGTCTTGGTCCATTTTAAAAAGGAACTGGCCAAAATCTTAATTCTCTTGACTTATTCTGGCCCCAGTTAAATTGGTCACACATTTCACTGTGCCCTGGGAACAGCCATTATTCTTAGTTACATTGATGGTTGTGGGATTGCTTAGTTCTGTCTGTCGCATGCTACTTCCCTGTTTAGAATGTATGTAATCCTTTGTTGGAGCATCACCAGATTTGCACTTCATCTTATTCTAAATCTACACTAGTTCTGCTTTCCAGCGCTTGGCTCATATACTTGAATGTTTTGACATTGCACGTATTCATCCAACTACCTTTTAAAGGTTGCGGGGTTTCCCACCTCAACTGCCGTCCCAGAGAAACAGTGTGGAAACAGGTCCTTTGGCCCAACATGTCCACACCGACCCTCAAAGCATCCCACCCACACCCATCCCCTATAACCCACCTAGTCTACACATCGCTGAACACTATGGGCAATTTAGCATGGCCAGTCCACCTAGCCTGCATATCTTTGGACTGTGGGAGGAAACCAGAGCACGCAGAGGAAACCCACGCAGACAAGGGGAGAATGTGCAAACTCCACACAGATAGTCACCTGAGGGTGGAATTGAACTCGGGTCCCTGGTGCTGTGAGGCAACAGTGCTAACCACTGAGCCACCGTGCTGCCCTAAGAATATGTCAATTCCCTGGCATTTCCCTTGAATTTATTTCAAGAGAAATTGAGTAAGGAAAAAGTAATTCTGTTAGTTTTTAAATTGTTATGGAAAAGGATAGGTCTGCTCCACAAGTTAAAGTTCTAAATTGAAGCAATGACCATTTTGATGGTATTAGATAGGAACTTTGTAAAATTGATTGGGGCAGGCTGTTTGCAGGTAAAGGTATGTTTGGCAAGTGGGAGGCTTTCAAAAGTGAGATAATGAGAGTTCAGGGATAGCATTTCCTGTTAGTGTGAACGGCAGGGTTGGCAGGAGTAAGGAACACTGTATGACTAGAGATATTGAGGCTCCCTTCAAGAAAAAGAAGGAGGCATATGTCAGGTATTGGCTGGTGGGATCAAATGAATCCCTTGAGGAGTATAGGGGCTGTAAGAGTACACTTAAGAGGGAAGTCAGCAGGACAAAAAGGGGACATGTGATAGCTTTGGCAGATAAGGTAAAGGAGAATTCAGATTCAACAGCACATTAACTAGGGAAGGAATAGGGCCCCTTAACGACCACTAATGTTGTCTATGCATGCAGCCACAGGAGAATGGTGAGATCCTAAAGAAATATTTCTCATCAGTATTTACTGTGGATAAAGACATGTTAACTAGGGAACTTGGCAAAATAAATAGCGATGTCTTGGAACGAGTCCATGTTACAGAAAAACAGGTGTTGGAGGTCTTGAAACAGCATAAAGGTAGATAAATCCCCAGGACCTGATCAAGTATAACCCAGGACATTATGGGAAGCTAGGGAAGAAATTGCAGGGTCCCTAGCAGAAATATTTCCATTAGCAACAGCCATGGGTGAGGTGCCGGGAGAGTGGACGTTGGCTAATGGTGTGCCATTATATAAGAAAGGCTGCAAGGAAAAGCCAGGGAATTACAGACCAGTGGTGGATAAATTGTTTGGGGGAATTCTGAGAGACAAGATCTACATGTATTTGGAAAGGCAAGGACTGATCAGGGATGGCTTTGAGCACAGGAAATCATCTCTCTCAAATTTGATTGACTTTGAAGAGGTCACTAAGAAGATAGAAGAAGGCAGCGTTGTCTACATGGACATTAGCAAGGTCTTCAACAAGGTACTACATGGTTGACTGTTTAGTTATGTTAGATCACAGGGATACAGGGAGAGCTAGCCAATTGCATACAAAATTGGCTTGACAACAGCAGACAGAGGGTTGCTTTCCTGCAGAGGGCAGTGTGTTGGGAGTTTGCACTCTGCCTGCTGCCTCTGTCATTTGGAGATTGGAGAGTGAAGTGGAAACACCTGCAGTCCTGGGTGGAGCTGCTGCTGCTGACTGAAACCTACCTACCTAGAGGGACTCAAATTTGGGATTCAGTTGCTGCTGCCTTTGGAAGCCCAGTGGCCTGCATCCCTCCTCAGTGAGTCTAAAGTAAGAAGTAAAGACTAAAGTAAGAACACCTATGAATGGGAGGAGATTCTGTGCTGAATTGAAGCCTAGACTTGGGCTCTCTGCTGCTGCCCTGAGAAGCCTAGTGGCCTGCACTTCATAGAATCCCTCCAGTGTGGAAACAGGCCCTTCAGCCCAACAAGTCCACACCGACCCTTGGAACATCCCACCTGAGGGTGGAATTGAACCCAGGTCCCTGGCGCTGTGAGGCAGCAGTGCTACCCACTGAGCCACCGTGCCGCCTTCTACTCGATCGGTGCCCAGGAGGATTGGTTCCTGGAGCCTGGACTTATTTGTTCAAATGGAGGATTCGGGCCTGAACATGACAGCTTGGGACCTAACTCTCTTGTATACAAGTGATTATAGTTTGGACTCTGGGGCCTAGAACTGTTTGAAGTCTGTGCCCTCTCCTTGTTACTACTTCCTGGCTGTGGCCTATACTGTCATCATTCGCTGCCTGTGACTGTTGATTTTGGACTTTGGAAAACTGCTGTTTTGGACCTGTGGGTTGGGTAACAGGTCAGTACACAGCTGCCTGGGGTGGCCAGATTGGTAGGTCAGGCCTAAGAAGACTTGGTTGTTTTCTTTTCTACTACTTTTGTGAGGGATGGTGGCGGTCCTGGTTGGGGCATGGGGAGATAGCAACTGTGGGACCTTCTAAGACAACTGGGGCTGGGTACATTTGTTCCTACAGTGGTTGCATTCTTTGCGTCCCCCACACCTCCAGGGACCTCGTCATCACCCTTTACTGTTTGACTAGAAAGCTTGGGGTGAAGTGCTACATTAACTCCAAGATGATCATGGAGACTTGCACAGCAGCCTTGGTGGGGGTAGTTGATGCCACCACCATCTTCACTGTGTTGAAGATGTACAAGACAGTGTTCTTTCTGAAGACTGAGCAGGGGAAGACTCACCCTGGGGAAGGGGCTTACTTCAGTGGGATATTCCTGTCTGTTGATCCTCTGGAGGTAATTGCTCAAAAATTGAACATCCCACCCTTTGTGCCATCTGAACTCATTACCCCCAATTTTGCCAGCTTGGGGAGGTGAGTTTGAGTGCGGTGTTGGTGATGAGCGCAGGAGTGAGCAGGTGGTGTTCTGTTTTTCCCTGGGCCCACCTGCGCCCAAGACATTTGAGGAAGAAAGAAGGAAGTTTAATGAGGACGGATGTCAGCAAGACAGTGGGGAGATGGAAGTGTCCCTTGCTGCTCCTCCCTCCCAGGAAAGGCACCATTTCTGAAGGCCTGAGGGACCAGGAGAATCCGGTGCTGACACTACCTCCCCCGATGTCGTCCCCTGAAAACTCCTCGCCTTCTTGCCTGAGGAGAAGGACATGAAACTACCCCCGCAGTTCCCCACAACTGGGACAGGCTCCTTGGATGCTGAAGTGGGCATGGTCGCTGAAGTCTCTCCTAGATCATAAGATCTGGAAGGCCCTGAATGCTTGGCCTGTGCTGACCAGGGACTGTGATGGGAATAGTTACCTTTGAAGGCACCCTGGATAGCAGTGATGAAGGAGTAGGCCTCCTCACTTCCTTCCAGACCTTTACATCAGGCATCCCTCCCCTTACTAGGGATCTTTACCCAGACACGGAGGATGGCCCTGCACCAGGAGTGGCGCATGGTCATGAACTGTTGGCTCCTAAGGGGCCCAACATTTTTTGTCAACATTTTAGTTGAGTCTAGTATAGTTCCAAATTTGGAGGCTCCCCACCAAGAATCCTCCTGCTGTCAACCCTGGGTCCGGGGAGTCCAAACAGTGACCCTGAACCAGCATCTGCGCTCTGGGGTGCAGCAGGTGGGGGTCATGGGTTGGAGGATGGGGCATCTGTCCTCACTTGCAGCTGAGGTCCCCCTTATCCCCATTGGGGCACTCCAGGACTTTTTGCAAGCGATGCTCAGTCACCGAGAGAATCAAATTGGCTATGGACCAGTGGAATTCTCTACAACTTCTAGTCATGTCTGTCTGGGAACTATAGCTGTCCCAGGAGTGGACAGGAACATGAGGCGGCAGTGCCAAAGTTTCTTTTGCAGAGTCCTTGGAGTGGAGGATAAAAATTCCTCCCCCACCCCCCCTTCCCACTCGCAATGTTAAGGCAATGGCAGCACATACTGCAGACATCCATAGCTAGGTTCAACAGCAGCGGGAAGGTCTAATGCAGATTACATACCCTCTTGCTCCTCCGGGTACAGGAGTACGCTGTGAGGCACCTGCAAGGAACACATACTATTTTCAGAAGATGAAGTTACATGGCCCTGGAGTGGCAGGGAAGCATCTTGAGGGTCCGGATGTGCCAAGCTGTCTGCTCCTACTCAGTTTGCTTCAGAGGTGTGGTGCTTCATTTCATGAACGTATACACACATTGGATCAGACCTGAGCTGATGTGATTTTTCAGGGAAGTGTCTATTCTTCTTAGTACTCTTCTTGGGGACATTTCAATTGTATCCTCAAGGAGGGACAGTGCAGTCACCAGAAGAGCTCAGCATCGATGAGGAAATTGAGGGACTTAGTTAAGACCTTGACTTAATAGACATCTGGTGATCTCCATCCCACGTCCATCGCTTTCACTTCTGTGAGGCCTGGAGTTGGACTATCCAGAATTGACCACCTGTACATTTCCAGGGTATACACCACCTGTGTTCCAAAGGCCTCCATGCAGGCAGGTGCTGTTCTCTGATCACAGCTTGATGTGGGTGGAGTTTGTTCTGTTCCCTGCCAGGGCAAGGTTGGCGTACTGGCACTAACAACTTGCTGCTGGAGGGAGAGCGGTTCCACTTGTCATTTTAACACTTCAGCACCAGCTGGAAAAGGAAGCAGGGCTTTTCCCCTCCTTGAGGCTATGGTGGGCAAGGCATCTTAATCTTCTGTCAGCAATATGCATGGGGGTCACAAAGATGGAAATCAGGATCAAGGATTTGGAGAAGGAGGAGTTCGATCTGGAGTCATATCTCAGTCAGCCCAATGTGGACTCAGCCTGCAGTGGGGAAACGAAAAGAAAGTTGTGCTCTGGGACCTCCATCTCTTTGGGTCCTGGAGTGCATACATGAAGCTGCAGGTCCAGTTCCTCCAGATCTCAACCACTGTTGCCCCTTCTAGTCACTGGGAACAAAAGGCACGGAGTTCACCAGCAGCTCCTTGTGCTGCTCACTGACGACAGATCCCTCACCTCGAATCCAGAGAGCATTGGGGCCCAAATGCGAGATCTATCGAGCAAGGAAGCTTGCAGAGTCTTGTGGGATGTCTACCCGAGGGTTCCGAGAGGCTCAATGCCCCTCTGAGTCTGGAGGAACCGGTCATCGCGTTTTGACAGGCTTTCCAGGGCAAATCCCCAGGACTGGACATGCTAACCATGGAGTTCCCCAGAATGTTTGGGGATGTCTTGGGGTGCAATTATGCATGGGTCCTGGAGGAATATATCGCAACCAGAGATGCCCATTTCTTGGTGCAGGGCAGTATCAGTCATCCCAAGATGAGGGATGCCCATTTGTTAAAGAACTGGGGTCTGGTCTCCCTCCTCAGCACAAACTTCAAAATCTTCCAGACATTTTCGACTCCCCTCAGCACCATGCTGACACACGATCTACCCAGACCAGCCCTATGCTGTCCGGATCAGAGCATCCACGATGACATTCTCATGGTCCTGGACATGATTTATTATTCCCAGAGGGTTGGCCTGATGAGCACTTTTCTCTCTGCTGATTGGGGGAAAAAAGGCATTCGACAGAGTGGATCACAAATATCTGATCAGGATACCGCAAGCTTTTGTATTCGGGACACACTTTGTTGTCTGGGTCTGACTTCTGTATGCCACTGCAGAGTGTCTAATGAAGGTTAAGGTAAGGTTAATAATTGGGGGAAGGGTAATTACAATTCTGTTAGGCAAGAACTGGGTAACATAAAATGGGAACAGATGCTGTCAGGGAAGAGCACTATAGAAATGTGGAGATTGTTTAAGGAATGCATACTGCGTGTGCTCGATATGTTTGTCCCTAGCAGGCAGGGAAGAAGCGGTCGACTGAGGGAGCCTTTTTATCTCAAGAGAGGTCGAACGACTGGTTAACAGGAAGAAGGATGCTTATGTAAGGTTTAGGAAACAAGGATCGGAAAAGACTCTAGAGAGATATAAGTTATCCAGGAAGGAGCTGAAGAAAGAGCTTAGAAGAGCTATAAAGGGGGCATGAGAAAACCTTGGCAGATAGGATCAAGGAAAACTCCAAGGCTTTTTACACGTACGTGAGGAATAAGAGAATGACCAGAGAAAGGGTACTAGGAATTTTGAGGAAGTTGAAAATAGATAAGTCCCCCGGGCCTGATGGGATTTATCCAAGGATTCTATGGGAAGCGAGGGACGAGATTGCAGGGCCTTTGGCGATGATCTTTTTGTCCTCACTGTCCACAGTTATAATGCCGGAAGATTGGAAAGAGGCAAACATCATTCCCTTGTTCAAAAAAGGGAATGGGGATAACCCCGGAAATTACAGGCCAGTTAGTCTTACATCAGTGATGGGCAAATTATTGGAAAGGGCTCTAAGAGATAGGATTTATGATCACTTGGAAAGGCACAGTTTGGTTCGTGATAGTCAGCATGGATTTGTGAGGGGTAGATCATGCCTCACAAAAGAGGTGACCAAACGCATGGATGAAGGTAGAGCAGTGGATGTGGTATACATGGATTTAAGTAAGGCACTTGATAAGGTTCCCCATGGTAGGCTCATTCAGAAGGTAAGGAGGCATGGGATAGGGGGAAATGTGGCAGATTGGATTCAGAATTGGCTGACCCTTAGAAGACAAAGGGGGGTAGTGGACGGAAAATATTCAACATGGTGCTCAGTTACGAGTGGTGTACCACAAGGATCTGTTCTGGGTCCTCTTCTATTTGTGATTTTTGTAAATGATTTGGATGAAGGAGTGGAAGGGTGGATTAGCAAGTTCGTGGACGATATGAAGGTGGGTCGCGATGTCGACAGTGCGGAGGGCTATTCTAGGTTACAAAGGGACATTGATAGGATGCAGAGCTGGGCTGAGAAGTGGAGTTTAACCCTGAAAAGTGTGAGGTGATTCATCTTGGAAGGACAAACTTGAAAGCAGAATATAGTGTTAACGGAAAGATCAGAAGTATAGATAGAGTGGACAGCCAGAGACTTTTTCCTAGGGTGGAGGTAGCTATTACAGGGGGCATAGTTTTAAAGTGAGTGGAGGTAGGTTCTTTACTCAGAGAGTGGTAGGGGCGTGGAATGCATTGTCGGAGAGGGTAGTGGAGTCGGCCTCATTAGGGGCATTTAAGCGGATATTAGTGTGGAGGAGCAGAGAGATCTTGGGGTTCATGTCCACAGCTCCCTGAAAGCTGCCACCCAGGTGGATAGAGTTGTTAAGAAGGCGTATGGTGTGTTAACTTTCATTAATAGAGGGATTGAGTTCAAGAGCCGTGAAGTTATGCCCCAGCTATACAAAAGCCTGGTTCGGCCACATCTGGAGTATTGTGTCCAGTTCTAGTCGCCTCATTACAGGAAAGATGTGGAGGAGTTGGAAAAGGTGCAGAGGAGATTTACCAGGATGTTGCCTGGAATGGAGGGAAGGTCTTACGAGGAAAGGTTGAGAGAGCTAGGGCTTTTCTCTTTAGAACAATGAAGAATAAGAGGTGACATGATAGAGGTGTCCAAAATGATCAGAAGTATAGATAGAGTGGACAGCCAGAGACTTTTTCCTAGGGTGGAGGTAGCTATTACAGGGGGCATAGTTTTAAAGTGAGTGGAGGTAGGTTCTTTACTCAGAGAGTGGTAGGGGCGTGGAATGCATTGTCGGAGAGGGTAGTGGAGTCGGCCTCATTAGGGGCATTTAAGCGGATATTAGATAGGCATATGGATAATAGTATAAAGTAGGGGTGGAGGTTAGATAGGCCTTGGGATTAGGATAAAAGTTTGGCACAACATCGTGGGCCGAAGGGCCTGTACTGTGCTATACTGTTCTATGTTCTATATTCTATGTTAACGGGTCCTGATGGTGCCCTTGCATTTTGGGAGAGGAAGGCGTCAGGGCTACCCACTACCCAGACAGCTTTATTCTCTCTCCATGCAGCCATTCTAGCACCTCTTTCTTTAATGACTGTCGTGTTTGGCTCTGCACGGACTGGGGTTGGAGGTGGTCTTTGCGGTATAAGCTGATGACATGCTCCTCATGTTCACAAACCTGGCTAACTTGTGGAGGATGCATGAGGGCCAGAATGTCTACTCTGTGGCGTCTTCTGTGAGCATCAACTGGAGAAAGTGTTTGGTATTTCTGGTTGGTCCCTCGCAGATGGATGCCCTGTTGGAGGAGCTTTGGTGCTTCATTGAATGACCTCCTACCACCTCTACCTGGGAGTCACATCTTTGCCCTGCTGCGGAATACTGGCTGGTGAATTTGCATGAGTTGGAAACCAAGGTGACAGCTCACCTAGCATGATGGACAGGACTGTTCCAAGTGTTATCTTACAGGGCGTGTCTGCTGGTCATAAACCAGCTGGTGACTGCCAGAGCTCTCCCCCTATGGAAGTGGTGGCTCTCATCAGGGAGCTTCTGTTCAGGAACAGGATCCTTCTTGAACATAGCTGAGGGAGGAGAGAGCTCAGAATGCAGGGCTGACCAGAGTCTGGGATGCACTGGATGATGGAGGAGCAGGCTGAATTATGCTGGCACAATTGGCTGTAAGTGCATTTATCTACTTCCGGTTTGCGACCCGAGCCATCCAGAGTCTAATGGTTAATGCAGTCAATCCCAACACCTCACGTGCACTCGGCGGCTCGGGCATGTGGTGAGTTTCCAGACAAACTGACCCCTGTCCGTCTGGAACTCTACATCATCAGTCCTGCACCATGGACCTTCCCACATGACATAGCACTCTTGGGATGTCTTCTCCGTGCCCTTTTGGATGGCATGGAGGCACAATGGGCTGATGCTACACACTGCCACGCCTTCGCCCACCACCTGGACACACCTTGGGGTGACATTTTGCCCTCTGGTGCTGGAAATCCCCAGAGGAGAGCCCGCTAAAGAAGGGGTCTTCCCCTCCTCCAATGGGGATCTAGGGTGGAGAGTGCTGCATGTGTTGGTCCCATGCAACCGGTAACTAGGTTAATGTACCACGTGCCAGACCACGTTCTGTGGCCTAGAGAAGAGTGTTTTATATTTTATGTTGTGTGTCCAGTTGTAACCCTATTTTCTTTTTTGTCTTTTTTTGAGGGGACTGCTGTTAAAATTCTGTTTGCACTTCAGCTCCTGATCTACGGAGTGCAGGGAGGGGCAGACCAGTCTACGAGTCTTCTTGTGGCTTTGTTCCTGGACCTGGCCAAGATGGCCATTAACAGGTCCAGGCATGGGCCAAAGAGGGGTTTGTCATTTCTGATAACTGTAAAAGAGGGGCAATCTACGCTCGGGTGTCCATGGAGTGAGAGTGCATGATGCTCACCAGTATGGTGGCGGCCTTTCGTGGCCAATAGGCACTATGGGTCTGAAGTGCATCATCAGTCTGAATAACTAAATCAGAATATTGTCAAACAACATATCTATTTGCTTTTGAGTTTGGTGCCCCAGGAAGAGTGCTGTATTAGTTTCCCTTTTGCATCGACTTTGGACCACTTAGAGCCAAGGGGTCTTTTTATTTTAACGCTGTCTTGTCCCTGTCCCAGACATACTTGATGGGGTCAGTAATATTCACTTGCAATGGGTGGAGGAGCCTTTCTCTGTCCAGTTTTAGAACTTTTACTTTTTGGTTCTAAAAGAATAGAGTAACTTAACCAGTACGGTGTCGGTTTTGACTTTTTTCTGTTTGAGTCTTTTCTTTAAAAAAATTACAGGGTTGTTTTTCAGACTAGAGGCCTGTGCCACAAGGATTGGTGCTGATTCCACTGTTGTTCATCATTTATATAAACAATTTGGGTGAGAATGTAGGAGGCATGGTTAGTAAGTTTGCAAATGATTCCAAACTGGACTGTGAAGAAGGCTATCTAAAAGTATGTTGGGATCTTGATCAAGTTGGTTAGCAAATTAGAAATGTTTGTGCTTGATTAGGTCCTTGGCAGCATGGATTAGAAGTTGGCAAAAGGATAGGAACGGGTATAGATGGGCATTCTCAGATTGGAGACAAGTTGAAAGTGTATTCCCCAGGGATTGATGTTGAGACCCATCCTTTTTCTGATTTTAGATAAATTATTTGGAGGTGGGTGTTGAAGGCAAAATCTCTAAATTTCCAGATGATACTAAGCTAGGAAGAATAGTGATGATGCTGAGCAACTTCAGAGGGTCATTAACAAGTTTGTCAAATGGACAGACACCTGGCAGATAAAATTCAATGCACAGAAATGTGATGTGATGCATTGTGGTAGAAGAAACAGGGAGAGACAATATAGGGTTAATGGTACAACTTTCAGGGGAGTACAGGAGCAGAGGGACTTCAGGGTTCACATACATGATTCTCTGAAGTTGGCCAGACAAGTTGAAACAGTTGTTAAGAAGACTTATAGATAGGATTCTTGGGTTTATAAATAGAGGCATGGAGTATGAAAGCAAGAAAGCGATCCCACATCTACAAATCATTGGTCAGACCACATTTGGAGTATTATGTTCAGTTCTGGGCACCTTTTTTTATTTAAGGAAGGATGTTAAAGCCCTGGAGAGAGTTGAAAGGAGCTTGACTAGAATGATACCAAGAATGAAGGGTTTCAGATGCAAGGGAAGATGAGAGAGATTGGGCTTGTTCTCTCTCAAGCAGAGAAGATTAAGAGGTGGCCTTATTGAGGTGTTCAGAATTATTAGCGTTGTTTTTGCTTTGATAGGGTAAAGAAGGATATTCTATTTCCACTAGTTAGTATGTCAGTAACTAGGGGGTCACAACTTCAAGATTGTCAGCAAGAGAGCTAAGAGTGAGATGAGGAGAAAGTTCTTTAGTCAGAGTTGTTAGGATTTGGAAGTGCTGCCTAGAAAAACAGTGGAGTCGGATTCCGTAGGAGGTTTCAAAGTGCTGGATGTATATTTGAAAGGGATAAAGTTGGATGACTATGGATTTAGGGCTGAAGTGTGGGACGAGCTGCACAGCTCTTTTGGGAGCCAGTACAAACACAATGGATTGAATGGCCTCCTTCTATACTATAAAATTCTATATTCTATGAACTGGGCCAGCGGGCTGAGGAATGGCAGATGGAATTTAAATTAGATAAATGTGAGGTGTTCCATTTTGGTAAGACAAACTTGGTTAGAACTTAATGGTAGGGCCCTGGGGAGTGTTGTCATAGAGAGGAACATGGGTGCATGTACATAGTTCCTTGAAAGTGGTGTCACAAGTACTCAATGATAAAGAAAGCATTTGGCATACTTACCTTCATCAGTTAAAGATTCGAGTAAAGGAGTCAGGATGTTATGTTACAGCTGTGCAAAACATTGGTAAGGCCATATTTGGAGTACTGCATACAATACTGGTCACCTTGCTGGAGGAAAGATGTTATTAAACTGAAGAGGGTGCAAAAAATTTGCAAAGATATTACTAAGACAATAAGGTTTAAGTTATAAGGAGAGACTGGATAAGCTGGGATTTTTTCTCCCCGGAGCATGGGAGGCTGAGGAGTGACTGTTTATAGAGGTTGTGTAAAATCATAAGGGGCATAAATAAGGTGAACAGCCAATGTCTTTTCCCTACGTTAGGGGAGTCCAAAACTAGACGACATAAGTTTAAGGTGAAAGGGGAAAGATTTAAAAGACTAGACAGCAACTTTTTCAGAGGGTGGTGCATATCTGGAATGAGCTGCCAGAGGAAGTGGTAGAGGTAGATACAATTACATTTAAAAGATATTTGGACAAGTACATGAATAAGAAATGTTTAGAGGAAATGGGCCAAACATAGGCAACTGAGACTAGTTCAGTTTAGGTAACCTGGTCAGCATGGACAGGTTAGGCTGATTGCCCTCTTTCTGTACAATATACCACTTAGATCATCTCAGATGTCATACTGCCTTGCCGTGTGACTATTACAGCAAGTCAGAGGCTGAGGGCTCCAAGATGAATAACTGACCTCCTGATTTGCCAAACTCTTTTGCAAAGCAGAAGTGTGATGGAATATTCCACAACTGCTTGGCCAAACACAGGTCCAACAATGCTCTAGAAGCCTGAAACCATTCTGAATAAAGCAGCTTTCTTGACTACCATTTCATTCATCCAAATAAGCATTCACTCCACCACTGATGCATGCTATGGAAACTCACTAAGGCTCCTTTCACAGCACTTTCCAAACCAACAATCTCTAATACCTAGAAGAACAAGGTAGCAGATGCATGGGTGAACTATCATCTTCAGGTTTCCTTCCAAGCCACAGACCATCCTGCCTTCGAACTATATCACCACTCATTCTCTGTCACGAGGTCAAAATCTTGGAACTCCCTCCCTAACATTACTGTGGATATACCTACGCCTCATGAACTGCAACAGTTAGAGAGGCAGCTCACCACCATCTTCTCCAGGGAATTAAAATTTAGACAATTAGACAAGAAATGCTAACTTAGGAACACAGGAATAGGATTAGGCCATTCAACCTACCCTCTATTTTAATATGATTTTAGCTGATTGAATTGGTCAATGCCTTTTGTCCACTCCGGCCCCAATGCTCTAGAAATCATTAAACTTTACTTTTTAAACATACTCAAAGATCTGAGGTTCCAACAGTATTCTATGACACAGAATTCCAAAGGTTCATAAATTGTCTGGGTAAAAATAATTGTCATCTTGGACCTAAGTGGCAACTCCCTTATTTTTAACTTGTGACCCCTGGTTCTCAACTCCCCAACCAGGGGAAACCTCTTATCTCTATCTAGAGTCATAGATCTACAGTGCAGGAAAAAAGAGTCTTTGGATTATCAGGTCCATGCCAGTCAAAAACAACTACCTAACTTTTCTAATCCCATTGTCCAGCATTTGGCCCAAAGCATAAGGGTTTCTGCCTCTATCACCCTTAAGCAGTGGGTTCCAGATTTCCACATCCCTCTGGACAAAAATGTTTTTCCTTACATCCCTTCTGAACCTTCTGCCCCTTGCCTTAAATCCATGTGCTGGCCAGTGGCCCATCCATGAAGGAGGAAGGTTTCTTTCTGTCTATCCGATTGATGCCCCTCATCATTTTATATATATCTCAATTATGACCCCTCTTAATCTCCTCCACTCTAAGGAAAACAACTGTCAATCTCTCTTCATGACTGAAACTATTCAGACCAGGCAACATCCTGAATAATCTTCACAGCACTATATCCAGTGTTATCACATCTCTCACATAATGTGGATTCCAGAACTACACACTCTAGCTGTGGCTTAACCAATGTTTTACACAGTTCCAGCATAACCTCCCTGCTCTTGAGCTCTATGCCTTGGCCATTAAAGGCAAATATACCATATGCCTAACCACTTTATCCACCTGCCCTTATACTTTAAGGGACTAGAGTACATGCATACGAAAGTTCATCTCTCTCATCAAAGAACAAAGAACAAAGAAAATTACAGCACAGGAACAGGCCCTTTGGCCCTCCAAGCCTGCGCCGATCCAGATCCTCTATCTAAACCTGTCGCCTATTTTCCAAGGATCTGTATCCCTCTGCTCCCTGCCCATTAATGCATCTATCTTGATACATCTTAAATGACGCTATCGTGCCTGCCTCTACCACCTCCGCTGGCAACATGTTCCAGGCACCCCCCCACCCTGTGCGTAAAGAACTTTCCACGCATATCTCCCTTAAACATTTCCCCTCTCACCTTGAAATTGTGACCGTTAGTAATTGAGATCCCACTCTGGGAAAAAGCTTCTTGCTATCCACCCTGTCTATACCTCTCATGATTTTGTAGGCCTCAATCAGGTCCCCCCTCAACCTTCGTCTTTCTAATGTAAATAATCCTAATCTACTCAACCTCCCTTCATAGCTAGCGCCCTCCATACCAGGCAACATCCTGGTGAACCTCCTCTGTACCGTCTCCAAAGCATCCACATCCTTTTGGTAATGTGGCGACCAGAACTGTATGCAGTATTCCAAATGTGGTCGAACCAAAGTCCAAAACAACTGTAATATGACCTGCCAACTCTTGGACTCAATACCCCGTTCGATGAATGAAAGCATTCCGTATGCCTTCTTGACAACTCTATCGACCTGCGTTGCCACCTTCAGGGTACAATGGACCTGAACACCCAGATCTCTCTGTGCATCAATTTTCCCCAGGGCTTTTCCATTAACCGTATAGTTCACTCTTGAATTGGATCTTCCAAAATGCATCACCTGACATTTGCCTGGATTGAACTCCATCTGTCATTTCTCCGCCCAACTCTCCAATCTATCTATATTCTGCTGCATTCTCCGACAGTACCCCTCACTGTCTGCTACTCCACCAATCTTAGTGTCATCTGCAAACTTGCTAATCAGACCATCTATACATTCCTCCAGATCATTTATGTATATCACAAACAACAGTGATCCCAACACGGATCCCTGTGGACCACCACTGGTCACAGTTCTCCATTTTGAGAAACTCCTTTCCACTACAACTCCCTGTCTCCTGTTGCCCAGCCAGTTCTCTATCCATCCAGCTAGTACACCGTGGACCCCATGCGACTTCGCTTTCTCCATCAGCCTACCATGGGGAACCTTATCAAACGCCTTACTGAAGTCTATGTATATGACATCTACAGCCCTTCCCTCATTTATAAACTTTGTCACTTCCTCAAATAATTCTATCAAGTTGGTAAGACATGACCTTCCCTGCACAAAACCATACTGCCTATCACTAATAAGCCCATTTTCTTCCAAATGTAAATAGATCCTATCCCTCAGTATCTTCTCCAGCAGCTTCCCCACCACTGACGTCAGGCTCACTGGTCTATAATTACCTGGATTATCCTTGCTACCCTTCTTAAACAAGGGGACAACATTAGCAATTCTCCAGTCCTCTGGGACCTCACCCGTGCTCAAGGATGCTGCAAAGATATCTGTTAAGGCCCCAGCTATTTCCTCTCTCACTTCCCTCAGT
The DNA here is from genome assembly GCF_021869965.1 of Rhincodon typus. Lineage (NCBI taxonomy): Eukaryota > Metazoa > Chordata > Chondrichthyes > Orectolobiformes > Rhincodontidae > Rhincodon > Rhincodon typus. The sequence goes on along the minus strand of NC_063340.1, from coordinate 31,715,535 downwards.
AACCTGGGATAGATCCCATCCGGACCTGGGGACATGTCCACCCTAATGCCTTTTAGAATACCCAACACTTCCCCTCCTCCTTATGCCGACTTGACCTACAGTATGTCTATCCCTAACCTCAATATCCATCATGTCCGTCTCCTCGGTGAATACCGACGCAAAGTATTCATTAAGAATCTCACTCATTTTCTCTGACTCCTTGCATAACTTCCCTCCTTTGTCCTTGAGTGGGCCAACCCTTTCTCCAGTTACCCTCTTGCTCCTTATGTACAAATAAAAGGCTTCAGGATTTTCCTTAACCCCGTTTGCTAAAGATATTTCATGACCCCTTTTAGCCCTCTTAATTCCTCGTTTCAGATTGGTCCTACTTTCCCGATATTCTTCCAAAGCTTCGTCTGCTTTCAGTCGCCTAGACCTTATGCACGCTTCCTTTTTCCTCTTTGCTCGTCTCACAATTTCATCTATCATCCATGGTTCCCTAATCTTGCTATTTCTATTCCTCATTTTCACAGGGACATGTCTGTCCTGCACTCTAATCAACCTATCTTTAAAAGCCTCCCACAGATCAAATGTGGATTTACCCTCAAACAGCTGCTCCCAATCCACATTCCCCAGCTCCTGCCAAATTTTGCTATAGTTGGCCTTCCCCCAGTTCAGCACTCTTCCTTTAGGACCACTCTCGTCTTTGTCCATGAGTATTCTTAAACTTACAGAATTGTGAACACTATTCCCAAAGTAATCCCCTACTGAAACTTCAACCACCTGGTCGGGCTCATTCCCCAACACCAGGTCCAGTATGGCCCCTTCCCGAGTTGGACTATTTACATACTGCTCGAGAAAACCCTCCTGGATGCTCCTTATAAATTCTGTTCCATCTGAACCCCTAACACTAAGTGAATCCCAGTCAATGTTGGGAAAATTAAAATCTCCCATCACCACCATTCTGTTGCTCCTACATCTTTCCATAATCTGTCTACATATTTGTACCTCTATCTCACGCTCGCTGTTGGAAGGCCTGTAGTACAGCCCCAACATTGTTGCTGCACCCTTCCTATTTCTGAACTCTGCCCATATTGCCGCACTGCTCGAGTCCTCCACAGTGCCCTCCTTCAGCACAGCTGTGATATCCTCTTTGACCAGTAATGCAACTCCTCCACACCTTTTACCTCTCTCTCTATCCGTTCTGAAGCATCTATGTCCTGGGATATTTAGTTGCCAATCTTGCCCTTCCCTCAACCAAGTCTCAGTAATAGCAATAACATCATACTCCCAGCTACTAATCCAAGCTCTCGTTCATCTGCCTTACCTACTACACTTCTCGCATTAAAACAAATGCACCTCAGACCACCTGTCCCTTTGCATTCATCATCTGCTCTCTGCCTACTCTTTCCCCTTCGTCACACTGACTTCATTATCTGGTTCCTTACAGGCTTTAGTTACTACCTCCTTACTGTCCACTAACCTTTTCATTTGCTTCCCATCTCCCTGCTACATTCGTTTAAACCCTCCCCAACAGCGTTAGCAAAAGCACCCCCTAGGACATTGGTTCCAGTCCTGCCCAGGTGTAGACCGTCCGATTTGTAATAGTCCCACCTCCCCCAGAACCAGTCCCCATGTCCCAAAAATCTGAACCCCTCCTTCCTGCACCATCTCTCAAGCCACTCATTTATCCTGCCTATTCTTTCATTTCTATTCTGACTAGCACATGGCACTGGTAGCAATCCTGAGATTACTACCTCTGAGGTCCTATTTTTTAACTTGGCTCCTAACTCCCTAAATTCTGCTTGTAGGACCTCATCCTGTTTTTTACCTATCTCATTGGTACTTACATGCACCACAACAGCTGGCTGTTCACCCTCCCCCTTCAAAACGTCCTGCAGTCGATCTGAGACATCCCTGACCCGTGCACCTGGGAGGCAACATACCATTCGGGAGTCTCATTTTCGACCACAGAACCGCTTATCTACTCCCCTTACAATCGAATCCCCTATGACTAAAGCCCTTCCACTCTTTTTCCCGCCCTTCTGTACAGGAGAGGCAGCCACAGTGCCATGAACCTGGCTACTGCTGCCTTACCTTGGTGAGCCATCTCCCCCAACAGTATCCAAAATGGTATACCTGTTTTGGATGGAGATGACCGCAGGGGACACCTGCACTGCCTTCCTGCTTTTTCTCTGCCTTTTGGCCACCCATTCCCTTTCTCCCTCAGCAATCCTAATCTGTGGTGTGACCATCCTTGATGCTTCCCAGGGTCCTATTATTCATCATGTATCCCTTGCCTTGTTGTCCCGCCCAAGTGTATCCCCTCCAAGCTCATCATCTTCCCTGGCTCTCCAATAAAGCATTTTAAAAGTTTCATAGTGATGACCTCTCAGTCTTGGAAATGAGAGAATATAGGCCCAGTTGCAAGCAATGCTCGTATCCCAGAAACATATCTCATGATGAGGGCTATGTCTAATGTTGGGCTTGATGCAGTGAGGGCTTTTAGACTGCCTTTCAATGGGCCACAATGTTTCCACCTCAAACCTTGCAAACTTACCTACCATCCCTAAATGTAAAACAACTGGAGGCAATCTACTAATTGGGATGTTTCCTGTAAAGCATTGCCAGAAACCCTGGTGTTTCATCCAACGGTGTCTGGTCTTGGATATCACCTGACGTTGGGTTACTGATCCTTCTGGCAAAGTACCAGGCATTGAGCTGAAATGTTTGAGGGGTGTCTGACAGATTCCAGGCTTAAATCACCTTCCTAGATTCCAATCACATCCTTAACATGTAGTTGAAATTGTAGGTTTACCTGGATCGCTTGGACTTGTGTAAAGGATCTCCTTGATGAAATGGAGATATCACACACCCCATTCCTGCCATTGAAATAGGTAAATTAGTCTATGCTTCAAGCTGAAAGCCCATCTTCTTATCCTCTACTGCCCTCTTTAACAGTTTGTCTTCTGCTGTCACTTTTGCTCATTCTCCTATTTTTCTCACATTCCAGTAGGAATGGAAACTTCTGCATCCAAGTCAGGGATCAAGCAGACTGAGCAGAGCCTCAAAATTACAACTGAGACCTTCCTTGCATATCTTATTACTTCCTGTAAACTTCAACTCAAAGTAGCAGCACAAATCTGGAAGCACATCCAAAATTCTGCAGCAGCCTGTAGAACTCAACTGAGATCTGACCAATAGTTGACAACCCCTTTCAACATTGCTGGTGGGCTGGCAGGTTTCAAGGAATGGGGATCCTTCAAGTTCAGCTGTATGAAATTAACAAAGGGCATTAGCTGCAATTTTTGGGGATGAAAATGGCATCCCATGACATGACATCTGTGTTGCCATTGAGCTGCCTTCTCTACTTTGTCTCATCCTTGCACAGTCGCAGAGGACCTATCTAAAACTCAAACCAGAATTATAATAGGTGGCATGAACATTACTTTTGTACAAAATAGGCTCTCTGTAGCACTGCAAATACAGGTGCTGCAGATCCAAATTATGTAACCACACAATCTCATTCCTCAAACAAAAAATAAAACTGCAGATGCTGGAAATCTGAAACAACACCTTAAATAGCCAAAGAAATTCAACATGTTTGGCAGCATCTGTAAAACAGTCAGCATTTTGGGTCCAGTCATCCTTCTTTAGAACCTTTCTTCTCCTTTCCTTATTTCTCTTTCATCTTTCTTTCTCTCTCCTACATACTTTATTTCTATCTTTCTTTCTCTCTCCTACATACTTTATTTCTATCTTTCTTTCATCTTTTATCTATTTCATGCTACAACCAAGGACCAAATTCAATTGAATATTTTCCCCCTCTCACTTTCATTTCAATCTCTCTATCATGTTCTGTATTCTCCCATCTTTCACCATCATCTCTTTTTCTATCTTTCTCCTTTGTTTATGTCAGTCACACACTCTCATCTTGCCTTCTCTCAGTCTTTCAACTTCATCTATTTCCTCCCACACCTCTCTTTCTTTCTTTTATGTTATATCATTCTCAGCTGCATTTTTTTCCACTGAAGTTACTAAATAATGACTAGAGATTTGTTTTTCTTTTCCCTTATGTTTGTCATTTCACTGTGTGTGGCTATGATTGCTATAGGTGTGTAATCACAAAAGTTCAGCAGGAAGTGTTCCATTAGGGCTTGTAGGTGTATGCTGTTGCAGTGGAACAGTAGGTGTTCACAAGACTGACGCGAGTGTGACTGGGATATTTCTTGGTATTTCCCCATTCGATTCAATCTTCAAATGAGATGCAAAGTTTTGTGTTGTAAATATTGAAGCTTATGAGAAAGAAATCAGGAACAAAGTTGTTGCAAAGTTTTATCCCATACTACAAGTGATTCATAGTTTTTAATCACATCACATTTTAGTGTTTCAAAGATGAATGTTGAGGAAATGATCAACGTAGGTTTGCAACTGAATAGCTAACTAAAGAATTGTAACCACAAGTATTGCAGGCAAGGGTAAGTCTGTCATGTTTTACAGCTACATGTTGGCAATTTTCTTTTGTAATTTAAAGGGGATGCAAACATATATGGCAAGCTTATATATACATCACACACGCCCTTCATTTTCTCCAAGATTTCCATTTCCCTGGCCCCCAACACCTCATTTTCACTATGGACTTCCAATCCCTGTACACTTGCATTCCTCAATCAGATGGCCTAAAAGCCCTCTGCTTCTTCCTCTCCCGCAGGCCCGACCAGTCCCCCTTGACCAACACCCTTGTCCGCTTAACTGAACTTGTCCTAACCATTAACAAATTCTCCTTCAACTCCTCCCACTTCCTACAGACTAAGGGGGTGGCTATGGGAGCCCACATGGGCCCAAGCTATGCCTGCCTCTTTGTAGGACATGTGGAATAGTCCACCTTCCACAGCTACACTGACACTATCCCCCATCTCTTCCTCCGCTGCCTTGTGCTCCCACGAGGAGCTTGAACAATTCATCGACTTTACTAACACCTTTCACCCCAACCTCAAGCTCACCTGGACCATCTCTGATAACTGTCTCCTTCCTGGACCTCTGTCTCCATCTCTGGTGACCGCCTCGAAACCAATATCTATTTCAAGTCCGGGGAGCAGGAAAGCTGACGTTTCGAGTCTAGACCCTTCTTCAGAAATGGGGGAGGGGAAGGGGGATTCTGAAATAAATGGGTAGAAAGGGGGAGGCAGATAGAAGATGGATAAAGGAGAAGATAGGTGGAGAGGAGACAGACAGGTCAAGGAGGAGGAGTTGGACCCAGTAAAGGTGAGTGTAGGTGGGGAGTTATGGAGGGGATAGGTCGGTCCAGGGAGGACAGACAGGCCAAGGAGGTGGGATGAGGCTAGTAGGTAGGAGATGGGGGTGGGGCTTGAGGTGGGAGGAGTGGATAGGTGGGAGGAAGGACAGGTTAGGGAGGCGGGTACGAGCTGGGCTGGTTTTGGGATGCGGTCGGGGGAGGGGAGATTTTGAAGCTTGTGAAGTCCACATTGATACCATTGGGCTGCAGGGTTCCCAAATGAAATATGAGATGCTGTTCCTGCAACCTTCGGGTGGCATCATTGTGGCACTGCAGGAGGCCCAGGATGGACATGTCGTCCAAGGAGTGGGAGGGGGAGTTGAAATGGTTCGTAACTGGGAGGTGCAGTTGTTTAGTGCGAACCGAGCGTAGGTGTTCCGCAAAGCGGTCCCCAAGCCTCCGCTTGGTTTCCCCGATGTAGAGGAGGCCACATCTGGAACAGATGTAAGTGGGGAGTTCCTGGACCAAGGAGGAGAAAATGGAGTCAAGATAAGTGGAGATGAGTTCAATGGAGCAGGAGCAGGCAGAGACAATGGGTCGACCAGGGCGGTCAGGTTTGTGGATTTTGGGAAGGAGATAGAAACAGGCAGTGCGGGGTTGGAGAACGATCAGGTTGGAGACTGTGGGTGGGAAGTCACCTGTGGTGATGAGGTTATGGATGGTTTGGGAGATGATGGTTTGGTGGTCGGGGGTGGGGTCATGGTCAATGAGGCGGTAGGAGGTGGTGTCGGAGAGTTGGCACCTGGCCTCGGTGATGTAGAGGTCAGTGCGCCATACTACAACTGCGCCTCCCTTGTCCGCGGGTTTTATGATGAGGTTGGGATTGGAGCGGAGGGAGCGGAGGTCTGCACGTTCTGTGGGGAGAGGTTGGAGTGGGTGAGAGGGGTGGAAAGGTTGAGGCGATCGATGTCGCGATGGCAGTTGGAGATGAAGAGGTCGTGGGAGGGTAGGAGGCCTCTCTGCACCTTATTGTCTCAGATTCTCCAGCATCGGCAGTTCATACTATCTCTGCATCTATTTCAAGTCCACCAACTTTCACAGCTACCTAGACTACACCTCCTCTCACCCACCTTTCTGCAAGAATGCAATCCCCTACTCCCAATTCCTCTGCCTCCATCACGTCTGCTCCCAAGATGGGGCGTTCCACTCCCAAACATCCCAGATGTCCTCTTATTTCAAGGACCGCAACATCCCCCCTTCAGTGGTCAAAAATGCTCTCGACTGCATCTCTTCTGTTTCCCACACATCTGCCCTCACATCTCCTCCCCACAACAAGAACAAAGATAGAATCCCCCTTGTCCCCACGTATCACCCCACTAACCTCCGGATTCAATGCATCATTCTCCGCCACTTCCGCCACCTACTATCTGACCCCACAACCAAGGATAAATTTCCCTCCTCACCCCTATCTGCCTTCCATAGGGACTGCTCTCTCCACGACTCCCTTGTCCACTCCACACTCTCCATTAGCCCCACAACCTTTCTCTGCAACCACAGGAAGTGTTCCACCTGCCCCTTCAGCTCCATCCAAGGAACCAAAAAAACCTTCCACAACAGACAGAGGTTCACCTGCACATCCACTAATGTGGTCTATTGCATCTGCTGCTCCCGATGTGGCTCCTCTACATTAGCGAGACCAAGCGGAGGGACAGAGACTGCTTTGTAGATCACCTGCACTCGGTTCACGACAAACAACACCACCTTCCAGTCATGAATCACTTCAACTCCCCCTCCCACTCACTGAACAACATGTCCATCCTGGGCCTCCTCCTGTGTCACAATGACACCACCCAGAAACTGAAAAAGCAGCACCTCATATTCCACCTTGGAAGCCTACAACCCAATGCTCTCAATGTAGACTTTACTAGTTTCAAAATCTCCCCAACCCCAGCCTCATCCCATGACCAACCCTCCCTCTCGTCCCCGTCTCCTTGACCTGACACAACCTGTCCATCTTCTCTCCCACCTATCCGCTCTCCCATCTCACTGACCAATCCCCACCACTGCCTACCTGCACTCACCTATCACCATCTCACCTACCTTCCCCAGCCCCACCCCTCCTCTATTTATTTCAGAGCTCCCTTGTCCCCTCCCCATTTCTGAAGAAGGGTCCCTACCTGAAATGTCAGCTTTCCTGCTCCTCTGATGCTGCCTGGCCTGCTGTGTTCCTCCAGCTCCACACTGTGTTAGCTCTGACTCCAGCATCAACAGGTCTTACTATCTCTGGCAAGCTTATGTTCTTGTGATTGAGAGAGTTGGATCAGAACATCACGATAACCATAAATAAATCAGACTATTCATGCCATTATGATCCATCCATCCACTTAGATTCTAGCCCCCACATACCCCACGCCCATATCACCACACACCATTGAACCACTCATTTGTCTTTCAAAAGTGTTAGATATTCCATGATTCTAATCAGGAGATTCAAACTACTTATGTTTGACTAATTAAATTTGAATTGACAATACCTACAGCATTCCATGTGGAATTTATGAAAGACGAAACACCAAATGAAAGGCTGCTAAATGGAATTATGGATCATGGAAGAGGAGAGCCAGTGTTAAGTTTGATTTTTCAAAACAGGCTTAAGGACAGAAAATAATTAATTGTAGTAAGTGATATCTTTTCAGAATGAAAAGTGGTAGACAATGCTGTTCTCCAAGGCTCAGTGTTAGGTTAATGTTAAGACTCTGTGGCCTGTATCAATTATTTTTCACATAAGGAAGAATTTCCTGTGTAAATTTCGGGCACTGACATGGCTACATCTCTATGCAATTCCCTTTCATGTATGTGCATGTGCGTGCACACACACAATGTTGATAGTTACATGTTCAGTAATGGTGATGCCATTGAATATTAAGAGGAGATGATTAGATTGATCATTGTCTGGCACTTGTGTGGAGCAAATATTACTTGTCACTTAAGTGCTTGCTGTGCTTGTATGTTAGCATTTTGTGATCTGTATGCAAGTGACTAAATCCCTTTATGAAATCATCTCACCAAAAAATGTTCCACTTATCCAGCCTTCATACCAAAATGTCTAATTTCACAATACATTCATACCCCTCCCCCATCTTCATGCCCCACAGCTTAACTGGTATACAGCCCTTTGGAGACTCTTTGTATCTTTCTTAGAGTCTATCTCTCCACCTTACTTAGCATCAGCAGTAGGCCTAGCAAGTCACTCAGTTCTATCTAGATACAACTACAAAGAAATGAAACTGGACGATCCATCTAGCATTGACTTGAGCACCAGAAACAACAATGGCAAAAACAGTCCTTACTAACAGCGGAGGGCTAGTACCAAAATTGGGAGAGCTGTCTCACAGACCAGTCAAATAACAGCCTGACACATTCATACTCATGGAGTACTTTTACTGACAATGTCCTAGACATTACCATCACCATGCCTCAATACGTTCTGACCCACCAGCAAGACAGACCCAGCAGAGGTGGCGGCACATTGGTATACAGTTGGGAGGAAGTTGCCCTGGCAGTCCTCAACATTGACTCCAGACCTCATGAAGTCTTATTGCATAAGGTTAAACACAGGCAAGGAAACCTCCTGCTCATTACCGTGTACCATCCTCCTTTGGCTGATAAATCAGTACTCTTCCATGTTGAACAACACTTGGAGGAAGCACTGAGGATGGCAAGGGTGCAAAATGTACTCTGGGTGGGGAATTTCAATATCCACCACCGAGATAGCTTAGCAACAGTTCTACTGATCAAGCTGATCAGGTCCTAAAGGATTTAGCTGCTGGACTGGCTCTGTGGCAGGTAGTTGAGGGAACCAACAAGAGGGAAAAACGTACTTGACCTCATCCTCATCAATCTGCTGGTTGCAGATGCATCTGTAGTATAGTATCAATAAAAGTGACTACCACACAGTCCTTGTGGAGATGAAATCCCACCTTCAAATTGAGAATACCCTCCATGTTGTATGGCACTATCATTGTGCTAAATAGGACATACTCTGAACAAATCTACGCAACTCGAGACTCGGCATCCACGAAGCACTGTGGACCAACAACAGCAGCAGAATCACACACCAACAAAGTCAGCAACCTCATGGCCCAGTATATCTCCCACTAAACCAAGACCAGTAAGGCAGTGGATCAACCACAATTCAATGGAGTATTCAGGAGGGCATGCCAGGAGCAGTACCAAGCATACCGAAAAATAGGGTTTCAATGTGGTGAAGCTACCATACAGGACTACATGTGTGCCAACCAACAAACAGGAAGTGACAGACAGAGCTAAGCAATCACACACCCAACAAGATCAAATCTAAGCTCTGCAGCTCTGCCACATGCAATCGTGAATGGTGGATAATTACACTACTCCTCCAGCGAGTTGTGTCCACAAGTATGGAAGAGACGAACACAAAGTGCGAACAACGAGCGAAGCATTCATAGCAATCTTCAGCCAAAAGTGTCAAGTGG
>NC_063340.1:31679636-31705799 GCF_021869965.1 Rhincodon typus | reverse complement strand
TACACAACCGCTTCCATCAAGGACAAGGGCAGAAAATACGTGAGAACACCACCACCTGTAAGTTCCCCTCCAAACCACTCTCCATCCTGACTTGGAAATATGTTGCTGTTCCTTCACTGTCACTGGGTCAAAATTGTGGAATTCCCTGCCTGGTGGCATTCTGAGTCAACCTACAGCATATGCATTGCAGTGCTTCGAGAAGGCAGCTCACCACCATATTCTCAAGAGCAACTAGGTGCAGGTGATAAATGCTGGCCACGTCCCATGAATGAATAAAAGAGAGCTTGAACATATCAAATGCAGCCCAGCGTCAAGTCATTGGTATAAATTGTAAAAACTCCTCTTTGTGGCACTTCACCAGTCACACACTACCATCGAAAAAATAACTTGGTATTCCTTCAATTAGTTTTCTGTTTATTAACCAATCTTCGTTTGATGCAAATATAAAACCCCAATTCCATGAGTCTTAACCTTGTGTGGCAACCTCCTGGGTAGTACTTTATTGAAAGTAGTCAATTGTTTATTGCTCGTCAAACCTTCAAAATAAAAATCAAAACTGAACAACTTGTTGATTCTGCCTAATTGTATTATGACTTGTTCAGTGAAATGGTACCAAAAGTCTTGCAAGCACTGTGCCAGCCAACACCCCAAGATAGACCCACACTTGGACAGTACTGAAGGGCCTGTTCTTGTGCTGTACTTCTCTTTTGTTCCTTGTTGTTTTGTTCTCCTGTTTGCTGTGAGAATCCAGCCTTTCTGTGTCAGTCCAAAAGTGTGACACAGAAAGATTTCAAAAACTTATTGGCTTATTGACACTGCACGTTGTAAATATTGGAGACATGGGTAATGTGGATGCATGGGGACACTGAATACAGAATCACACATTTAAGGGATCAGTCTCAGTTATCTCAAAAACCTAGAATTTGAATGTAATTACTATAAATAACTCTCCTGACACCCATAATCTTTCTTTTTTTCTTGCCAGGGTTAGATACAATGTTGCACCAGTTACATCATTGCCTTCTTATTTGACCACTCCTGTCTACCTTCCACTGGTGGAAATTTCTGGTTGACTTCAATTTGGGAACGTGGTTTGACTGGTGAGGCAGTAGAAAATGTTGTAAGGTCATATTTGCGGGTCCGTGCCAAGGTGATTGAGGTACCAAGCAGACCCCTAGGCATATGCCATAGAAAATGTCATTCAGCACATCAAGTCTACTCTGCCATTCAATGAGATCATGGCTGGTCTGATAATCCTCAACTCTACTTTCCTGCTTTTTTCCTTCTACTCTTGATGCCTTAACAGATTAAAAATCTGTATATTTCAGCCTCAAATGTACTCAACAATTTAACCTCAAGCCCTACATTGTAAAAAAATCCACTGATTAACTAACTCCTCCTCCTCTGTCTTACATGTATGATTCCTTATTCTGAGATTACACCCTCTGGTCCTAGATTCTCCAGCAGGGAAAACAACCTTTACACATCTACCCTGTCAAGACCTCTAAGAATCTTGCATGCTTCAATAAGTCACCTCTCAATCTTCTATATTCCAAAGAGTACAGGACCAATCTACTCAACCTCTCCTTGTAAAATAATCCCTCCATACCTGATATAAACCTAATGAACCTTCTCTGGACTGCTTCCGATGCCATTTTATCTTTCTTCAGATAAGGGGTCTAAAATTGCTCACATTGATCCAGTTGTGGTCTCAGTAGTTCCTTGTATAGATTTAGCAAAACCTTCCTACTTTATACTCTATTACCTTTGAAATAAAGACCAACATTCCATTTGCCTTCCTTTTTACACACTGAATTTGTATATAACCTTTGGGAATCATGGATAAGGACAGCTTTCTGCAGTCTTTCTCTATTTGAATACATTCAGCTTCTCTATTCTTCCTGCCAAAGTGCGTAGCCTCACACTTCCTACATTATATTCTACCTACCAAGCATTTCCCCACTGATTACCTATTAATAACCTACAGCAAGGCTCTTTCTGTTATCCTCATTGCTTTCCTTCCCACCTTTTTTGAGTCATCCTTAAACCTGGCTAATAGTACATTCACATTCCTCAACCAAGTCATCAATATGTAGTGCAAATAATTGTGGACCAGTACTGATTCCTGTGGCACAACAATAGTTAGAGATTGGCGATCTTAAAATACACCCACTCCAACCTAACTCTGTTTTGCATTAGTTAGTCAGTTCTCTATCCATGTGCATTTCCTACCTCCAAAATCATGGGCTCATATTAAATAGCCTAATGTGTGGTACTTTATCAATTGCCTTCTAAAATCCAAATATATTACATCCACTGATTACCTTTTATCTATCTGCTTTTTAACAAACATTTTAACAAACAAAAATGCAGGTACAGTTACAACATTTAAAGACATTTGGATAAGTTAATGAATAGGAAAGGTTTGGAGGGATGTAGGTCAAGTGCAGGCAGGTGGGACTAGTTTAGTTTGGGAACATGGTTGGCGTGGACTGCTTTATGGCTCTATGACTCTGATAAATTTGTCAGGCATGATTTCCTCTTCATGAAGCTATGCTGACTCTGCTTGATCATAATACTCTATTACATCCTTTAAATTAAACTCTAATATTTTCACAATAACAGACATTAAACTAACTGACCCGTTTGTTTGTGTCCTCTTTCCTTTCTAGATGAAGGAATCTGGTTTGGTTCAGTAATGACATTCCAGAAAAAAACAATGGTCTTTAAGATTGTATGGACCATAAGCCTCCAGCTACTGAAAATTACTGGTGTAGGTGCACTCACAGTGCTGTTAGGGGCAGCACAGTGGCTCAGTGGTTAGCACTGCTGCCTCACAGCGCCAGGGCGACTGTCTGTGTGGAGTTTGCACATTCTCCCAGTGTCTGCGTGGGTTTCCTCCGGGTGCTCGAGTTTCCTCCCACAGTCCAAAGATGTGCAGGTTAGGTGAATTAACCATGCCAAATTGCCCATAGTGTTCCAGGGATGTGTAAATTAGGTAGATTAGACATGGGAAATGCAGGGTTACAGGGAAAGAGTAGGGGGTGGGAATGGATTTGGGTGGGATGCTCTTTGGAGGGCAGTGTGGACTTGTTGGGCTGAATGGCCTGTTTCCACATGTAGGGATTCTATGATAGGATGAAATTAGAATTGGATTACCTTTTTCATATCATCAGCAGACCTTTATTTGATCATGGTTTAGTTATTTATATATACAAAATTACTTCTCTATCTGCTATTTGAGGTGAAATCTGAAACTCATGTATAAAAAGCATATTGAGGGAGGGGGAGGCGGATAGAAGATAGATAGAGGAGAAGATAGGTGGAGAGGAAACAGACAGGTCGAAGAGGCGGGGATGGAGCCAGTAAAGGTGAGTGTGGGAGGGGATAGGTCAGTCCAGGGAGGACGGACAGGTCAAGGGGGCGGGATGAGGTTAGTAGGTAGGAGATGGGGGTGCGGCTTGAGGTGGGAGGAGGGGATAGGTGGGAGAAAAACAGGTTAGGGAGGCGGGGATGAGCTGGGCTGGTTTTGGGATGCGGTAGGAGGAGGGAAGATTTTGAAGCTTGTGAAAAATAAACAACTGCACCTCCCAGTCGCGAACCATTTCAACTCCCCCTCCTATTCCTCAGACAACATGTCCATCCTGGGCCTCCTGCAGTGCCACAACGATGCCACCCGAAGGTTGCAGGAAGAGCAACTCATATTCCGCTTGGGAACCCTGCAGCCCAATGGTATCAATGTGGATTTCACAAGCTTCAAAATCTCCCCTCCCCCTACCACATCCCAAAACCAGCCCTGCTCGTCCCCGCCTCCCTAACCTGTTCTTCCTCCCACCTATCCACTCCTCCCACCTCAAGCCGCACCCCCATCTCCTACCTACTAACCTCATCCCGCCTCCTTGACCTGTCCGTCCTCCATGGACTGACCTATCCCCTCCCTAACTCCCCACCTACACTCACCTTTACTGGCTCCATCCCTGCCTCTTCGACCTGTCTGTTTCCTCTCCACCTATCTTCTCCTCTATCCATCTTCTATCCGCCTCCCCCTCTCTCCCTATTTATTTCAGAACCCCCTTCCCTTCTCCCATTTCTGATGAAGGGTCTAGGCCCGAAACGTCAGCCTTTCTGCTCCTATGATGCTGCTTGGCCTGCTGTGTTCATCCAGCTCTGCACCTTGTTGTCTCAGATTCTCCAGCATCTGCAGTTCCTACTATCTCTATAAAAAGCATATTCATACTTTTGCAATAATTAAAAGGAAATCTCCCAAGCTCCAATTGAGTTCTCATTGCTGTTTCATATTTTACTAATCTATTCAACAACTTTTTGTTTTATTGCACAAAACCCAAATAGTTATGTGCAAATGTCACAAGGAAGTGAACAGAAAGCATCTGTAATTGGAGTGGGCAGAGTGGTTTACTACATTAGAATGGGGAATACCCTGAATACAGGTGACAATACAAAGTAAACTGGGAATTGGTGCAACACTTGCAATTCACAACTGGAATTATCCAAATCCATGTATGGTTTTACATTATTGATGCTATGCAACTGAAAGTAAATTAAAATATGCACAATAAGATGCAGAGTAAATTGTTTTTGAAATGATATTCATTCCAATAGGATGCATTGCTTCCACTTAACAAAGTTCTGCAGCTGCTAATCATTACTCCCACTTGAAACCACCTTGGCTTCATATGTTAATAAGATGCCTTCAACTGGCCTGAATATAACTCAACATTGACAAGCGTAGTTGCAGACTCCCACGCATCTGCTTTTGTTTTATTCATTCATTGAGCGTGGGCATAGGCATTGCTGGTCAGCATTTATTGCCTATTCCTAACTTCGCTTGAAAAGGTTGTGGTGAGCCATCTTCCTAGACTGATACAGTTTGTGGTGTTGATGCACTCATAGTGCTGTTAGGGAGGGAGTTCCAGGATTTTGACCCAATGACAGTGAAGAAATAACAATATATCTGAATGAAGATGATGTCTGACTTGGAGAGGAACTTAGCAGGTGATCATTTTTCCATTTACCTGCTGCTTTTGTCTTTTCAGGTGGTGGGTTTGGAAAGTGCTGTCTAAGGAGCATTAGTGTACTGTTTCAGTGCATCTTGTGGGTTGTAAATGCTGCTGCTGCTACTATGTGTTGGTAGCGGATGGAATGAGTGTTTGAAAGTGGGGGATGTGGTACCGATCAATTACGCTGCTTTGTCTTGGATGGTGTTAAGCTTCTTGAGTGTTGTTGCAGCTGCAGTCATCAAAGCAAGCTGAAAGTGTTGCATCACACTCGTGACCCGTGATTTGTAGATGGTGTGTAGGCTTTGTGGAGATAGAAGGGGAATTGTTCACCACAGAATTCCCAGCCTCTGACCTGCTGTGATGCCAAAGTATTTTATATGGCTGGTTCGGTTCAGTTTCTTGTCAATGGTAACCCCAGGATGTTGATAGTGGGGATTTCAGTGATGGCAATTCCAAAGCACCCAGTCCAAGATGGCCTGTTCTCTACTTGGTTCCTCCACATCTTGGTCAAGGAAACCATCCCATATACACTCCAGAAACTCGTCCTCTATGGTATTGTGGCTAATTTGATTTGGCCAATCTGTGTGCAGATTAAAATCACCCATGATCACTGATTATTCCCTTATCACATGCATCTCTTATTTCCTGTTTAATACCATTCTTGACATCACCACTCAGCTTGGGAGTCTATATATGACACCTAATGCTTTTTGCCCGTTGGTATTTCTCAATTCAACCCGTACAGACTCCACATTGTCAGAGCTAATATTCTTTCTCACTATTGTGTTAATTTCCTCTTTAACCAGCAATGCGACTCTGCTGCTTTTCTTTTTTGCCTGTCCTTCTTGAATACTGAATACCCTGGGACATTCAGTTGCTATCCCTGGTTATCCTGCAGCCATATCTCTGTAATCCCATTATATTGTATCCATTTAGATCTATCTGCGCGAATAGTTCATCCACTTTATTTCAGATGCACCGTCCATTAAGGCACAAAGCCTTTAAGCTTGTCCTTTTAACAGTGTTTGTCTCCTCCTTATTTTTCTCAATAGGCCTGTTTGAATCTTGCCCTTCGTTTCTCAGTCCATTATTTTTCTTATTACCTTTTCTGGCTTTTGTTTCTGTCCTTGCTGCCTTCTCCTCTGACTCTTTACATAGGTTCTCATCCACCTGGCGTATTAGTTTAAACCCTCCTCAACCACTCTAGCAAACACTCTGCCTAGGGCATCAGTCCCAGTCCTACCCAGGTGTAACCCGTCCAATTTGTACAAGTCCCACCTCCCCAAGAACCAATCCCAATGCCCCAGGAATCTGAAACGCTTCCCCCAATAACATCTTTGCACGCACGTAGTCATCCGGTATATCCTGTCATTTCTCCTCTAACTAGCATGTGGCACCTGTAGTAATCCTGAGATCACTACCTTTGAGGTACAACTTCTTAACTTTCTTCCTAGCTCCCTGTATTCTGCCTTTAGGACCTCATCCCTTTTTTAATATATGCCGTTTGTACCGAAGTGTACCACGACCACTGGCTGTTCACCCTTCCCGTTCAGATTGTCCTGTACCCACTCCGAGACATCCTTGACCTTAGCACCAGGGAGGCAACGTACCATCCTGGAGTCTTGATTGCAGCCACAGAAATGCCTGCTATTCCCCTTACAATTGAATTCCCTATGACTATTGCCCTGGCATACTTTTTACCCCTAAATTAATAATCAATGCGCTGCTAGGCATGGGTAGGGATTGAACCCACGATTTCAGGTTTACGAGGCCAACGCATTCCCACTTGGCCGCCACACCCTAGTGGATGCAATGTGGTCATCTTGCAGGATTCTATAGACTCTGGAACAGTTCCTGAAGATTGGAGGGTGACTAATATCACTCCAATATTCCAAAGGGAGGTAGAGAGAAAGCAGGGAATTATAAACCAGTGAGCCTAACATTGGTAGTGGGGGATCTTCTCAAATCCATTGTCAAGGATTTTACAGCAGAGCATTTCGAAAGCAGTGGCAAGATCAGACAGAGTCAGCATGGATTTATGAAGGGGAAATCATGCTTGACAAACCTATTGGAATCTTATGAAGATGTAAGTAGTAGAGTTGACAACTGGGAGCCAGTCAATGTAGTATATTTGGACTTTCAGAAAGTGTTTGTCAAAAGTCCCGTATAAGAGTTAAATGTGGAAGATTAAAATGCATGGGACTGGGGGAAGTGTATTGAGATAGATAGGAAACTGGTTGGCAGAGAGGAAACAGAGTAGGAATTAATGGGTCCTTTTCAAATTGGCAGGCGGTAACTAATGGGGTGCCACAAGGATCAGTGCTGGGACTCCAGCTGTTCACAATATATATTAATGATTTGGATGAGGGAACAAAACTTAACATCTCAAAGTTTGCAGATGATAGCAAGTTGAGGGAAAGAGTGAACTGTGACATGATGCAGAGATCCTTCAACGTGATCTCGACAGGTTGAGTGAGTGGACAAATCAATGGCAGATGCTGAATAATTTGGCTAAATGTGAGTTATTTACTTCAGAAGCAAAAAAAAGGCAGATTACTACCTAAATTGGGAAAGGAAAGTGTTTAGCAGGATCTCAGCATCCTCGCGCACCAGTCACTGAAGGTAAGCATGCAGGTGCAATAGGCGGTAGAGAAGGCAAATGGTATGTTGGCCTTCATTGCGAAGGTTTTGCATACAGGAGCAGGGATGTGTTGTCGCAGTTGTACAGGGCCTTGGTGAGACCACACTTGGAATATTATGTGCAATTTTGGTATCCTTTTCTGAGGAAGAATGCTGTTGCTCTTGGGAGTGCAGCAAAGGTTTACCAGGCTGATTCTGGGGATGGCAGGTCTGACATAGGAGGAGAGATTGACTGGGTTGGGATTGTTTTCGCAAGAGTTCAGACGAATGAGGGGGGATCTCACAGAGACTTATAAAATTCTAACAGGACTGGACAGGGTAGATGTAGGGGGGATGTTCCTGATGTATTAGGATTCTGGGTAGACAATTTAGAACAGAATTGAGGAGAAATTTCTTCACCCAAAGAGTGGTGAACCTGTGGAATTCGTTACCACAGGAAGTAGAGAATGCCAAAACGTTGATGGTTTCAAGGGGCAATTAGATATAGTACTTGGGGCAAATGGGATCAAAGGTTATGGGGCGAAAGCAGGATTAGGCTATTGAGTTGGATGATCAGCCATGATCGTGAAGAATAGTGGAGCAAGATCGAAGGGACAAATGGCCTCCTCCTGCTCCTATCTTCTATGTATCTATGAGTTGATGGTTGGATTCTCTCTTGAGAGAGATGGACATTACCTAGAGTCTAAATTAATGAGCTGCTTTATTTTCTGAGGAGCTGCAAATACATATTGTATTTCTGTCATAGAACATAGAATATAGAACAGCACAGCATGGTACAGGCCCTTCGGCCCACGATGTTGTGCCAAACTTTTACCCGGAACCTAAGGTCTATCTAACCTCCACCGCTACCTTATACTATCATCCATATGCCTATCTAATAGCCGCTTAAATGTCCCTAATGAGGCCGACTCCACTACCCTCTCCGGCAATGCATTCCACGCCCCTACCACTCTCTGAGTAAAGAACCTACCTCTGACGTCTCCCCGATAACTACCTCCTTTCACTTTAAAACTATGTCCCCTCGTAAAAGCTACCCCCACCCTAGGAAAAAGTCTCTAGCTGTCTACTCTATCTATACCTCTGATCATTTTGTACACCTCTATCAAGTCACCTCTCATCCTTTGTCGTTCTAAAGAGAAAAGCCCTAGCTCTCTCAACCTTTCCTCGTAAGACCTTCCCTCCATTCCAGGCAACATCCTGGTAAATCTCCTCTGCACCTTTTCTAACGCTTCCACATCTTTCCTGTAATGAGGTGACCAGAACTGGACACAATACTCCAGATGTGGCTGAACCAGGCTTTTGTATAGCTGGAGCATAACTTCATGGCTCTTGAACTCAATCCCTCTATTAATGAAAGCTAACACATCATAAGCCTTCTTAACAACTCTATCCACCTGGGTGGCAGCTCTCAGGGAACTGTGAACATGAACCCCAAGATCCCTCTGCTCCTCCACACTGCCAAGAATCTTTCCGTTAACCCTGTATTCTGCTTTCAAGTTTGTCCTTCCAAAATGAATCACCTCACACTTTTCAGGGTTAAACTTCATCTGCCACTTCTCAGCCCAGCTCTGCATCCTATCAATGTCCCTTTGTAACCTAGAACAGCCATCCGCACTGTCCACAACGTGACTCACCTTCGTATCATCCGCGAACTTGCTAATCCACCCTTCCACTCCTTCATCCAAATCATTTACAAAAATCACAAATAGAAGAGGACCCAGAACAGATCCTTGTGGTACACCACTCGTAACTGAGCACCATGTTGAATATTTTCCGTCCACTACCACCCTTTGTCTTCTAAGGGTCAGCCAATTCTGAATCCAATCTGCCACATTTCCCCCTATCCTATGCCTCCTTACCTTCTGCATGACCCTACCATGGGGAACCTTATCAAACGCCTTACTTAAATCCATGTATACCACATCCACTGCTCCACCTTCATCCACGTGTTTGGTCACCTCTTCAAAGAATTCATAAGGTTTGTGAGGCATGATCTACTCCACACAAATCCATGCTGACTATCATGAATCAAACTGTGCCTTTCCAAGTGAGCATAAATCCTGTCTCCCAGAGCCCTTTCCAATAATTTACCCACCACTGACGTAAGAGTAACTGGCCTGTAATTTCCGGGGTTATCCCTGTTCCCTTTTTTGAACAAGGGAATGACGTTCGCCTCTTTCCAATCTTCCGGCACTACACCCGTGGACAGTGAGGACGAAAAGATCATCGCCAAAGGCCCTGCGATCTCGTCCCTCACTTCTCATAGAATCCTTGGATAAATCCCATCAGGCCCTGGGGACTTATCTATCTTCAACTTTCTCAGAATTCCTAGCACATCTTCTTTACTAACATTAACTTCCTCTACCTGCCTGTTTCACAATGTCCTCCTCTACAACTAGGTCCCTCTCAGTTGTCAATACTGAAGAAAAGTATTCATTAAGGACCTCTCCTATTTCTTTAGGCTGTGTGCACAAATTCCCTTTACAATCCTTGATCGGCCCTACCCTTTCTCTGGTCATCCTCTCATTCTGCACAGTCGTGTAAAAAGCCTTGGAGTTTTCCTTGATCCTATCCGCCAAGGTTTTCTCATGCCCCCTTATAGCTCTCCTAAGCCCTTTCTTCAGCTCCTTCCTGGCTAACTTGTATCCCTCTAGAGCCTTTTCTGTTTCTCTTTTCCTAAACCTTACATAAGCCTCCTTCTTCCTCGAGAACCATGGCTCCCTCACTCGACCGCATCTTCTCTGCCTGCTCGGGACAAACATATCAAGCACATGCAGTATGCATTCCTTAAACAATCTTCACATTTCTGTGGTGCTCTTCCCTGACAGCATCTGTTCCCAATTTATGTTACTCAGTTCTTGCCTAACTGAATTGTAATTACCCTTCCCCCAATTGTAAACTTTACCCTGCCGTATGTACCTATCCTTATCCATGACTATCGTGAAAGAAACAGAGTTATGATTGCTACCGCCAAAATGCTCTCCTACCAACAGGTTTAACACTTGGCCCGGTTCTTTGCCAAGCACCAAATCCAAAGTGGCCTCTCCTCGTGTTGGTCTATCTACATACTGTGTCAGGAATCCTTCCTGAATGCACTGGACAAAATCTGCTCCATCTAAACTATTACAACTAAAATGTTTCCAATCAATATTTGGAAAGTTGAAGTCACCCATGACTACAACCCTGTGACTTCTGCACCTTTCCAGTATCTGCCTCCCAATCTGCTCCTCTACTTCTCTGCAACTATTAGGGGGTCTGTAAAAAAACCCCAACAAAGTGACTGCTCCTTTCTTGTTCCTGACCTCCACCCAAACTGACTCTGTAGATATATAATTCTCGAACTGCCTTTCAGTAGCTGCTATACTCGCCCTGACTAGCAATGCCACTCCGCCGCCTCTTTTTCCACCCTCCCTATTTCTTTTAAAGCATCTAAATCGCGGAACTTCCAACAACCATTCCTCTTCCTGAGTTACCCAAGTTTCTGTAATAGCCACAACATCGTAGTTCCAAGTACCGACCCATGCTCCAAGTTCATCCGCTTTTGTTTAATTGGTTTGGTTTAATTCAAAACCTGTTGCAATGGGTCCAGTTGTCCAGTGGAAACTAAATTGTCTCCCAGTTACAGTGGGCCTGCAGCTGATCAGTTGAGATGTTCCCATTTAGCTGATTGAATAGACTTCAGTTGAGCTGATTCCAGTGGTACCTGGTTGAATACATTGACCCAGCTGGTTCCATTGGAAACAAACCAGTGCAAGGTGACAACCCCTCTGAAATCAAAAGCGCATTTCAACTGTGGGAGTGGGTGGGTCGGTAAGCCTGATGAAGGTTGTTGAAATGGGTAAGGAAGTGTTTCAAATAAACGTTACAATTCATGTTGTAGACTATCTCCCCTGGTCAATTCACTCACTTGCTGTCCCACTGAAAATATTTAAACTCACCCTAAAACACTTAGGATCAGTCAAGCTATCCTTTTAAAGTATGGCTCAAAAGGTATTTATTATTGGACAAATAGTCAAAGGACATTTTCCACTAACCTATTCAGAGATGTTATTACACCCCCTGGAACAGATGGGACCTGAACCTGGGCCTCTTGCTCAGGAGCTACGGACAAAACCAGTGTACCACGAGAACTATCAAACATTCAAAGGAAAATTTGCTGAAATATGGAGGCCACCTGATTAAAGTATTCAAAGCCTGAAGATGGAATCATCACAAGTTAATTCATCCACTCCATTCACAAAAAAAACTAATGAAAATATCTTCATGTTTGTGTGTTCTATGGACCTGTGAAGTAATAACATGACTAGACTGCACTGTTAGTTTCAAATGTTAGTCTTAAAATGCTAAACAAATGAAGCAAAGACTAAATAAACAGTGCAGAAACCAAACAATAAACATATGGATGAATCTTACTTTTTTTGACCGAAAAAAATTTCACTGCACTTCATTAACTATTTACCCTGTTTCTAAGATGCCCCTTTAACTTCTGTTTCTGATGCCATTTCACCACAGGCTTTTCCCAGGACAACTTGCCACTAACTGGATATCCCAGAATTTATTTGCATTTCTTGCTTCCACGCAATCATTGAAAGTCCACTGTCCACTCAGACAAGCAGTATAATTCTAGAGTTGCCCTGCATGTTTCCTGACATTTGCACTGGACATAGCAGGTAGGAAGAAATTAGTGCTTCACTTTGAGGGTAGTATCCCGAAGATCCTGCTGGATGGCCTGGTGCAGGTGTGGGACTTCCTCCTCCCCCAAGGGCCAGCAATGAAGGCCACAACAACAGGCCATGTCAGTCTAAACAGAACTGCTACCCACATTAAAGTAGACTTAGCCATCTGGAGGAATGTACAGCAAAATAGGAAGTGAGTCAATCACTTTCAGCACTCCTCCAGGTAAGGTCCATCATTTTCTCTCTAATACCTCGCACTCTCTCTTTTTATCTCAGCTACTGTACCCACCTCACACCAAGGCTCGTGTTCCACTACTCTTATTATTACATGCAACATCTTCCTTCATTCACTCTTACCTACCCCAACCCCCAAAATCATTACACACAATAAAAACCAAAAGAACTGCGGATGCCGTAAATCAGGAACAAAAACAAAGTTGCTGGAAAAGCTCAGCAGGTCTGGCAGCATCTGTGGAGGAGAAAACAGAGTTAACGTTTCGGGTCCAGTGACCCTTCCTCAGAACTGAAGGTGGCTGGGAAAACGTCAGTTTATATGCAGAAAATAGGGAGGTGGGTGGGGTAGGGAGTAAACGATAGGATAGAGCTCAAAGAGAGAGAAAGACAGTTGGACAGACAAAGGAGTTGCTAACGATCAGGCTGGGAGGGTGAATAGTTGTTAACGGGGACTGTTAGTGACTAACAACAAGGGGTGTGTAGTGGCAGGCTATGTGGTAACAAGGCCTGGTGTGTGGGGTTGGGGGCTGGGACATGGGAGAGTTTAGGCCCTAAAATTATTGAACTCAATATTGAGTCCGGAGGGCTGTAGGGTCCCCAAGCGGAAAATGAGGTGTTGTTCCTCCAGCTTGCACTGGGCTTCACTGGAACACTGTAGCAAGCCAGAGACAGAGATGTTGGCCAGGGAGCAAAGTGGTGCATTGAAATGGCAGGCAACAGGTAGTTCAGGGTCATTTTTGCGAGCAGAATGTAGATGTTCTGCGAAGCGGTCGCCAAGTCTATGCTTCATTTCCCCAATGTAGAGGAGACCACATTGTGAGCAGCGAATGCAGTAGACTAGATTCTTGGAAGTGCAGGTGAAGTATTGCTTCACCTGGAAGGTATGTATGGGGCCTTGGATACTGGGGAGGGAGGAGGTAAATGCGCAGGTGTTGCACCTTCACCGGTTACAGGGCAAGGTGCTGTAGGGCTGTGGGGACGTGTTGGTGGTGAAGGAAGTATGGTCCCAAAATCATTACCCTGTATGCCTTCTGTGCTGCAAACTCACTGGCTTGGGAACCTGACTGGCACCAGTCGTAATAGCTGTGCCATTCACTTCCATCTCTCCCTTTGCAAGAGGAAAACAACCCACAATATGGTATAAAGAATCAAGACAAGTGATGTGCTGCCCATCAATCGACACCTCGCACCTTATGAGGACAGCATCCTGACCCTGACCGCAATAAACAGGCCCTGGTATTGAAGGCTAGCCTTGAAATATTGTGCCAGGAGCACTCTACTGAAGGCTACCCCACTGACTTGATTGAAGTCTGCTGACAACAATGATGAGCTTCCTGCCTTTATCTGTGCTAAATAACAGACTAAGACAGCATAATGTGAACCTGATAGGGAGCAGGCAAAGCACAAAAAGACAAACCAATGCAAGGCGGTGATGCTGTGAGCATCCAGGTAGACATGAAGTGAGTGAGTGCTATGACAGAAAGCTAACAGCCTGGAGATGCAGCCTGGTCCCATCCATAAGTTGGATGCATGTCCCTTACTGCACAGTGTCCTTGCAGCAACATAACAATGATGGTTCCCAGGCAGTCTGAAGTGTAGCAGGCTGCTCAGGCCTGCGAAGCCCCTGTGTGGCAATGACCTCCAGATTGGAAGTCAAGGAAAAATCAGAAAAGTGACATTGTTTGAATTGTGCTTGCAGAGGACCAGCAGGACCAGATCTGAATGGTCTCCTCCTGTCTTCCGGACAATCTATGATTCTGTATTCTACATGGTTTCTGTGATCTATATAAGCAGAGAAATCAGCTCATAAGAACTTTGGAAACAAGGATAAAAAAAATATGATTCCCTGAGCAAATTCCGTTATTCAGCACGATTATGGTTGATCTTCTCTGCCTGAGCTCCACTTTCGTGTCTGCTCCCTGTCCTTTGATTTCTTTAGAATCAGACTGGATTTCTAATAATTTCAGAAGTAGATTTCAGGTGGCCAGGTTGAAGACAAAGAGCACTTCTACAAAATCCTTGCTGTAAACGGATATCCCCGCAACTTCATCTGCAGATGCCTACTAAACAGGCAATAACAGGCAGACACAGCATGCCCTAACACACTGGCCACACTGCCCTACATCAAGAACATATCAGAACTGACAACAAGACTCCTAAGACCACGAGGAATCATGGTAGCCCACAAGCCCACAGCAACTCCACGACAAACACTTATAAGGATTATAGACCCCATTCCCACAACATGTAGAACCAATGTGGTTTACAAAATACCATGCAACGACTGCCACAAACATTACATCAGACAGACAGGAAGGAAACTAACCATCAGAATACATGAACATCAGCTAGCAGCAAAATGGCACGACGAACTCTCCTTAATATCGGTACACTCAGACAATGAAGGCCATCAGTTTAACTGAAACAAGGTAACCACGGTGGCCCAAGCCAAACATAGACACACACGGGAATTCTTAGAGGCATGGTTCTTCACCCATACTTCAATCAACAAACATATAGAATCGGACCCCATATACAAACCCACACAGATCAAAACCGGAAATGACACTACTCACCATAACAGACCAGACAGCGTAAATTCCAAGCGGAGTAGAATAACATTGCTTCATCGGAGGATCCACTGATGATGTCACTTAGCATGGTGACGAAACGTCTGAATGAGAACAAGCCAGCTTGGCGAGCAAGTCAACAACCCCACTGATTCTAGAATAGTTGGGACCAGTACAGGGAGGACAAGTTAGGGCATAGGAAGTCTAGGACTAATGAGCCATAGGGAGATTTGCTCGTGCTATTGGGGAGGGATTAAAATAGCTTGTCGGTTGGTGGGAATGGGAATTTAATAGGCAATTAATAGGAAGAAAGTAGGTAGAATAAATTAATTAATTAATTATTTTCAGGTTGTTGTGACTAATGGAGTAGCACAAGGAACAGTGCTTGAGCCCTAGCTGTTCACAATGTATGTCAATGATTTGGATGTGGAAGTGAATTGTATATTTCCAAGTTTTGAGATGATACAAAACTTGGCAGGAGTGCGAGTTGTGAGGAGGATCCAAAGAGACTTCAAGGAGATTTAAACAGGTTAAGCGAATGGACAGGAGCATGGCAAATGGAATATAATGTGGGTAAGTGTGACGTTATCCATTTTGGTAGGAGGTTGAAGGTGCAGAGTATTCCTTAAATGATGAGAGATTGAAAAATGTTGATGCCCAAAGGGACCTACGCATCCTTGTTCACAAGCCATTGAAATCTCACTTGTGGATGCAGTAAGCAATTCAAAAGGCAAACAGTGTGTTGACCTTTATCACAAGAGGATTTGAGTACAGGAGCAAATAACTCTTGTTTCAGTTGTATAGAACTTTGGTGAGACTGCACATGAAGTATTCTGTGTAGTTCTGGACCTGTTGTCTAAGAAAGGATACACTGAGCATACAGGAAATACAGTGGAGGGTCACAAGAATGACTTCTAGGAAAGTGAGATCGTTCAATGAGAAAGATTGAATAAAATGGGCCTGTAATGTCTAGAATTTAGAAGAATAAGAGACTGTCTCATAGAAGCCTACATAATTCTTAATAGGAGACAGAATAGATACAGAAAGGACATTTCTCCTGGTTGTGGAGTTAGAGGCTGAGGACACAATCTCAGAATAAAAATCGTCATTTAGGACTGAGACAAGGAGAAATTTCTTCACTCTGAAGATAGTGAATCTTTTGAAAATAGTGGATGATCAATCATTACATAAGTTGAAGAAAGAGGTTAATTGATTTCTAATTACAAATAGGCATATGAGGATAGGATGGGAATATGGCATTTAAGTAGGTGATCAGCCAAGATTTAAAATGGAGGTGCAGTCTCAAGGGGCTGAATAGCTCACCACTCTTTCCAGGGTAGTTAGGGATGGGCAATAAATTCTGGCCTACCCATGAAGTCGATACCCCCGAATGAATTATAATAAAAGGCCTATTCCTGCTCCTGTCTTCTTAAGACAGATCTACTATAGTGGGCTAGAAGTCAAAACTGTAGAAAATTTTACAGCTTCCAATACCTATTTCTCTATCCTCCACTCTACTAACAAAGTGAGAAACAAACAACAGGACTGTGAAAGAGCAGGGGTCAGATTACAGAAAGCCCAAAAATATAGCTGAGACTTCAGAGGTGAATAAAGTACTTGAATGAGACTGAGGGCAGGTTAGAACGATGCAGGGATGGGCTCAGAATGAATTAAAGTGGAGCACTGGAAATGACAATAGGAGAAAACAGGAGAAATTCAGAAACAGTGCCAAGAACAAAAGGAATAAAATTGGATAAAGTAAAAAATGGAAAGAGAAGCAAAGTGAGCAACTATAAAACAAGCTGATTATAATTGAGAGAGGCTGGGAAACAGCAAGGAAAGAAGGTGGTATACCTGTTTGAGTTTATTCTTTTGGTCTTGAATTATCACACTGTGACTTGATTGATCAGGTTTAGATTGAATTACTGTACTGTAATGCTGTAATCCAATTAAAACTTATGATCAATATTATCATTGAGGCTGTGAATGTTAATGTATTGGTTCATTTACTCACACCTCCATTATACAGCCAAATAAATTCTGAATAGAGTGTTCCACTATCACACCTCTTCACTACTAAGAAAACACTGTCAAAATGATGTCATCAAAGCTCACTCAACTGCCCTCTAAGGGGTGGTGTGAACATGACAAAACAGAAAAATACCACTCAAAAGAATTTGTGTAGGTCGCTGCCCCCACAAGAAGCATACACCACTTTTGCAAGGGATAAAACTGCAAACCATTTAGCTAAATTTAAAATCAAAAAATTTGGTTTTGAATGGTAAAAAAATAAATTGTAACTATTTCTATAGAAAACAGGCCTTTATAAAGATTTCATGGTTTTTTTTAAAAAATCTAGCAGGAACTTAACTATATATGTATGCTTTTTCCAGAAAATATGACACTCACCTATGATGATCACACCATGCTAATTCTGCTGGTTAAGTCAACATCAATCCTACACTGAAACCAATAGAGATGAGTAAGAATTTGTATGAAAAATCTAAGTAGTGTTATGGACCAGACCAAACACCCTCAAAATATATGAAGAAGATAGCCTAACCCCAATTGCATTCTTATTTTTAAAGGCAAGTTTAAGGCATTGTGTTCTGGATGCAATTCAATCGGCCAAACTAATAGCCTTGAAGCAAAACATAACTTCTTCTTACACTATAAATAAAATACTGACACAGGTATTTTCCTGGCAGTGGAAAAATATATAATAAAGTCTTGCACAAAAAAATTAGCTTAAATGTAACTTTATTGAAATACTTAACAAGGTAATATTTATGTTAACCACCACTGATTAGCTGTTCCAAGATGGTAACATCCCACAAATATACACGTGGCAAAGGCAAATTCAGTAAAACATATTATCTCACATGTAATTCTCCAGTCCAGCAGGCAAGAACATCAAGAAAAAACACTGACTAAGAGAGAGAGAGAGAACTCAAGCATTTTGCTGTAGTAGTGAGAGATGTAAAGTAGTTTCCAAACCCTAACAGTTACTGAAAGCTAAAGCTAAAATCTTGGCTGTGTGGGGAGCTTGACCCAACCCCTTTGTGCTGCTTCTTTTGTTCCAACTTTTAAAAAAAAGTTACATTGGTGGACTCAGAGCAGACAGCTAGGTTCCAAATTTACGACACTTGCTTTAAAAGAAACATGACCAAACAAATCCTTCTTAAAGGCACATCTCGTAACTGTAGTCTCATGACAGTAATTGTCAAAATTCATACTGAGAGATCAATAAGTTATAGTGTTACTTCATTGTTGAGTCATTGCTCATTATGAAACAAGGAGATATCTATTTTATCAATTTCAGTTGGATTCCTATCCAGGGCCCAGAGGCAAGAAGTCAGTATTGCACCAGTCACATTTCTAATGGAGGTACGATATGAATGAATTACAGAAACTGAAATGTGTCCTGGAAAAAGCCAAATCTTTCACGTTAAGGAGTCTCAAGTTAAATTTTCAAAATTCTTTCTTTCCTTTTGACAGATAGCACTGATAAAGCAATGATAATCCATTATTTTTCTAATACTATACGTATTGTATTTTCCATTGAGATATATTACTACTACAACGACTGTTGAGATATCTCCCTCTCTCAATGTTTGTCTCCTGTATTCTTCTTAATTTGGATAAGATGGAGCAGGAGGGGTCAGAATTGTGGAAGGTTGGAGAAATCCACTGACTCCATCTATACTTCTTGCTGCCTCGGGAAGGCAGCAAACGTAATCAAAGACCCCTCCCATCCCAGTTACAATTCCTTCCAATCTCTTCCATTGAGCAGAAGATACAAAAACTTAAACACATGTATCAATAGATTCAAGAACAGTTTCTTCCCCCGTATGATTAGACTTCTGAATGAATAGAAACTCTATGATAGAGAACTTGAAGAAATGATACTGGGAACAGATATATGTTGATCTCGCTCTTTGTGCACTTTCTCTGCAGCTGTAACATTGTATCCGCTGTCTGTTCTTTTACCCTAATGCTCTCTGAACTGCCTGTACTGAATGCAAAGCAAAACTTTCACTGTACCTAGATATATGTGACAATAACAAATCAAGTCAGAATCAATGGATAGAAATGGAGAGATGAATACACAAATACCAGATTGAGATCATTGTGTTGACCTTCAGATAACAGAATGGTGTCCTGTAAAATGATCATATTGTTACTTTGACATATTCCGAGATATGCCATGTGACTCAGAATTTCTCATTTAGGATTTGTTTAGAACCGGAAAGAAACTGATTTGAGCAGGATTAGATAATGGACAGAATAGAATCAATAATTCATGTGTTTCAGAACTTTATAATATAAATGTAATGTAATTGCTTCTGGGCTAACAATGTGTGTGAAGCAAAATATATTGTTATTTTAAAATAAAAGTACAGACCAGAACTGGAGGTACTGATTATAGATGGGTAAGGCTGATCCAAGTTGCTCCTCGTGGATCACAATGAGTTGGATTAAAAAGAAATTTAAGAGCCAATGATAGGGATTCTAGCTCTGTTTGCTTGAAAAAGACAAAGAGAGGAATGTTAACCTGCCAGTCACTAATTCCATATCCAAGAAAATTGGCACTGCCAGTTTGCAGTCTGGTGGGTCCTTGTACACTGTTTTGGCTTCCTTTTAACATAAATGGGTACTCAGCACTCCTAATCATGTTTAGATACACAAATCAAAACTTACATCTGTTGTGGACCCTAATTACAATTGATACAGTAACTAAGCAAAGTCTTGAGACATACCCAGGACATTCCAATTCTCCAGATATCTGGGTCTAACTGGCCTTTAAAGGAAATAAAAATTAAAAACTTGTACAAAACAGTTTTTCCTCATCGGGGAAGACGAGGTGTGCTTATCTGATCTGCTACACAATACCAGCTTCCAAGCTGATCAAGCCTAACGAGCTGTGCAATTACATGCTGTAACTTATATAATCGGACAGCAAAGTATCAGCGCATTTCAGTGCTTAACTATTTATCTGAGGATGAAATCACTTGTACAAAAATTAGTACGAAACAGAAACTCTATGATAGAGAACTTGAAGGAACAATGGGAACAGATATATGCAGGGTAGAGAAAAGACTTGGCTTTCAACTGGATAACTGAGGTCCACATCAGCTCCTGACATTAGTGACTGCAAGTTAAATTGAAAATAAAAATATTGAGTTTATTTTTCTGGGAAATTGTTGTAAAACTATTTGCACAAAAACCTATTTTACCTAGATTCTACATTTGTAACATTTCGATTTTTACAAAATACCAGATTGTTGAGGTCACTGCATGATGGTGAGGATTGGGTCACCTAACAGTTTTCTCTCCTTCCACCTACTCTGACTGTCAAACGTGGGTTGGCTGCTTCAGTTAGTAGAAAACATGCTATTACTCAGACTCCTCAGCTAGTGTTAGTATGTATGGGCTTTTTGGTTTACTTTTAGAATCATACAGATTGCCTGAAACTACTGTTGATAGTTGAAATTCAGTTTCGAATTGTCTGGCTGACCAGTATTTGCTTTAGCAGTAACTAACATTGAGGCTAATTTTGAAGGGGAAGGTATGTAACCAGAAGACAAGTGAAACTTGCTTTAAAACTAATAGAAATGAGTAAGCATTACTAAATTAGCTTACAAATAAACACTACAGTTACTGTAATCCAAGGATAGTCAGTCTTTTACTGAATGTAGTTTGAACTCAGCTCAAAACAGAGCAGACTCAATGGGCTAAATGCCTAATTCTGTTCCTATATCTTGTGGTCATATGCGAGTTGTGAGATATTCAACTCACTAGACCTAAAGCAGTCTTTTGATGACTGGCCACCATATTCCTGCTGCTCACCACCTCTACTACAACAACTATGTCTGACTTAACAGGCTTCTGTCCTGTTTCTCTTTAATATGCTTCTCATAGCATGTCATTTCCAGGGTACATTAGCGGATCATTACTGGGGAGACCACCCAGCACAAAGCGTCAGCACCACTGACCCTTGCATAACCAGCTCATCATTATCACAGGCCAACCCAGCACAAAGCATCAACACTGCAGAAGCAGTAGCATTCACAGCATTTAAGCATTATCTATTTGTGCTTTTGCAATGCCAAGTCGTACAACTCATGGGCGAAGTGCTGAAAATGTGATCAGATTATAGGTGGTTGTTTTTGACTGGTATGAATGTGATGGGCTGAAGGGCCTTTTCTGTGCTGTAGATCTCTGTGACTTTATGACATAGGGCCACCTATCCAAGCATGACATCACCATTACAGGCCCTTCCAGCATGAAGAATCACCACACAGGTTCACCCATAACCAACACATAAGCACAACAGGCTCATCCGTAAGCAGCATATCACCACCACAGGCCCACCAATAACTAGCATGTTACCATCACTGTACCAGTTGGCACCAGCACATCATGACCAGAGGACCATCTTCTACAAGTATATCATCTCTATGGGACCACCTACAACAGAATATCATGATTCTTGGTGTCCTTCACAATAGACTGCTGTGGACTTGACAGAAATACTGTTGTCAGAGGTAAGAGAGGTGGGGACATTGCATTACTGACAGAGGAAGACATCACTGCAGTAGTGAGGGAGGATGTCCCGGAAGGATCTTCAAATGAGGCCATCTGGGTAGGCCATAGAAAGAAGAAAGGGGCAATTACCTTGCTGGGATTATACTACAGTCAGAGCCAGACAACGTAGTAGATATGTATGCAAATTATAAAGATGTGAGAGAAACAGTAATAATTGTAGGGGACTTCAACTTTGCTAAGATTAACCGGGTTCACCTCGTGTAAAAGGATTAGATGGGTGGAAATTTTAAAGTGCATCCAGGAAAGCTTTCTCTGCCAGTACATAGATAGTCCTACTACAGATGGGGCAGTGCTAGACCTAATCCTAGGGAATGAAACCAGTCAAGAGGTTCAAGTTTCAGTGGGCGAGCATTTTGGGGATAGTTATCATAATTCTGTATGTTTCTGTCATTATGAAAAGGGATAAGAATAGTACAAAAGTTAAGTATCTAAACTGGGGGAAGGTTGATTTTAATACCTTTGGAAAAGATCTGCCAAACATAGACTGGGAGTAGCTACTTGCAGCTAACTCTACATTTGGAAATTGGGAATCTTTTTTAAAAGTAATAGGTGCAAAAAGATTTAGAAAGATTTACAAGAGTTACCAAGACTTGAAGGTTTGTGTTATAAGAAGAGGCTGGGTAAGCTGGGACTTATTTTCCCTGGAGTGCAGGATGATGAGCGGTGACCTCATAGGGGTTTATAAAATCACGAGAGGCATAGATAAGGTGAATAGCCAAAGTCTTTTCCCTAGGATAAAGGAGTCAAAAACTAGAGTGCATAGGCTTAAGGTGAGAGGGTGGAAAGATTTAAAAGGGCTCTGAGAGACAACTTTTTCACAAAGAGGGTGGTGTGCACGTGGAATGAATTGTCAGAGGAAGTGGTGGAGGCAGGTATAATTACAACATTTAAAAGACATTTGGACAGGTACGGATAGAAAACGTTTAGAGGAATTTGGGCCAAATGCAGGCAAATGGGACTAGTTCAATTTAGGAAACCTGATCGGCATGGACAAGTTGGGCCAAGTGGACTGTTTCTCTACTGTATATCTCTATGACTCTAGTATAGTGAGAATTCAGGGCCAGAGTGTTCCTCTATGAGTGAAGAACAGGAGCAGCAAGTCCAGGGAACCCTGGATGTCAAGGGATAAAGAGTTTGATAAAGAAAAGGAAGGAAGGATATGTCACGTACAGCACATTAAAAACCGTGGAGACATTTCAAAAGTAATGAGAGTTAGAAGATTGCTTAGAAAGGAAATTTGGAGGGCAAAGAAGGGCCACAGAATATCTTTGGCAAATAGGATCAAGGAAAACTACAAGGCTTTAACCAGTATACTAAGACTTATTAGAGACAAAAGGGGCAACCTGTGCATGAAGCCAATGAACATGGGTGAGGTCTTGAATGAATACTTTTCTTCTGTTCACAAAGGAGAAAGACAAGATCATTGGGTATATCGATTGGGATGGTGAGAACACATTAGAATTAATAAGGAGGAGGAATTAGAAGTTTTAGTGGGCATACAGTTGGCATGAGTCCCCAGGACCTGATGAGTTGTATCCAAGGATGTGATGGGAGGCAAGGGAGGAGATTGCTGAGACTCTGACAGAGATATTTAATATTTCACTGACCACAGGTGAAGTGCCAAATGACTGGAGGATAGAGAATATGTTTCCTTCTTTCAAGAAGGTCAGCAAGGATAAGTCAGGTAATTACAGACCAGTTAGTCTGATGTCAGTGGTAGGGAAATTATTGGAAAAAGTTCTGAGAGACAGGATTAACTAATACTCGGAAAGGCAGGAATAGTCAGCAACAGTCATGGATTTGTTAAAGGGTAGATCCCGTCTGTGTAATTTAATTGAGTGTTTTGAAAAGATGACTAGATATATTGATGAGGGTAGTGCAGTTGATATGGTTTACCTGGACTTCGGTAAGGCCTTGGATAAGGTCCCAGATGGAAGGCTGGTCCAAAAGGTAAGACGCCACTGGATCCAATGCAAGTTGGCAAATTGGATTCAAAATTAGCTTGCAAATAAAAAGCAAAGTGTAATGGTGGAGAGTTGTTTTTGTGATTGGAAGCCTGTGACCAACAGTTACTACAGGGATCAGTGCTGGTACCCTTGCCCTTTGTTATGTGCTTTAACGACTTAGATCATAAGACCATAAGACAATGGATCAGAATCAGGCCATTCAGCCCATCAAATCTGCTCTGCCATTCAATCATGGCTGATATGTTCAGCAACTGCATTCTCCTCCATTCTCCCCGTAACCCTTGATCCCCTTACCAATCAAGAATCTATCTATCTCTGTCTTAAATACACTCAATGACCTGGCCTCCACAGTCCTCTGCTGCAATGATTTCAATACATTAACCATCCTGTGACTGAAGAAATTCCACCTCATCTCAGTTCTAAAGGGTTGTCCCTTCATTCTGAGGCTGTGCCCTTGGGTCCTAATCTTTCATACCAGTGGGATAATCGTCTCCACATCCACTCTATTCAGGCCTCTTGGTGTTCTGTACATTCCAATCAGATTTCCGCACTCCCCCCACACACCCACCAAATCCTTCTAAACTCCAGCAAGTAAAGAACCAGAATCCTCAGCTGCTCCTAATATGACAAGCCCTTCAGCCCCAGGATTATTCTTGCAAACCTCCTCGTGACCTCGTCCATCACCAGCACTTTAATGTGGTGCCATTATTTAAGAAAGGCTGTAAGGAAAAGCCAGGCAACTATAGACAAGTGAACATTACATTAGTGGTGGGTAAGTTGTTGGAGGGGATTCTGAGGAACAGCATTTGGAAAGTCAAGGACTGATTAGGGATAGTCAACGTGGCTTTGTGTGTGGGAAATCATGTCTCACTTATTTGATTGAGTTTTTTGAAGAGGTGGTAAAGAAGATTGATGAAAGCAGAGCATGAGACATTGTTTATATGGACTTCAGCAAAGCATTCAACAGGGTCCTGCATGGTAGACTGGTTAGGAAGGTTAGATCACATAGGATCCAGTGGGAGCTAGCTAATTGGCTATAAAATTGGCTTAAAGATAGGAGACGGAGGGTGGTGGTAGAGGGTTGCTTTTAGGGCTGCAATCCTATGATCAGCAGTGTGCCACTAGGATTGGTGCTGGGTCCACTGCTTTTCGTCATTTTATATAAATGATTTAGACGTGAATATAGGAAGTATAGTTAGTAAATTTGCAGATGATACCAAAATAGGTGGTGGACAGTAAGACGATTATCTCAGAGTAGAACAGAAACCTGATTAGATGGGCCACTGAGCCGAAGAGTGGCAGATAGAGTTTAATTTAAGTAAATCTGAGGTGTTGCATTTTGTTAAGGCAAACCAGGTCCCTGTGGAGTGTTGCCGAACAAAGAGACCCAGGGGTGCAGGTGCATAATTTCTTGAAAGTGGAGTCACAGGTAGACAGGTGGGGAAGAAGGCATTTGGCATATTTGCCTTCATTGGTCAGAACACTGAGTATAAGATTCAGGATGTCATGTGGCTGTACAGGACATTGGTGAGGCCACTTTTAGAAAATTGCATACAATTCTGGTCATCTTTCTATAGGAAAGATGTTGTTAAACTTGAGAGGGTGCAGAAAAGATTTACAAGGATGTTGCCGGGACTGGAAGGTTTGAGTTATAGAGAGAAGCTGAATAGGCTGGTGCTTTTTTACCTGGAGCATTGGAGGCTGAGTAGTGACCTTATAGATGTTTAAAAAATCATGAGGGGTATGGATAGGGTGAATATCCAAGGTCTTTTTCCTAGGCTGAGGGAATCTAAAACTAGAGGGCACAGTCTTAAGGTTAGAGGGGAAAGATTTTAAAAGCACCTGAGGGATAACATTTTCATGCACAGGGTGGTGCGTGTATGGAACAAGCTGCCAGAGGAAATGGTGGAGGCAGGTACAATTACAACATTTAACAGGCATCTGGATGGGTATATAAATAAGAAGGGTTTACAGTGATATGGGCCAAATGCTGGAAAATGGAGCTAGGTCAGATTGGGATGTCTGATCGGCATGGACAAGTTGGACTGAAGGGTATATTTACGTACTGCATGACTATATGTGGGGCCCAAAACTGTACACAATATTTCAAACGTCATCTGGCCAGAACCTTATACAGCCTCAGCAGTACATTTTTGCTCTTGTATTCTAGTCCTCTTGATGCAATTGATGCAAAGTACCTATTTAGTTCCTCCGCTATTTCTTTGTTCCCCATTACTACTGCTCCAGCCTCCTTTCCCAGCAGTCCGATGTCCACCCTTGCTTCTCTTTTACATTTTAGATATCTAAAAATAACTTGCAATCTTCCTTTATATTAGTAATCAGCTTACTGTCATGCTTAACAAGGTGTAGAGCTGGATGAACACAGCAGGCCAAGCAGCATCAGGGGAGCAGGAAGGCTGACGTTTCGGGCCTAGACCCTTCTTCAGAA